>NC_047079.1:9699760-10034088 GCF_902459465.1 Asterias rubens
CCTGACGACCTTTGCCCCCGGAAATAACCCTCTCAGAGTAATCTTGGTTGATTTCTGCCGCTTCGCGACTCTCACTCTGTTGAAGAAAGAAAACGGAAATCAAACTCTCTTGCAGTAGTTTGTAACAACAAACTGTTAAATAGCGCATTTCACAATAATCTGATCAATGCACTTTACATTAGTGCCCTTGGCCAATGGGCCAATAACACTCCTTTAATCTTTCTCAGCTCCCTGGGGAGTATACAGCCCCTACTCTTTTCGATAAGTGCACTGAGTTCTTTTACGTGCGTTACACAACACACGGGACCAATGCCTTTACGTCCCAACCTAAGGACGGTGCACATGGTTTAGTGTCTTTCTTAAGGACAATGTCATAACTGGGACTCGAACCCACAATCTGCTGATCAGAAACACCAGAGCTCAAGTAAGATGCTCTTAACCGCTAAGCCACGACACGCCCACAATGCTAATGGTGGGCAGATTTTGTTTAGGCGGTGGGGCAAAAAAAAAAACTCACCCTATAGAACTCTGCGATACAAATCTCATGAAGGAGTGACTCAAATCGTGTTTGTCGCTCATGTAGCAGACTGTACAAAGGTCGTAGTCATGGCAATCGATACATTTCCACCTCATTCCTTTGATGCCGTGACGTTTGCAGGCATCGCAGATTATATTGGGGTGTTTGACACCTGCAAAAAATAAAATTAAAAAAAATTAGGGTGGGGTGCCTATTTCCTTTCAGTTAGTTAAACTTGTGACTTCCTTGTGAACCCTATTTCCTCATTCGTCCAAAATCAAACGATATGGGATTAGAAACTTGCAATATTTTCCTGACTCTATAAGAACTCTATCTATTGAAAAAATTAGTGCACCACAAAACTGACATTGACCTTGGAGCCCCTCTCCAAAAACATGTTCATGTACATAATTCTTTATGTATGTATTTGGTATGTTAGTAATTTATAACCAATGAACCGGTTCTTTTAGCATATTAATACAAAACAGATTATCTAAAACATCATTTCCTTGATGTTCTCCCAGGCCTGTTTGCTTTGTTTTTGAAATGGCAAGGGCACCAAGGCGTTTTCTCCTTGGTAAAGGGCACCCTATGAGGAAAATGTAAATTTCTACTGGAGCATTTCAAGGGGGAACCAAAGCAATGACCAGGGGGCACGGAGGCAATCACCTTTGTTTCCTCCATATCAGGCCTGTTCTCAATTGACAGCGATCCGCTGGCTAAATACCAGTTAAAACACCGGAAGACCAGTCAAAATTCACTCAAAGTGGTCCGGCTAGCTAGTTCACTGTTGCAAAGCATCCCTAATTCATTTGAAAGATTGACTATTGAAAAAAAATAAAAAGGGACCAGTAAAACTACAAGCTAACTGGTTCTGGTGGGCAGTCAGTATACAAAAGTTAAGGATTAACCCCGGTTCCCACGCCGCCCCTACTTGTGCGTTTACGTACCTACTACAGCATTATCATATAGTGCAAGATCATGGGCTCCCTGGTACCCGGTCCTGTAGTTCGTCCTGGTCCCGCTGTCCCACTGAACAACGACTGTCTTGTCCGGGGATGTTGTGCTTCCAGCTTTACCGATTTCAACAACGGTTCCGACGTGGCCCTCCCCGTCATCCTGATTGGTCCATTTCCAGTCTGGGCCACGGACTACGCGCAGCCCAACTTCCATGGCGAATGCGTCCCGCTCAGATTGATGAAAGCTGTTGTCTTTTTGCAATCACTGTTCTGTGCCACATGGAAAGAGACGATAAAGAAGATTCAGATTCTGCCCGGCAACAATGGTTTTAAATTAATTATTAAACAGGGTATTAAAGGCACTGACTGGACACATTGAGTAATTTTCAAAGACCAGTATTTTCACTTGGTGTATCCCAAATTGCATAAAAAAACAAACCTTAGAAAATTTGGACTCAATTGGTCGCAGAAGTTGCAAGAGAATCATGAAAGAAAAACACCCTTGTTGACAATGCCAGTTGCCCGAGTTGGTGCACAAATTTGTGTGCTTTCAGATTTCATTATTTTGTTGAGCGAGAAATTACCTCTTTCTCAAAAATTACGAGCGGTTTCTCACAATGATTTATACTATCAACAGCTCCCCCCGTGACATGTTACCAAGTGAAGTAAGTTTGTATGCTAACATAAATTATTTTGAGTAATTAACAATCCCAAGCATGTTCAGTGCTTTTTTTAATTGAGAAAATAGCACCAGCCAATACTTATAGGCTGATGATTAGGATTAGCTTTTGAAAATTGCAGGAAATAGATAGTGACAGTAGAGCATTATAGTCTATAGAGATCAGGTGATCTGATGTTTTGACAATTATTTACAAAGTCTTTCTCGAAATCGAAGGCTGAATTGCCAAGTAAAGTTTGTAGATGTGTTGTTGCATGAAGTTTTTAATTTTGAACTCACCTTTTGTTGAATTTACTTGATGATGATCTATTCGGTTTTATTTATAATGAAAAAGTCTTCTGACCAAATGATAACAACTTTTCAACCAACAGAATTCTGGCCTCCTTTTCTCTGAAACATCTGCGATATACTACCAATTTGTCAGCCGTGTTCCGAAGAGTGAAATGACCGGGGTGTGTTGACACACTTTATTTCAGAGCAGCCATATTTCTTATGAAATAAAACAAGTTGTGCGTAAAAAAAATTATTTACTGTGTGAACTGTTACAGTAATGAGTCATATTCCCTTTTCATTGTAAAGTTTTTATTAAGCAAACATTTTTACAGGAGACCAGACTACTTACCCGCTGTTCCCGAACAACTATGCCTTTGGTTTTCACAATAGTGCCGGATACCAGCGGAAAAAAATAAACTTCCGGGTGTTGTTAAACTTGTGAAAGTCGTTTTGGAAGGCACTAAAAACTAACCTCTACAGCGGTTCGGAACTTTTCGTGTGCTCTCGGAACATTCCGGCACGGTTCGCGACGATCCCCCACAGCAGGTTTGGGGAGTTGTTCGGAAGAGTGGACTAACCACTGGGACCTGGTTGTTTATATTTTCACTGCTTCAGACCTCTTTATTCAAGTACATTTGTAGCAGCAGGTTTGGGGAGTTGTTACATAAGAGTGGACTAACCACTGGGACCTGGTTGTTTATATTTTCATGTTTAAAAGATGCAAGTACTGCGGGTATTCTCCGATGGGCCGAACCGCTGTGGAGTTTAGTGCCTTCCAGTCGTTGAGCAGCGCGCGCACTCGGCCACTCCTGGAAGGGGGGAGGGCAATTTGTTTTCTGTAGTTAATTTGTTTTCTGTAGTTAGGGCCTCGTATAAAGTTGCCTTCCTAAAAAATATTCCTATTTTCTTGAGGATTACCTTTCTTGATTTGTTACTTATAAGAAAAATGTTCCAAATTGTTGTGACGCGCATAGTTAAAAAAAAAACACGACGGCGCCCAATGTCGCATGCAATTATGTCCTCTATGCAATACTATCCGGAGGACATGATTGCATATGCAATTATGTCCGCCGGATGGTTTTACATATGCAATCGTGTCCGCCCGGACGCTGCTGCATAATGCAGCCCGGCCGGGCACATTTGCATGATATGCAGTTGTGTCCGCCCCGTGCAAAACCATCCTTGCAGTAAATTAAACGCCATCGGGTCGACGGGACGGAACTTTGTACAAGCTAAGTGCTTGTCATGAATGACATGGGAAATGTTCGGCCGTTGGGTATTCGCTGAATTAATCATAAAAATAATACGTGAATAATTTATTATATCGGGTACAGTGCATGAACGCTGATTACGCACGCCCATAATGTACACACATGTACGTCCGCCGGACGGCTTTCTGCACAACCCTCGATTGCATACAATAATATGCAAAAGTGTCCGGAGCGGACACCATTGCATGGCGGACACAATTGCATCTGACACCGGCCGTACGTTCGCTAAGAAATTAATGGCAACCAAAACTAAGACCTACTCGTCAATGGGAGAAAAAAAGTAGCAGCTTTAAAAATGTTATTTTAAAAAACATTCAAAAACGTAGAGGGCCTACATTTCAACTTTGCACATTGTTTTGCTTTGCATCTTAATTACTTTATTTATTTTAACGTACAAAATAATTATGCAAAACGAGCGACCATCATCATTAAGACAGGCCTCCCTGAAGATACACTAGCAATGAACGAAACAATGCCTCAGTGCATTTAATTAATTTTGTGATGACTTAGCAATAATTAAATTATCCGGATGCATCGGGATATAGGCCTACAACGTAGGCCTATTTTTCACCCCCTGGCACAGGTGTTAAAGACATTGGACTTTTTTTAGGTGGCCTCTCAATTGCTGCATATTAATGAGCGTCCAAACACCGCGCGCGTGCCCTGTGCTATTTTTAAACTCAGCGGGGGATCGGATTCGGACGGCTAGCGCATCACCTGACATGCGTTGTTGACTTGGCATCCCCTCCCCCCCCAGGTGTTATGTCATAGACCTTTTCGCAAATACTGGGGCGCGCGCGTAAAGCTTGGAATTAGGTGCATTGTGGTCTAGCTGGTATCCAAATTTGATCCATATCTATCCCACAATGCACCTCATTCAACAGTCTGCGCTTGCGCATTGGTATTTGCGATAAGGTCTATGGGTGTAGAACCGTAGTTAAAAAAAAATCCTGCAAATAAGTCACATAATAATACAATAAAATGCTTGGAATGTTGAGAAAAACGCAAAACTAAACACTTCTAACCAATGGAGAATGATTGTCACTGAGCACGTGCCGCTCTAATTACGTGGTCCCAAACATGTTTTAAAAAGAACGGCAATTCGTGTTGCCGCAGTTTAAAAGAAATACACACTGTTATGGCAATGTATATAAACAGTTTTGATTTTGTCCATCGCCTTGTTTAGCACTATTTCTGTACGCACACTTGATTATAATACAACTTAAAACATAACAATTAATATTTATACCCGAGCGACCATAATTCTATCATAATGCGCTTTACTTCATAAAAAAAAACACTGCATGCACTTTACTTTAGCGATAACTTTGGCAACATTATTATTATTTTTGTCTGGATACAGCGGGCGGGAGTAATAATACTGTTATGCCTATTGATATTGTACACCCCTGCTGACGACACACAGGTACGTGTTCGAGACACGGACTTTTGTCAGCTTGCCATCTTCGGTGGCCTCTCAATTGCTGCATACTAATGAGCGTCCAAACACCACGCGCGCGCCCTGTGCTATTTTTAAACTCAGCGGGGGATCGGCCTCGGATGACTGGCACATCTTGTTGACTTGCCCCCCCCCCCCCCCCTCCCACCACATGTGGCTTTAGATAAATATCCAGCAATTATTAACTGAGCATGTAAACAATAAATACGATAAAGAAATTGTTGAGAAAAATGCAAAACAAACCATCCCTACCAGCAATAATAAGAACACGTGTGGACAACGCATAACGAACGCGTGGTCCCAAACAGGTTTTTAAAAATAACGGCAAAACCATTGTTTCAGCGCTTATACTGCTGGCAATGTTTATAATTATTATCTCCAGTTTTGAAATGTTCATCGCCTGTGCTGTACTGTTTTTGTCATGCATGCTTAGGATTTGAAGACAAAATATTTATTAGTATAAAAAAGATAATAATTAATTTTAAGAGACCGCGTACTTTACTGGTCAAAAATAAGGGCGCCCTCTTGTGAAACATCAAACACGCGGTTTTTTTTTTACTGGTCGAAAGCAAGGGCGCCCTCTTGGGAAACACTAAACACGAGTTTACAGTTTTAATTATTGAAATAATTAATTTGAGACCGCGTACTTTTTACTGGTCGAAAGTAAGGGCGCCCTCCTGTGAAAAACAAAACCAAAACAATAACAAAGATCGGGCCCTTTAAATATCGTAACAGCTGATTAACCGAACAACTTCCTAACAAACATGGCACTACCGATCAAACTTTTCGAAGGAGCTGCCCATGCTAGTCTGTACCACAAGTTTCGGCCTTATGTACCTCATCAGGTTTTCGAGAGAATATTGTGCCATTTGCAGGAGAAGGTAGGCAGGAGTCGGAAACCGTTAACTCTTTATTAATTTCTAAAACCGTATCAATAACAAATGAAACATGATCATCATGCAATATTGACTCGTATTGTGACATTATGATTTATTTTGTGTGTAGGCTAGCATTATTGTCATTTTGTGCTAAATATGATACTGCTTTCAATCCTGACCCTGGGCTTGTTCTATGATACTTGGTCTATATTTATTAAACTAATCATTAAAATTGTATTAACATTTCATTAAAAAGTTAAATAATTTTGAATTTGTTAAAATACCCCTCCCCCCCCCTCCAGAGTCCATGTCCCCCGCTCTCGAAGCAACCACTTATGGGTATATTTATGTATGTAAAAACAAGGTGTATAACAATTGGAAAAAACTGCCAATGTGGCAGGGGGATGCCCCCAAAAAAATCCAGTACCTTTAAGTGTTTTCTTAATCTGAGTGACAAATACATAAATAATAATGGATAAAATATTCCACATCTTTTATTAAATCCAATTCCAGAAATCACAGCCCTTCAAGCTTGCTATTGATGTCGGGTGTGGGTCGGGTCAAATGACACGACCTTTGGCCTCGCATTTTGAAAAGGTCATCGGAGTTGATGTGAGTCAGTCGCAGCTGGAAGCGGCGAGGCAGATTACTAATTCACCCAACGTAGATTACAGGTAAGCATGAAGCTCTGGAAGTGTCGTCCGATGGGTTGAGATCCTTAAGCCGTGTCTGAAACGGCAACTTCAGGTACAGCTATTGCTAGATTATGCGCATCTGCATGTTCTTCAATACTGGCAAACACGCTGATATATCCATAGCTTTAGCCAAAGTCACTTACCAGACACGGCCTGAGATAATCTACTGCGGGATGATGACACCCACCGGGCGACGATCCTGAAGTTAGATGTCTTCTTCCAAATATATTTTATTTAAGGAAGGTGACGTCATGCAAGTAAGATGTTGACAACTAGAGATAAAATATCTTCCGGTTGTAAAACATCTGCACTAGCAATGCAAAGGTCTTGGGTTCGAACCCCAAGTGATTTGCCTGTGGTTTTTTTTCCACAGAACTCGGGGGAAAGTGTGTAAGGGTAAAACAACTTTTATTTCCCTTCCTTTTGTCGTTGAATTTCCTGTCTTTGACCGATTGACAGGATAGGAGTTGCTGAGAAGCTTCCAGCCGAGGACGGTACTGTTGACCTAGTAACAAGCTCCCAGGCTGTCCACTGGTTTGACTATGATGCATTCTTAAAAGAGGTTCATCGTGTATTGCGCCCTCATGGTTCCTTGGCCATCATTGCCCATGGGAATCGCGTGCCGCATACGTGCAAGGAAAACGACCGGTCGAAAGATGAGAAACTTGAGAAGCTCCACACAGACGTAAGTGTCACTGTCACAAAAACTATAAAAGGGGACATCGACTTCTTAGATTTACAATTTTCTTAAAGGGTGCCCTTTACCAAAAAGAAAATGCCTTGGTGCCCTTCCAAAACAAGCATACAGGCCGGTCACTCTCAGCTTTGAAACTCTCTCTAGCAATACAGACCTCACCCTAAAACTCACATTATTGTTTAATCATTTAGTTCTACGAGGGATCAGCTTTAGCGCCATATTGGAGTGAACGCCGCAAACACATCGACAACTTGTATTCCGACTTCACTATACCCTACGTAGGGAGTATACGGTAAGCCCCAGTATTTATTAGAATGGGAGAGTGAGGTGTATACTAGCCTGAAGGCTCGTGAATAACGCCAGAGAGTGGCCTCCAGCCTAGGTCAATCCCCGTCCATCTTCACCTTTCACCTAGATCGCAAGTGCAGCTGCCAAACGTCAAACGTCTCGGACCAATCAAAACACATCCAATTGTATCCAATGAAATCACTGGTTCTGAAAAGCAAATACCTGTCTTTATACTTGCAGATAAAGACAGGGAACCAGTCTAGGTGTATTCATACGCATGTTGCAGGTCACAGGGCCTTGTGGATAGGACACTAGAGGGCGCTATTTTGTGTGAAACTGTCGGCAAATTGCCTTGTCGGTTTTTTCTAACAATTGATTTTGTTTGAATGTTCACAGAGATGATACCACCATTGAAATGATTGAAGAGATGAATGTGGCTTCATTTATCGGGTATCTACGTTCCTGGTCGGCGTATCAATCATTCTCAGAACAGAATCCAGAGGCCACGGATCCCTTGGCTGAGTTTTACGAAAGGTAGGCAGGAGTTAATCCTTTAGAGACAAGATAAGTTCTTTACAATGATCAGCATACCCCCAGAATCGTGGCCGAGCGGTTAAGAGATCAGACCTTTTCAAGGGAGTGTGGGTTTGGGAGTGGTGACATAAGAGTCCTTAAGCAAGACACTTAACTACTGCTTCGTCCTTCGGATGGAGCGTAAAGCTGTAGGTCCCGTGTGTTGTTATAACACCATTCAACGCACGTGAAAGAACCCAGTACATTGTACACACTAATTGCAAAGAGGAGGGGTACGCTCGGTGTCTTGCAGTGTAATTTTCTTCAACTATATAGAAAGGTTTGCGGTAACACCATGTAACGACTATCTCTATGAGTTGGGGTAGTTCTGAAAAGAACCGTTGGTTTCAACTCGACGTTTCGATCAGTATGCTCTGATCCTCTTCTGGAGAAAGACGTATGTTCTGATCGTCTTCTGGCTTTCTCTAGATCGTCTTCTGGCTTTCTCTAGAAGCAATCAGAGCATACTGATCGAAACGTCGAGTTGAAACCAACGGTTCTTTTCAGAACCACCCCAACTCATTAGAGATAGTCGTTACATGGTGTTACCACAAACCTTTCTATATCGTATTTCCACCATGCAAGGTTTCAAATCCTACTTTTCTTCAACTATGAAGGCTTCATTAGAAGGGAAGAAGAAGACATGGTTTTGACACCCTTGTAGAAACACCTTGCCCCAAGGCACATGTTAATTTCCCTCATGGGGGACAGAATCTCCCAGAGGCAGTTTTCCCTACCTTTCACCTCTGTAGACCCCGGTACAAATCCAACCTTAAACCGGAGCACTGCATGTGGATTGCGATTTCTAGTTTCTACCTGTAGAATTGTACTGGGGTTGTCCTCCTACATCTCAAACTGAACAAAGACTTCTGGGCCCAATTTCAAAGCGCTGCTAAGCACAAACATTTGCTTAGCATGATATTTCTTCCATGATAAAAAACAGGATTACCAACCAAATGTCCAGTCGTTGTATGTTGCTTTCTAGCTGCTGTTTGCTTGTCCTGAAAATCATGTGTAAATTTGGTTGGCATTCCTGTTTTTATCAACGGAGAAATGTCATGCTAAGCAAATTTGTTGTGCTTAGCAGCGCAATGAAATTGGGCCCTGGTTTCCTATTCAGACTGTTATTGGCGCTAACTGTGCTGGTGGATGTGTAATCAAAATAAGATAAATAGTTAGTAAACATTTGGTAAACGACAAACAATCGCATCATGTCTGACTGCTTCCTGTCAAAGACATAACTCGTATTTCTTCAATTTTTGTCACAGATTAATGGAGATCCTTGGTGTGGACAAGAAAGAAGATCAAACGATGATTACGTTGAAAGCTCCGATGGTTTTGCTTCTCGGTAGGAAACCGTCCGAATAACACAAGAAAATCATGACAAGTTTTATATTAATAATAAACTAGTATAGTAAAAACAGCAATGATAACATTGAAAGCTCCGATGGTGTTGCTTCTCGGTAGGAAACCGTTCGAATAACACAAGTAAATCATGACAAGTTTTACATTAATAATAAACTCATATAATAAAAATAGCAATTCTAAAGACCGATCATTGGTTGTCATGGCTGAGCAGTCTAGAAGTGGGTTAAGTTCTGTAATTTACAGATAGTGTATGTTTTTTAATGAGTTTTGTGGGTATTAATATTGAATTATTAGTAAATCATTCGGCCAAATTTACCTCATGTAGTAACTTTTAAGTTAAAATTTTAAAAAGTATTTCTTAACAATAAAGAAGAAAACAAAAAATTCACAAATGCAACTCTGGTGAGTGAGTGATTTCGGCAAAATTTACTACTTGGTGTAATTTTTAAAATTTTATTTTAATAAGTATTTCTTGACAATTTAATAAATACAAAGACAACAAAATACTTACAAAAAAAAACAACTAAAGCCAATTCCAAAATTCTGTACAGAAAACAATTCCAGTAGTTTATTAAATGCAGCCACTTCTTAAAATCCCCACATGGTTTGTTGGTTTCATAATAACTCAATCGACATACGATGGTTTCACAACAACAGAAATCAATTCTTTATGTACAAAAACGAAAACACACATACCGAATGCTTTCCCATACACAGTACAACAATCAATTTTGCATAATTTCTTTTTGGGTGCGTTCTATTAGCCTCCCTGGGTCTACCCCACGGTGCTCACTCGGGTGAGCCCCTGACAAGAGTTAATCCAACGATCACTCGCTGCTCTCGTGGTGACATCATGCATCTCGGGCCAGCCCCAAGTGAGACCCGCTCCACAAGCAGGGCACTGGGGGCCGACCTTGGTGAGCCCCTGGAACGACGTCAAAGCTGTTCGAACGCACCGGGGGGGGGGGGGGGGGGGGGGGGGGCAGACCGGGGTCGACCCAGGGAAGCTAAACGAACGCACCCTATCTGTGGTTAATACATGTACATAATAAGAGAATGAGGAAAATCCAATCATTAAAATAACCACAAAACAATATGAAATCGCACAATATGTTTATATAGCTTACATGATAGTGTATCAATATTGCCTGTGACAGTCTGTAAATCAAGTTTACTTACAAAATTCTCTTGGTATCTAAAACATTAAAGGCCTATTTAAAACTGCATAGTAGGGTTTTGGGGGTAAGCAACTTCGGTAAGTAGGAATTTGGGGTAAGCAGGTCTGGGAAACAAAAAATGGACCCTAACTCATGATCCTCCTTTGAGACAAATTGCTTACCAGATTAAAGTAACCAGCCTAACTTCGTGCACAAACAATTTGTGACTGGTAGCCTACTCATTTTGGGTAAGCATGCAGACGAATATTCCGCAATATTTTTGATGAAATTGTGCCCAGTCATAAACATTTGTTATAGCCCTAATTAAGGGGGACATGCGAGATGGTTTTCAATAAAACAATTCAAAATTGACTGAAACTGGATAATTGTCAGCTTTGCACATGAATTGTCCAGTGTTCCGAGGCAACAGTTTTTTTATAAACATCATCACAGTTCTCACTAGGGTGTCACTACAAGTTCTAAAAGCTATATCATCATGGGTGGTTTCTTATTTTTTCTTATTTTTTCTTATTTTTACAAAATATTATAATAAATATATAAACCTATTGTGTACATAATTGAATAGAGACAAAACAATACCTACTTGTACCTATGGCTGAAAATTCTAACTTACAGATAAAACAAACATTAGATGACTGTACAAGTCTGGACATTGGTGCATTATTCTTATAGGTTGTTTAAACACACTGGACACTATTGGTAATTACTCAAAATAATTATCAGCATAAAACCTCAATTTGGTAATGGGGAGAAGTTGATAGTATAAAACATTGTGAGAAACGGCTACCTCTGAAGTGACATAATTTTCCAGAAATTTGATTTCGAGACCTCAAGTTAAGAATTTGAGGTCTCGAAATCAAGCATCTGAAAACACACAACTTCGTGTGACGAGGGTGTTTTTTCTTTCATTATCTCACAACTTTGATGACCAATCAAGCTCAAATTTTCACAGGTTTGTTATTTTATGCATATGTTGAGATACACGAAGTGGGAGGACTGATCTTTGACAATTACCAATAGTGTCCACTGCCTTTAAACACACTGGACACATTTGGTAATTGTCAAAAACCAGTCTTCTCACTTGGTGTATCCCAACATATGCATAAAATAACAAACATGTGGAAATTTGAACTGTGACTTGGTCATCGAAGTTACGAGATAATAATGGACGAAAATACACCCTTGTCACATGAAGTTGTGTGCTTTCATTCTGAGGTCTCGAATAAAATTCAAGTATTTTAGTCAAAAAATATTTCTTACTCAAAAACTATGTTACTTCAGAGGGGGTCGTTTCTCCTAATGTTTTATACTATCAACAGCTCTCCATTGCTCCAAGTAAGTTTTTATGCTAACAATTATTTTGAGCAATTACCAATAAAGTCCAGTGCCTTTAAAGTGAAAACATTTGAAGATAATAAAACTATGTATTTTTATGCAATTTACTAGTTCAATTACCCACTTATTGGAGACCAGTGGTTAAAAGGGTGAAAGGTCATAAGCAAAGACAACCTGTTGATGATGTAAAAATGCTTTTAGAGTAAAAATTATGTTCATATCCCACTGTCCCTCTGGAGCAGGAAATACAAAGTATACATGACTTTAAAACGAATTATATTATATGATAGAGTGGTACTGTACAATTGTGGAAAAAAAAGAGGTTTTATTTTGTAACTAATTTTTATCAACAACAATTTTTACTGCATGATTCTTTTGATTTTCAATTGGTTTTGTTATATTTCCCCGATTACAAAAGAAGTTGATTTCAAATGAAGCGTAACTGAAATTTATTATCGCTAAAAAAATTACATAATATTACGTAACAATGCAAATTATTTCTAGTTATTAAAACACAAGGAGTAGATTTATTTGTTTTTAGTATTGCTTGTGTGGGTGATAATAATACTTCATAAAAACACAGTTTCAAAAATCATTCAAACCAAAATCAAACAATTATTTTGTAGATTTCAAAAATAGTCACTCCTATGTTGTTAACATGCAAACAAATTGATGAAACAAAAAGTTGTGTACCATTAATGAAAAAATGGATGACAGTTTTAAAAAGAAAAAAAATTCAATCGTTATTGTAATAGAAAAGTTTTAAAAACCATTCAGAAATAATTTGATATGTGTGGTTTTCTGAGCATTCATTCAAATTTGTGTGAAGATTTTTCATAAAAATTATTACCAATGAGTGACATAAAACCCTCGTCAATGTTTAAGAAAAAAACTTTTTAAAAATTTAGAAATAATAATTAGTAAAAAAAAACCAGCAGTATAGTTTTAAAAAGATCAATTTGTGTAATCAAGTTTTTACAAACCTGTTAATTGTGACGTTTATAAATGTAATACAGAATTCTTTAAACGATTAGGATTAAGACCAATTAAGCACCAAGAGTCATGAATTTAAATACAAATGATTACAATAATTTAAGAGCTTGAAATAGTTCCCTCTTTTGGTCACGGTGAACCAACCAAAAAAAGACGAAACCTCATCGGCACTCACTCCTCAGAAATAACCTACCGATAAAATGTTCAAGCTAGAATTTAAAACACCAGCTGGGAATGTACAATAAATCCCAACCAGCCCAACTGACTCAAAAACGTGACCTGCGAACAAAGATTGCGAGTAATGAGTTCTTTCGTTTTGTCGTTGAGACTAAATTATCAGAGGAAAAAGTAGTTCCCGTCAGTTTTTCCCAGGTTCACTCTCATCTTGTGGGTCGCAGGTTACATTTTGAATCGTCTCCTCTATACACATTGGTCGATATAAAATAAGTCAACATAAATAATGTAAGTCGTGAGAAGAAATAAAAGTGCACCATTCAAATTTGATTTTACATTCCCTTCGCTGCAAAAATCCAGCTCTCTTAAATTCCAACTCTGCTCGCCAACTACAGATATTTATACATCGATATTGATGTGCAGGCTTTTTTCAACAATAATAAGCCTTAAGTTTTTAACAGCTCCTATAGAGTCCTCAGACTAGTCCTAAGTTAGGACAATCTTTGTGAAATCGACCCCAGGAACTATTTTCCCCCGACACCATTCTTGTGGGAAAATTCACCTGTCCCAAATAGTGGATCGGAAATAACGTGGTGGGTTTGTAACGGTTGAAAGGCCTTCAGAGCTAACAAGGTGTAAGTAAAACTGGTTGACATAAGAAGACGTTTTAAAACCGTGAACAATCTATATACATTAAAGCTATTCTTAAAATTTGATTTTTCTGAAAGAGGGGAGAAGTTTCTGCGAGTGTGAAGGGGAGGTCTCGGCGGGAGGAAATCCAGGTAAATTTAAATCCTCTCACCCTAAAAAGATAAAGCCTCGACAAGGTGAAGTAGACAAATGGAATGTGACCATTTCAAACCTACCGTTATAACATTTAATTTTATTCTCCGCTCATGTAGTTGTGGTGGCACCAATGCTCCAATCAACCAATCACAAGGCTCATAGATGACCATAAAGTATATGACCAATATGATTGGTCGATAATTAGGACGGTTTAAAAACATTCTAAATGCAAATGCAAGAAGGAATATGAACTTCAAAAAAGACAAACAATGTCACACTTCTGCTATCTCCTGGTGATTTCTCAGTGGAAGAGATTGAGACTTGGTGTAGAAATTAGCACGGTGCCACATCTGCAACTTCAATCTTAAAAGTACGCCATTCGCTCCTCTTGCAACTTCACTCCCTTACTACAAATTACTCCTCCCTTTCTCGTGATTAGTCCATGTGTTATGCGTCTGGGTAGCCACAGAACGCTGAAGGCCTTTCTTCTCTCGCGTCGTTATATAGATGTAGACTATTTTCTTCAAGTTCGACGTCAGCTATGCAGCCCACAAAGGCTCGTCTGAAGTCAAACGGCACATTGGATTGAAGATTTGCATGTCCGCCTGTCGTGGAAAACAAAAGTAAACAAGCCATTTATCACCTAAGATTGTTTTAAAGACGCTAGCTTTGATCCAGATTGGTAGACTTGCCCAGTCCCTCCCGAAACAATCGATGTTGATCCCTTTACTAGTGACTGTTCCAAAAACTTGCGTCACAAATCAAGACCACATAGGACCCTATCTTGACAAACACTTAGTATCATAGAAGTAAGCCAAAAACTTGCGTCACAAATCAAGACCACCTAGGACCCTATCTTGACAAACACTTAGTATCATAGAAGTAAGCCTGGGAGTTCCTTCGTTTTCCCTGACTATTGTTAGAAGATATAAAAGCTTTAAAACACCTAGATATTAATCTGTGATAAACTGACCCAACCTACAACCTCTTCCTCAAACAATACTTACCAATCCACATAATGCCATCTGTGTTTAAGAAAGACGCCCCCGGCTTGGAGGCTGCCAATGATGGCGCTTCATCATCTACTTGAATACTGCCCTCACGCTGAGCTCTGAAACACACAAAAGAAGCGGCGCACAATTTCTCATGAAAAGTCTTTTAGAAGTCATATTCAAGTAATTCCGTATACTCGTTAAATTTGAATAAACTTGTAAAAGTCGCAACCAAAATGCTAAACAGTTTCGGTAAAAATCTTTGAGAGAAACCAACTCATGAATTACAAACACACGGTCTCCTGACGATGACTAGAGCAAGCTAGTCGAAAAAGTTGGGCCCAATTTAAGAACTCACTCCGTGGTAGTGCCGTTAATAACGATCCTGTAACCTAAAGTATTAGTCCCAACTGATTTGCTATACCTTCCGCCCAGGTAGAAAGTTAATAAGCAGGACAGTTCTTTTCAGAGCTGAGAAGTCAATACATAAAGACAATAATGTCGCGCAAAAGCAATTTTGCTGTTGAAAAAAGACAAATGAGTGAAACGGCTGGGGATACTTCTTTTTATATGGTGTGACGTGGCTGAGCGTCACACCAGGACTCAAGCTTTAGTGTTTCTAATCAACAGAGTGGGGGGTCGACAGTAAATGTACACAGCCTTTGCCTCTCCCGATCTACCTACCTGGATATGGTGACTGTGTGCCATCGGTCGTCGCTGACTGCGCCTGGCGCTCTTATTCTTTTAACACCACTTCCTAAGTTATAGCCAAACTCAACGCTGCCGTCTATGACAGCCACGGCGATGAAGTCACCGTTAGCTTGATTGATGCTGTTGTAGAGCAACAGACCGGATTCCTGCAGTGTCCGGAAACGCAGCTTGATGATGTTGGTCATCTGAGCTTTTTTACTGAAGATAGAGCGGAAGGAAACAAAAAAAGAGGAAAGAGAACAAATTGAGACTTGAAAAAATGAAGGGAAAAAAAAAATGAAATACTGTCTTTGACAATCTTGTAACCAATAGCCATCTTGTTAAATCTTGCAATATTTTTTCAAAAAAAGAAAAGAAAAATAACATAACAAAATAATAATACTGTCTATGACAAATGTGACCATCGCAACAATCTTGTTATTTATGCAAACTCTGTTAGGGTCATATGTCAGGCACAATTAACAATGGTTTAAAAAAAATTCCAGTTGACTGACCCCTAATATTGTCAAACAAAGTTTCCATTGTCTCTGGTTTTCTGATAAGTTGAATTTTCTCCATATTTCCAAAACAATATTGTTTTAAATACATCTCTGTTATTTCAACATACAGAATCTTGGAGTGAAGGCTTACATTTTCAATGATGCTGTGTTTGAATAACTAAAGTAACTTCTTCCGTCAAAGGACACTGGAGCGTTGGTGTCTGGTCGCTCAGTGACTGGCTGAAGTCCGCCATCATCTGCGAAAACAAAATCAAATCAAAATACCCATAAGAATTATAATTTCCCTGCCCTTTCCTGTTCTCCACAAATAGTTTTGTCATGAACTAACTTTGTTGTGTCTGTTTTCTTTCTTTTGGTTTAACTGCGTCTTGAACACCCAGCAGGGTGGATGTGTGCATTATAAATCTTTGATACTATTTTTATTACCTCCACTGGATGTCGATGCTTCCATCGATACACACTTGCTCCCTACAATCTGGCTTTGAGGTGGGCATTCACACGTGTAGCTTTCCCCGTCAGGAACGCACATGAACGTGTGCATACACGGTGCGCCGACGCATGGATGCTCCACGAATGCCTCGATGTTGACTTGGTTCAAGGCGGCTTGGATCAAGTCTGGAACCACCTCACGGTCGATGGCAAACTACAACATGAGGCAAATAGATTTTGTTGGGAAAAGAAGAACAATTATAAGTAGGATTTGAAACTTTGCATGGTGGAAATTTGATATGGAAAGGTTTGCGGTAACACCATGTAATGACTATCTTTAATTATGAGAATTTATCAGTACATTATATATAGAAATGTAACAAAATCAAAAGCGCATAAAAGTGTACCAAAAAAAACATTGCTCAGAAACCTTGCAAGAGAAAAATACTGAGCGCTTTGAGACGCCCATCGGTGTAATAAAAGGCTATATAAGAACTCAATTTTATTTATTTATTGCTGCTTACCATTTTGATACCGCCAACAAAGCCGTCTGTGATGCCAGCTTTCCTAGAGAGGTGCGAGTAGTTATCGGTTCCACCAATGAAGAGACTTTTCTTGAGGTTAAGTTGTTTGGCCGATCCCTGTCAATGACATCAATCAAACAACAAAATACACGTACTAAAATCAATTCAGTTTATCAAAATAAAGTCAACACTAAAATGGAATCTGAGAAGTTTATTTGTTTATTTTAATTTTCTTCCCACTATATATCAACACTAAAATATTGCTTAGCAAATAATTTTGCTAAGCAAAAAAAACCCAAAAAACAAAATGAGTTGGGCACCAGTTGCAACCACGGAGCTTTGAGGAGTTAAAGCTGGTAACCAGTGTCTGTTAAGCAAAGTCTGTCAGTGCTAAGCAAGTTTTTGCGCTTACAGGCTTCATGAAATCTGGCCCAGGGAAGTAGAAATGCATCTTACCAATGATTCTCCCATCGCGACCATGATGCCGTCGATGTAAAGCATTCCATCGACCTTCATCCTTGTAGCTTCAACAACATGCCACTCATCTAGACTCAGTTTATCAGGGCTCCTGTGAAGAACGAATCAAACAATACCAACATACATGTATATTAATTTTGGTTTTACCCCTACACCAATGTGTTAGCACTGTATACTCGGTACTTTCTTGGTACCCACTGCTAAAATATAGGATTTGAACTGCCTCTAGCCACCGGGCAATCTCGGTGGTCTAGTTGGTAAGACATCTGCTCTAAAATTGCAAAGATCGTGGGTTTAAATCCCACCCAATAAATATGCCTGCGATATTTTCCCACCGTTTTTTTCCCACAAAATCCTTCGTACTTTGTCATATCTTCGGTTTTTAAAACTCTATTGTGCAAACTGAGAAATTATACATGTTTATACTGATGTTTTTTGAATTATTTCAATTTGATTTTAAAGTCACATACTTTTATATAAATAATGTTCTTTTGCGAATCGGCTACAATTCGCGCGTGATAGGAAGGAGAGTATTGAAACTCTAATCATTCGTTTTTAACAATTTTGTAATGAGGGAATGAGTATGGTATCCTGACCTTTTATAAATTGAATATCAAAATAATACCCTGTCCTACCATTGGGTTTTCTACTTTTATTATAAGTTAAAGGCAACGTCCACCAACTCAAACTCTGCTGCAATATACATTAGGCTTTCAAGCAAAAACACAAATTTGCAAGGAAAGAAGGTCAAAAGGTCAAATGTAAGGGGTAGATAACACAACAACAGTTGTTTTCTGTTCATTCCTTTGAGTGTGGACAGCATAAAATAACATTGACAGTTATCAGCAATGATCAAAGAATTCGGTTGACTTGCACCGCCAATCAACAGATCAGTTTTCTTGAGGAACATCTAAAAACCTTTTTGTATCAAGCTGGCGCTGAGTGTACTTGAGGATAAACTGTTATCAGACGCATGCTCATAGGATAGGGACACATAAAGCGTGTTTGCGTCCCATATCCAAGTTGGGTTTCAGCAGAGGGGCTTTATTTTTCTGTATTCCAAGAGCCTTGCATGGAAGGATGTTCTGGTCGCACTGGAAGAGGAAGACCGAAAGCCAGACGGACTGACAACATTCATGCACTTAAAGGCAGTGGACACTATTGGTAATTACTCAACATAATTACTACTATAAAAACTTACTTGGTATATTATTAGCATAAAACCTCACTTGGTGACGAGTAATGGGGAGAGGTTGATGGTATAAAACATTGTGAGAAACGGCTCCCTCTGAAGTGGAGTAGTTTTCGAGTAAGAAGTAATTTTCCACGAATTTGATTTTGAGACCTCTGATTTAGAATTTGAGATCTCACACCAAGCATCTCAAAGCACACAAGTTCATGTGACAAGGGTGTTTTTTCTTTCATTATTATCTCGCAACTCTGATGACCGTTTTTTTTTATTTTATGCATTTGTTGAGATACAACCAGTGAGAAGGCTGGTCTTTGACAATTACCAACAGTGTCCAGTGTCTTTAAAAGACATAACATGCATAACCTAACGACAACCGCTCTGGACAGGGGGGTTTGAAGAGATTTCGGTTCCCGGACCACCATGGGACGGCTGACGCCCCAATGAACTTGAAAGAGAGATTCCACGAGTGGCACGTTTAATATCTAAATAGCATAAGGTACAGATTGTCATGCAGCATGCCGACACAACAAATGAATTTCAAACAAAACACTTTCGACTTCACACACCAAAATACCTTAACACATGTAGCGTGTTGTCCGTTATATAGTTAGGACTGATCGTACAGGATGAAAAAGTGTGATGAAATGATTCAATGTTTAGACAGAAAAGAAGAAGAAATGTTAGTAGTCATGAAACAGATAAATGATAAAGAAGCACAGCCATAATAATTTTTGTTTCAAAGACACAAAGCCTTCGAAAAAGACTCTGCTACATTAGGATCGAAAAGTCAAGCCATTTACTATTGTTTTGTATTTATACCATACAATGAAGGTTTTTTAAGTTGGTAAGCAGTTAACAACGGCTTATTCTATATTCTGAATTGGGACAGGTTATAAGCAGGATACAGGAAGTGGATTCCAAAGTTAGAAAGGAAGGAGAGAAGAAGTTTGACGAGTACTATTGAATAGTTAAGCTTTTAGAACAGTTGCAGTACATGAGTGTCAATAAGTAGAGAAATGTGTGGTGCGACCCAAAAGTATGGTAATGAGAGAACAAGATATGAGAGTCCAGTGGTAGTCATAACATGAGGAAGTAAACAAATTAAAGAACGAATTGTTTGTACCAAAAAGAAGTCAACAAATGACTTGTTTTAATTTTTCCTAAAGACATGATCCACCTACCTGATTTCAGCCGTCCCCGAGCCCAAGTTATAGCGAAATTCCAAGTATCCGTCGACCAAGTTGAGCGAGATGAAATCCCCGTTGCCGTTTGTGCTCTGGCCATTGTAGAAGATCATCCCGTTGGGTTTGGTAGCGAGGAACTCCACCTCGATCGTGATTCTGGACGGAGCACTCAGTCCGGGCAACTCGATGAAGGAGTTTCCATTGAAGCCTGGAACGAACGGGATCGCTGGCTCTGGAACTATTTCTATGGGAAGTAAAATTTAAGCGTTGTCGTTGTTTGTAGGTTGTTTTGTTCCTATTCGTACGTCCTCTGTTTGTCCGTCTATCTTGTCTCTCTGTCTGTCCACGGGCTGATTACTACAAGCCTTGACTTGTCAAATCGGCTAACATAATGTTCCTTTTCTTTGACTTAATAAAAACTTAAACTACTCTGTTCACTCTGATGCATTCTGCAATGCTGTGTTTTTGACAGTATGGAAATAAATGTAAAACGAATTGAATGACAAAGTAGGAATAAACCACAATGGAAAATGACTGTGGGTAACTTTTGAAAACAATTAGTGGTTGAATAACGAAAAATCAACTGTTAATTTGAACATATATTCCAAATTGAAATTGTTTTCATATGAAATTGCTTTTTTCAAGAACTTTGTATAAATTAGAGTTAAACAAGATGATTTGAGTTCACAGAAAAAACACAATCTTCTTGGGATATTTTGTTTGTTTTTGATACGCTCGAGACGGGCACAATTTATTCTTACCTCTGTCGCACATGTCACCCTTCCATCCTGTCGGACAATCACACCGGTACCCGCCCTCTGGCAGCGGTGTACACGTCGCTCCAGTGTAGCACATATTACCCTCACACGGATCAACAAATACATCACCGCAAAGAGGACCTAAACAAGACAAAATAAAAAAACATGAGCGTCACTGAGTGATGGATTTGAGCGCTCTATAAGAAGCATGCCTATTATAACCTCGTTTGGTAATTACTCAAAGTATATTGAAGCATTAAAACTGACTTGGTAATGCAATGAAGAACTGTTGATAATAATAATAATAATAATAATACACGGTTTTTATATAGCGCTTTTTCACGGGGTGTCTCAAAGCGCTTCCAGCATTATTACCCCTGGTCACTGGGCCTTAAATCATTCCTTAAACCATCTCAGCTCCCTGGGGAGTATACAGCCTGTGCGACAATTATATGCGCTACATGGCTAAACCAATCACAAGAACCATCTCTGCCCTCACAGGTACCCATTTACCCCTGGGTGGAGAGAAGCAATTATAGTTAAGTGTCTTGCTCAGGGACACAAGTGTCACGACCTGGATTCGAACCCACACTCTGCTGAACAGAAGCATCAGAGCTTGAGTTCCGTGCTCTTATCCACTCGGCCACGACACCCCCATAGTATAAAACAGTGTGAGAAACAATTTCCTCTGAAGTAATGTAACGTAGTTTTTGAGAAAGAGGTAATTCTCACTAAAATATTTTGATCTGAGAAAGGCTTCAGGCCTGAAGCCTTTCTCAGGCATCTGAAAGAACACAACTTTGTGCAACAAGGGTGTTTCTTCTTCCATTATTTTCTTGCAACTTCGATGACCAATTGAGTCCAAATTTTCAAAGCTTGTTACTTTAAGCATGTCGGGATACACGAAGTGAGAATACTGTTCTTTGGGGAATGACATCCCTGAGAATATCGGAAATACGTACCGACGAATCCGTCCACGCATTCACAGGTGAACTGCTCAGCTGTTGTGGGTGTACAAGTAGCGTTGTTCAGGCACGGCTGTTTAAGACAGGGATCATTTCCGCATTCGCCGACGTTGGCTCCGTAGAGGATGGCCCCAGCGGGATGATAGACATCAAGGGTTTTGCCGTTAACCTCCAGGTAGCCGATACATCCTACGAAACCCTTCGTTGTGCCAGCTACTCTGTAAATCCTACAGTTGATAACATAGAATAACATAACAATTAACATTTATAAGACGCTGTTTCATCCTACGAAACTCTCCAGGAATCCAATACATCCTACGGAACCCTTCGTGGTGCCAGCTTCGCTGTAAATCCTACAGTTGATAATATGACATAACATAACATAACATAACATAACCATTAAAATTTACAAGACCTTCATGAATTGTAGATGAAGTAACTGATTCCCTTATCACAGTAGGATGATTGTTCCAAATCATTGGCACAGCTACACTGAAAGCTTTTTGACCTTTGTTTGCTTGGGGAACAAGCATGCGCTGGACAGAAACACATTCAATCATTTATTCATTCATTCAGAAATGTTTATTTCTACAATCCCAGAAAAATTTAACACAGATACTGAGCAGAGGTTTCGTGAAATGAATCATGCATACAAAAATCCAGACTCTATGAAGGGAACCCCTCATAATAAAAAAAACCTTAAGACCTGGCATTACAGGGTTTGGTAGTCGAGATGAAAATTTCTTGAGGAAAATCACTTACGCTTCTTTGTCCTGGGGTACATCGCCAACGAAGAGGTCGCTCGTAAGGGTCAGTCCAGATGACCCGGCATTGCTTGACCCCTTGACCGGTGTCTCTCCATCCACGCTGATGCTGCCGTCGCGCTTATCGCGACTCACGCGCACCGTGTACCAGTGAAGTGGTTGGATGGTAACCTTGCTCCGGATAACCACAGCATCGCTGGAACCCAGGTCAAACCTCATGGACGAAAGAAAGAAATCAAAATTAGGGTTTTGGAAAAAAACAAAAAAAAACAAGGCAGGATGATGGAACAGTTTGCCTCGGAAGGCGTGTTGATATGCTTTAAAGGAACTGGACACCTTTGGTAATCATCAAAGACCAGTCTTCTCACCTGGTGTATCTCAACATATGCTTAAAACAACAAACATGTGACAATTTGAACAATGTTAAATTCTATCAACAGCTCTCCTTTGCTCGTTACCGAGTAAGTTTTTATGGCAACAATTATTTTAAGTAATTACCAATAGTGTCCACTGCCTTTAAGCAAGAAAATGTGAGGGAATGCGCCAAAAAGCAATGAATACAAATTATAATAATAGTTTGAGGCAATGATCAAAGTGAGATTAAAGTAAGTGGGTTTACAATAGGATTCTGTTGGTCCAAAAAATTTGTATTGATTGAAAATAATTCATGGCCTTTTTGCATTTTTTCCATAGGTCCTTTTGGTTTGGTTTTAAGTAGTTTGCAAAAGCTAATGTACTTTCAACAAAAGCATGAAACAAAGATGTAATGTAGACCTATTTTCTCTTTTCGATGAATGATTCTTTATTTCTAAGTAATTAATACGGGATGTTTGCGTGCAAATCGATCTAATTTTGTAAATGTTGGGGAACTCCCACAGAGTGGAAGGTAATAACAGATGATTAAAGATTATTGCGTACAGCAGCACAGTACAGATTTGTGCAGAAATTAGTTTTAAAAACTTGACTTCAATATAAACAAGTCTGTAAAGACTTTTGACGTCACTTCAGTAGCGCTCTCACAAACAGGCTAAAAGGTGGTTACTCATTGGCTAGTCCTGTGCGATGCGCGTACATATCTGTGCATTTTCTATGTTTCATGATTGGTTTAGTTCTAAGAAGGCGGCAGAAAGAATAACGGTCTGATATTCGACCCTAGCAGTGTCTTTCTCTCAATTAGCCTTGGAGAAAGACTCTGCCAGTGGTTGCAACCCCAGGCCATTAAATATTTGTTCCTTTCATTTACCATAAGTCCTTTGGCTGGTAAGCAGTTTTGCGACAGCTAATTCTCTTTTCTCAAGAAATTAGTATAAAACTCTATGAATAAAGAGGTATACGGACAAGCAGGGAAAAGCAGTAGGATGGTGCTGAGAGTTGTGCAAAGAGACAAGCCATGCAAAGTGCGTTTTTTTGTTATTTGTGCGGTTTCAGAACCATCAAGCCCTAATTGCTCAGATAAACACAAATTCTATCTTCTCACGTAAAACAAGAAGTAACAAACTACCAGGCAAATTGACTGGCTAAATTTTCAAAACAATTCTGGTCTGAACAAAGAGAGATTGACTAGAGCGGGACGGGAACCTGCAATAATCTTTGGGTTTTCAGATGGCATGAATAACCAAAGTTGAAACTGTGTCCAAAGATGAGGAACTGAATAGGAGCATAAGCTGACTTGATGGTTCTGAGCAAAGTTAGAAACTGAAACGGTTTACTCTGCAGTTAGCAAACTAAAACGGTTTACTTTATGGTTGGTAAACTAACGTGGTTTACCTTGTGGATAGCAAATGGAAAAGGTTTACCTTGCAGTTTGCAAACTAGAACTGTTTACCGTGCAGTTATCAAACTGAAACTGTTTACCGCGCCGTTTGCAAACTGAAAAGGTCTAATGAGCGGTTAGCAAACTGGAAAGGTTTACCGTGCGGTTAGCTACCTTACGGTTGCAAACTGAAAAGGTTAACTGTGCAGTTAACAAACTGAAACGGTTTACCATGCAGTTAGCAAACTGGAACGTTTGACCTTGCGGTAAGCTACTTTCAATTCAATTCAATTCAATTCTTGACGGTTGCAAACTGAAATGGTTTACCGTGCAGTGTGCAAACTGAAAAGGTTTAATGTGCGGTTAGCAAACTGGAAAGGTTTGCCGTGCGGTTAGCAAACTGGAAAGGTTTACCTTGCGGTTAGCAAACTAAGTAATGTTACCTTACGGTTACCGGGGGTAGTTAAGTAGGCATTTTTAGATTAGCCCTCTAGTTGCAGAGGCGAGTAGGAGTAGGGGAGGCGCTTCATGCTTCTTCGTCAACTCGGCAAATCACAACAAAAAATGTCAATACTCACTCGGGTGCCACATTGTACCTTAGCTCCACAGAACCGTTGACGATTGCGAGCGAGATGTAGTCGCCGTTCTCGGCGTCTTCTTGGCCGTTGAACAGGAGAAGGCCCTCTGCCTCCTCCGTTTGGAACTCCAGAGTGATGTCGACGCTGAAGAAAGCTCTCATCTTGGGGAATGCGAGGTAGGAGAACTCGGAGAGAGATGGCGTCATGAAGGTCACCGCTGAGGAAAATAACGAGAGCTGGTCAACCATTCAATTTCATCAATTAAAATTGGAGGCTTCAGGCCCGAAGTCTGTTATTATTTGAGTGAGAAATTATCTCTTTTTCTCAAAAACTAAGTCACTTCAACGGGAGTGGTTTCTCGAAATGTTTTATACTAACAATGTTTTTTGCATAATTACAAATAGTGTCCATAGAGTGGCTCTCAAGGAGTAAGTAGGTAGTAGAAATTCATCTTAAAAGGCTTTGGTACCTTTTGTATATGAAGATGTTTGTAATATAGCTTACCTGTAGAAGTTTAAGCTTCATTTGTTTTTTTGAGAGGAAAAAAACAAAACAATTAAAGAGCAATATTTCAAGAGTCTCATAAATCCACTGTACATCCGCTAAAATAAAATAAGTTTGCTCATACCTTCTTCGCAGACGGGGCCGCCCCATCCGATCGGGCAGATGCACAAATAACCTTGGGACGACGTTTCCCTTTCAAGACAGGTTCCTCCGTGAAGACACATTATTCTCTCACAAATGGGCACCGGGGCAGGCTCCGTCGCTAGTGGAAAAATGCAAAATAATTAAATACGTGGCAACAAAACCCACAGCAGCCAGAAACTTCTTGTACCAAAATGCCCATAGCGGCCACAAACAACAGCAAGATCTGACCTACTTCAAATCAAACAAAAATGTTAAAACAAAGGTCACATCCTGAATTGACATTTACCAATGTTTCCCATGTTGACGTGGTACCTATGTTTCTAAGCCAAACCAAATCTCTGCTGCTTACTAGTTTTCAGACACAGGGTTAAAGCATTATTTTTGTTGTAAAGCGCCTCGGGGTTGGTTTAGCATGATGCACTATTTGCTTAAATACTATTATTTTAAAAAGGGAAAGTGACAATCCCTGATTAAACTGGTAGCTTTAAGATTTATAAAAAAAAAATAAAAAATAACAATCAATAACTAAACGGCTGGCCTTCTTGAGTGCATTGACTTACTTTGTACTGGTAGTTGTGTGGTCAATTCGGGCACCATCTGTGTAGTGGACAACGGTGTGACTGTTGTTGGATCCATGGAACTGGTGCGGAAAAACGTCGTCAAGGTTTCCGTCAGAGGCTTGGTGGTTGCTTTCGTTCTAACCTCCAGGGTCTTGGTCGTGGTTGTCATCGTGGGAGTAGACGGGAGAGATGTCAAAGGAAGACTTTCACTGGGTGGGGTAGTCGTGTCTGCCATGGTCGGAGAGCTTGAATGGGAAGCCATTGTTTTGGAAGTCATACTTGTACCGGAAGTCATGCTGGGCCCGGAAGTCACTGTTGTACCAGAAGTCATTGAAGTACCGGAAGTCATGCTGGTACCGGAAGTAGTTGTTGTACCAGAAGTCATGCTGGTACCGGAAGTCATGCTGGTACGGGAAGTCATCGTTGGCATGCTCGTCTCATCCACGACTCGAACAGTCGTCTGCGAGGGGTTTGTGCTTGTCTGTGACTGTGGGAAATTGAACCTTGTGGATGCTTCGTTGGTCTTGGACTCGCTGCTGCCGATGGTGTTGGACTCGCTGCTGCCGATGGCGTTCGA
Source organism: Asterias rubens (assembly GCF_902459465.1). Taxonomy (NCBI): domain Eukaryota; kingdom Metazoa; phylum Echinodermata; class Asteroidea; order Forcipulatida; family Asteriidae; genus Asterias; species Asterias rubens. The sequence continues at coordinate 9,726,496 of NC_047079.1, forward strand.
CGTGCTGTCGCGCATCACAGCGGTCCGAGGGGCCGTCTGACTTGTAATTTGTGGCTGGGTTATGGCAGGGTCGTCGGAAGGTGGAGATTGAATGGTTGTCGCATCGGGAGGCATTTCAGTCACTGGAGAAGACGCCATGGTCGGACTGGACTTTGGAGACGTCATTTTCGTTGTTGACATTGTAGGGACAATTTTAGTGGCTGTGAAATGAATGACAGGAGATTATTGGGCTTGATATTTGATTCTCGAAAAAAAGTAGGAAAACTTGACAGGAGTTGACTTTTCAGGCTATTTAGTAGCATGTTTATCGTGACAAATGAGGATAAATAATAGATTCAAGAGTGCATGATATTATGTGCGGGACCGTTACTCACTTGTCATTCCGGGCAACAGAGGGCAGCCTTCCCCTTCTGGATTTGTCTTAAGCGTTTCCTGATCGTCGCAGCAACCAAACTCGGCCTCTAGACATTCCAGAGGTACAGTCATAGGCGTCATGACAACAGCTAAAACAAACAAATAGAAAAAATACACAATATTTAAAAATAAAAATTGGTGTAAAACTAAGAAGTATTTAAAGGAAGAAGCTGGTTTGTTTTGGAGTGGGTTAATTTTTTTCTTTCTAGAAAAGGACATCTCAACAGGTGGTCCTCGGTTTGTGGCCTGCGCCACATTTACCGCAAAAAAAGTACAACAACTTACTCTCGCAGATACCCTTGGCATATACTTGAAGATCTCTCTGCAGCCGGCAAGCAAAGACTTTCATCTGGCACTCATTACCGTACGTCTGTCCGTCCGTGCCGCACACCGGCTCGAAGAGCGCCGGGCATTCTGAGGGGCAGACGCAGGTAGCTAGTCCGTCCATGAAGGTACAGGTGGCGTGGAAACGGCAGTTGAGTTGCTCGCAGAGATTGGAATTGTCGTCCACTACGGTCACAACTTGATTGGATAAAGAAGTTTAACAGATGTTAAATTTGCATCGGGGATAAAGAATAATATTTGATTTTACCCCGCACCAATGTGTGTCAGTAAGCAATGAATAAAATCCACAGCATATTACTTGGGTGCGATTGGAACCCACAACATTTACCTTTTTTTTAAATATTTTTTGTTTATGCAAGTCGCCCAAAACCAGGCTAAAAGCCACTCTAGGTTAAGGGCTACAAAGAAGAAAACATAGACAAGCAGAACTCAGTGGAGGTGAAGGTAGGAATTGACCTTCCTCTTAAAAGATGGAAGATCATAGGATGAATGGAAACATGCACCAGGCAAGGAGTTCAAAAGAGATGCAGTACGAGGGAAAAAGAGCAGTGGGATTCTAGAGCAGTGTCCGACCAAGTAGACCATCGAGATTGCCCAGTAGCTAGAGGCAGTACGAATCCTAGCAGCGGGTCCTGGCACCCATGAGCTGCCGTGGCGCTCCAGTGGCATTTTCTTACACAAAATCAACCTCTATACCCTCGCAGGTATCCCATGTATACCACTGTGTGAAGACAAGCAATTATAGTAAAGCATTCTTGCTCTTGCTCAAGGACACAAGTGCCATGACCGGGATTCAAACCCACACCCCATGACTTAACCACCACGGCCCAATTTCATAGAGCTGCTTAAGCAAAAAAAATCCTTGCTTAGTAAAATCAGACTACCGGCCAAGACTCCACTCAATGGTTATGCTAAGTAAACACTAGCTAAATACCAGTCACAAGCAATGTATACGACATGAAATTTTGGCCAGTAACATATATATATCTGTTGTTATAATCTCAAATTATATATTTGCTGTTTTTTGATGTTTGAATGGTTTTTTATATTGTAAACCTAAACACAATTCAGCCTTTTGGCTGCTACGTTTGATTTTTAATAAACCAATAATAATAATAAATAATAATAATATACAATAAGCAAGCTATTTTCGTGCTTAAGAAATTCTTTTTGCTTAAGCAACTCTATGAAATCGGCCCTAGCACTTGAGTTTGATGCTCTTATAACCACTCAGCCACGACACCCTAATTAAATAAAGGTAAAACGGCCCACGATGCAGTGTACCTACCTTCTACACAGCCAGTAGCTCCCATGGTCATTCCCTTGGGGCACATGTTGCATTTGATGCCCATGGCTTTGTGTTTACACATACACGTTCCCATCATCTGCTCGCAATCATCCCGAGCCGAGCCTCCCTTGGAACAACCGCAAGCTGCAAACCAATCGGCAATGTGACTTTTTTCAAATACTTTTTTTAAGAGATGTTAAATTTGTATCGGGAAAATGATTGTGTAGATTTTTTTTTTTTTTTTTTGGGGAGGGGGGGGGGGGGGGAATGGACATAGAAAAATTTACTAGAGCGGGGTTTGACCACAACCTCCGGATTAATGTACTGGCCTTTTAAGGCAGTGGACACTATTGGTAATTACTGAAAATAATTTTTAGCATAAAACCTCACTTGGTAACGAGTACTGGGGAGCTGTTGATAGTAGGGACTTTTCGTTTTCGACGACGGATGGTTCTGCGACGGTTGTTCAGCTAAACGTTGTCGTTTTCAGCACAACGAAGATTCATCCAAAGTACTGTCGTAGAAATTGAGGGACGACCGTCCTCAAAGCCGACGCATGCGCAGATGACGCCAAATGTCATCTTACCCGTCGCAGAACCATCCGTCGTCGAAAACGAAAAGTCCCTAATATAAAACATTGTGAGAACTGGCTCCCTCTGAAGTAATGTAGTTGTCGAGAAAGAAGTAATTTTCCACTAATTTGATTTCAAGACCTCAGATTTAGAATTTGATGTCGCGAAATCAAGCATCTGAAAGCACACAACTTCGTGTGACAAGGGTGTTTTTTATTTCATTCATACGTATCTCGCAACTTCGACGACCATGTGAGCTCAAATTTTCATAGGTTTGTTATTGTATGCATAAGTTGAGATACACCAAGTAGGAAGACTGGTCTTTGACAATTACCTATAGTGTCCACTGCCTTTAACCAACTGAGCTATTTCGCCATACAGTTTAAAAAAACCTTGAACAAAATAGGGGCACCACAACCTTAGGGCTAGATAGCTCGGTTGGTGGAGCGTCGGTGCATTTATCCGGAGTGAAAGACGAGGAAAGAATTCCCTGATCCACAATTATAACTTTTTAAACATGTCCGCTTGTTCGAGACAGAAACTTACGTCTGCAGCCGATATTGCCTGCCTGAATCTCACGGAAGTCCCAGAAACCAGGCTCACAGCGGTCGCACTTCTTGCCGCCGACGCCGGGCTTGCATGGACACTGCTTATTGGTAGGGTTACAGACTGGCGAATAGGAGCCCAGCTCGTTGCAGTCGCAATGACCTGTAGATGAACAACAGTAAAGTAGAGCCATCAATTAAAAATTTAAAATTGTGTTTGAAGCTTTTCCAGGACGAAAAGTACTGGTGTAAAGCTTCGAACACAATCTTTGCGAAATGTAGCGCACTATTTTTGTATAGGCTGTATACTCCCCAGGGAGCTGAGATGGTTTAAGGAACGAATTACATGTAAATGGCCTATTGACCAGGGGTAATAATGTAAGAAGTGCTTTGAGACCCTCTTTGGGTGTGTATAATTATTACAGGCTTCGTTCTTGAAAGGGCAAGGGCACCGAAGCATCTTCTCCTTGGTAAAGGATACCCTATGAGGAAAGTGTAAATTTCTACTGGAGCATGTCAAGGGCACCAAGGCATTTTCTTGTTGGTAAGGGACTCCCTATGAGGAAAGTGTAAATTTCTACTAGAGCATTTCAAGGGCACCAAGGCAATGACCAGGGGCAATGGAGGCTATCGCCTCTGTTTTGCCTCCGTGACAAATCAGGCCGGTTATTATTATGACAACCCCAACTTACTTGGACAGCCAGCCTCGTTGAACCCTTGAGCCGCCGTGATACCATCCGGGCAACAACCGTACATCCCGTCTTCACAACTTGGTGGGGATGTTTGCTCTATGGGTACAAGGTTGTTAAATTTCACATTATTTACATACAGACATGAATCAACAAACAAGCGTTTACAACCTCTGTTTATGTTTTCCTTCAACCCCTTACTATGCGCAACAAGCAGACTGTTAATATTTATTCGCCTGAACCCAAAAGCATAATTCTGAAATCTAGGAATACGTGAAGCTCAAGAAATATTGGTGTGGTTTTGAGGAGGTTTTTTTTTTTGAGATAGAGAGAGTCTGAAAATGACCTCACTTTAAAGTCTTCCTCTTAAGATTCTCTTTCAGGAAATAGATTGGTTACTGGATTTCAAAATGTTCTTTTTTCTTTCAGCCCCAACTAAAGACTAGTTGCCCACTAGAAATACCAGAAGCGCCACTGCAAAACGATGCTGTATTTGAAAAAGCCACCAAGCGAGACAATGAAAATAAAAAAGCATAACTTTGCAGCATTTAAAACACATTTTACACTCTTGGACTACATCTTGCATTTTACACAAAAGGAAAGGAGATCTTCAAAAGAAGGAGCACTGCGGGTTTCAACAGGTACCACTAGTTGCTTGCTTCATTGCTAACAACTGTCATTCTAAAACTTTCACTCAAAAACTAATCTTAACAGGGTAATCTGCGTAATTTAAATTGTATCAGTCAATATTCTAAAAATGCAGCTAGATTTTGTTCTTATTCCTTTTTTTCATTCATTCTTTCTTTCATCTTTCTTTCATTTTTTTCATTTCAGGAGGTAATCCAATGAACACAGGAATGTGTTTGGTGGAGATAAATTGGGATAGGCGGATCTGAAAATTTGCATAATTGATTTTTCCAGTACTTTTGTTTTAATTTAAACTAGGTATTAAAATAATTATTTTTGAGGTAGTTATTCCGCTAACAATATAAAGGTGCTTGATGTAAATATAACTAGTAGAATTTGAAACTTTGCAGGGTTGATTTTTCCGGTATTTCATACTAGGTATTCAAATAAGCGATTGAAGTTGTTTGATGTCAATAAAACTGGTAGAATTTGAAAACTTTGAATGGTGGAGAGTGGAGACACAATCTAGCAACACCTAGCAAACTGGTTTAATACCAAGAGTTGGTATTTTATGATGGAGGAAACTTTAAACAAAATAATTTCAAGGTGAGGGGAAAGCTTCTAAGTTTGACAAAAGCACTACAGAGCAGCACATTGCAACTTTACAGACGGACTTCTTCCGACCCAGCCAATTGAACTTAGCGATTTAGCAGCCACACATACATAGCACCAGTGGTTATCTACGAGCATGGAATATAATAATATGGTTACCTTCAACCTAGCCATTGAAGCTTATTTTTTATTACTCAGTCATCAATTGCCAAGTTCTTTTGGGGCTACCTTTATCACTTTTTTTTTAAAAGCCATTATGCAGGAAACGGTTTGATCCAGCAATTTTGCATGGCAACAAAATTGAGACCTGACTTATTTTATGCAAACTGATTGTCAATATTGAGCGGCAAACTGTGACGTTTGAGTAGCAAATGATACAATTTGTGGAGCATTTCTACACTAGATACCGTTCGATGTTACTCATCACGTAGGAAGGTCTATAAAGCAAAACTAATTTAAAACTTTATAAACAAATTTATTCAACCTTTAATGACCATAGCAAAGCAGCTTTTACCAAAATGCCCGTGGATGTTTGCCGCAAGATTTGACCTCTTTCATAACTCAACCAAAAAACATAATTAAAGTTCATATCCTGAACTAACATTGTCCAGCACCTATCATTCTTAAAACAAAACACCTGTTTTGAGTTACTTTTAATAATATTTTTGTTTGTTAAAATATTAGATTGTGAAAATTTAGCGATGTCCAGAGATATTACTGATGATTCTAGTAATAGAAATGATTTGTCTCTAAAACAAAATGGGTTAAAAATAATTACTGACTCTGAAGTATTAGTCTGCCTGGCATGTTTAGATTAATGACAGGCACTGTGCCCTCTTACCGGCCACGCCTAATAGCCAATCACAATGAGCCACTACGCTCAAACGCCATTACTACAAAAGCCGGCGCAGTCGTTAATTTCTACACCACGCACACAACACAAAATGAATACAACACTACAAGGATAAATGAATAATGATAACACACAGTTAATGCAAATGTATGCAACACATAAATGAATTAACGACAGCAAAATGGAAACTTGTGCTTAGGTATGCAAATAAACGTAGGAGTTTTGTGAGCCCTTATACGTTTTATTCCTATATAAATAAAGACATGAAGTATCCATTAAAATTACGTGTGAAAATATCATTTTAAAAGGTGGTAGCATTTTTCAGATATCACCAAAAACCTGGAGCGGTTATTACGTGTCCAAATGCTGGAAGAATAATTTGAATTGGAACACACACTCTGAGAAAAATTTCACGCAGAAACGCTTCTCAAGTCGAAATGTTTTGGAATCCCCTTCTCTCAAACTACATTCATTAGAAGGGAATCAGTTCGCAAAATGGTATTCATTATCAAGAGCTGAAGCGCTTCTAACCAAATCAGTTTTCATGGCCATTCATTTTTTGAGTTTTTTTTTTTCAATTGCACAAGTGTCCATTTTGGATTTCGAGTTGTAAGACAAACCTCTGGTAACTATGGAAACAACAATAAGAACATGGGTCGGCCAACGGTGTGACAACATTCCAAATGATGTGATGGATGCAATATACGACACACAAAATGTCCACAGTGAGAGAGAAAGAGAAAAACAAAGAAATGGGAGAAATCATTAAGATTATTTTGGGGGGTTAGTTCATCGAGTTATTGATGGATGACGCTACGCAGTTTCATTCCATGGGGATTTGGGAGGGGGGGGGGGCATTAATGGCGTTAAGGGTTCTAACGTTTGAGGGAAATGCTTTCAAGATATTACCCTTTTTCAGTTACTAAGTAATACCTCTCTCAACGCTCAAATGTATGTTCTTATATTTCTTTGGTTTTAGGGAATTTTGACAAGGAGGAACTGGGCAGGTTAAATGGTTTTAAGATATTACGTTTCATCTAAACTATTAGGCAACAAACAAAGCTTTTATCGGTTACTAAGTAATACCTAGATGGGGAACATCCTGTCAATGTTCATTAAACCATTTTTGTATTTTTTGGTTTTCCTTTCTTGTCCTTTGGTTTCAGGGTCTTTTCCCCAAGGAATTGGGTACAAATCTGGAATCCATTTCTGACAGTATACATTCTTTATGTATATTGCAGACTGTAAGATAAACTACTTGGAAATGGAGAGTAAAAATTTGTTGTGCAAGTCTTTTTTGCTGCTTTGGTTTTAGCTTTCCACCGTGACTTTTGGGGCGATGGAACCTTGAAACACGTGATTTGGTTTGGATTCATTCGCGACGGTACACATTCTTTAAGTAAATGCCAAACTGCAACAAGCCTGAAATTTCATTTTTGAACATGTTGACAGGGCAATGACATTTTTCATTTTGCAAAGGGCACTTCCATTGGAAAATCTTAAAGTCAATGAGAAACTTTTGAAGGGCACCAAGGCCAAGACCAGGGGCAACAAAAGCCATAGCCTCCAAGGTCTATGTGTAATTCAAGGCAATGCTGTAAGATAAACTGCTCGGAATCAGAGAGTAAAAGTTTGGTATAGTTTCCTTTAGAGCGACCTGAAACACAGTTCACACGGCAATCAAAGTATACAACAAAATGATGTAAATGTCAAAAAACAACATAGGATGTACAGTGTGTGCTGTGCTGTGCAGTCAAGTGCTAAGCACTACACACCACTGGCCTGATCAAATCCAACATACACAATCAAAAATAAATATGGAGATAAAAAACAAACAAGAAATATGATACATAAGAAATTGTGTGATTCACTCATTCAAAGGAAGCACTCTTTTGAGACGTCAGACACGGTGCTCAAAATATTCAAAATCAAAGAAAAAAAGAAAAACAAGTTGAGACAATCGATTGTTGGTAAAATGTATACTGGTGTGATGATATTTGCAAGAAGTTCTGTTTTTCAGAGGATTGTGCGAGGGAATTCTTTAGGTCTTAGAGCTACTATAATAATCTCCTCAAATATTTTTTTACTGTCCACGATCAGGGAACTGTAACAACTCTGTACTGAAACTATTGATGCATGAAAAAGATTGAGGTTTTCTAAGTTGATTTCTTGAACTTAATACATGAGCTGTTTTGTGCTCGGGCCAAAACTCTGTCTCCTTTGTTGCCCATGGTAGTGGGAGGGTTTGGTAGATGAATGATCTTTGAACAACAAGTTACATGTAAAATGATGAACCAAAATTAATAATGTTGGTTAAGGCTCAGATTGTATGTTGGTTACAATTGTTTTGGTTTTGGTCTCAAGATTGCCAGTTTTATCATGATCACAACAAAACCCCTCCACCGGTTACGACGACGACGCTCAAGTTGGAGTTCGAACCACCTACCTGGACAGCAGACAGCAAACTTCCTGAGGGGGTGGATGTGACAGTAACTGCCGGAGGGGCATTCCTCTCCTTCCTCTGTGCAGGTGTATTCTTCTTGGGTGTTGGGGATGATGAGGGGGCTGTCTCCGTCACAAGGCTCCATTTCAACATCTTAATTGATAACAATCAGAAGAATGTTTCTTTAAAACTTTACTGTCCATTCACAGGCCCAAACCAAAGGGTATACAAACGGAAAAGCACAGGCTATGTAACAGGTTTTTTCCTTGAGCTGTGCCACACATCTGGAACTCTCCACCAATTAATCTTTTCTCCAATACATATGACAAATTTTCAAGGACTTGTTTAGTTTAGTTGTGTTTTCTTTTCTTTGTTTTTGGTTTTATTGCGCCTTGACGCCCAGCAGGTCAGATATGTGCGCATTACAAGTCTTAATTATTATTATTATTTGTTAGATTATGTTCATTTGAAAGCTTGTCTAACTTTATATTGTACTACAGCACAGTAAATTTTCGGACCTTTTAGTTCTAAGCCGACGAATTGTTTTACCTTCACATGATCCCTGGCTCTCCACGTATATCGGCGCCTGTTGCTCGCACGACGCTTCTCTCAGCAGACACTCGCTGCCATACGTCACCTGGTTGGAGCCGCAGACCGGTAGGCGCGTCGCGGGGCAGTTCATGATACATGAGCAGTATGAGTTACCGTTGGGCATGTACTCGCAGGTACCGCCATACTGGCAGAGTGCTTCGTCGCACTCCCTGGAGAAGTCAATCTTGTCGTCACCCCCCTCTTGGTCCACATCGGTGTCGTTGCCCTCACCAGAGCCAGACATTTCTGCAATACAAATTTTAAGGCCAATTTTAATTTGGTTCGTGGGTTACTTCATAAACATGGTTTGCGGTAATTTATAAACTTCACTACCGCAAAGTGAGTGTAGGGTGTCGTGGCAGAGCGGATAAGAGCTCTAATAAAAGCTTCTTAAAGGGACGGTACACGTTTGGTAATTACTCAAAACAAATATTAACTTAAAAACTGACTTGGTAACGAGCATTGGAGATCTGTTGATAGTTCAAAACATTATGGGAAATGACTCCCTCTGAAGTAACGTAGTTTTTGAGAAAGAGGTAATTTCTCACTAAAATAATAAAAGACTTCTAGCTAGAAGTCTTTTATTCCAATCTGAAAGCACAACATTTTTTCCAACAAGGGTGTTTTTTCTCTCATCATTTTTCTCGCAACTTCGATGATCGATTGAGCTCAAATTTTCACAGGCTTGTTATTTTAAGCATATGATGGGATACACCAAAGGTGTAAGCTCCCTTTAAAGGTTTTGAAAGCAGTTATTTTCTTCATGTACAGTATCACAAACAAATCCTACTCTTTCATCAACTTTTGTTTGTGGTGGGGATACTGTTTCCAAAAGCTCATTAAAACTCCAGGGACTATCAAAAGGTGGAAATGTCATGTCATCGTCCCCCTCTGGGTCTGGCGGAGAAAACTGAAATTGAAACTCCATCATTGTTTTCTCTCCATGGGGTTCTTGGAGAGTGAAGTGATTACTAAGTTCGCTTTATAAGCTTCACAACCTTGGCCTAATTTCATAGAGCTGTTGTAGCAGAACAAAAATTGCTTAGCAGCTTTTAGCAGAAATGAGCAGGATAACCAGTCACAAATTGTACATACTGTAAGACAAAACAGTTTGGCTGGTGACCTTATTCTGGTAAGCAAATCTGTTTGGTGCTTAGGTACTTTTTGTGATCAAGCAGCTCAATAGAATTGGGCACAGGGTATAATTTCATAAAGCCGCTCCAGCAGAAAATATTGCTAAAGAAATTTCTGCTTAGCAGAATTGAGCAGGATAACAGTCACAAATTGTACATGTGACATAGCACTTTGGCAGGCAAGCAAAATTGTCTAGTGCTTAAGAATTTTCTGCTGAGCAGAAAAAAGCAAGTTGCCAGTCAAAAATTGTACAAGTGACATAACAGTTTGGCTGGTGACCTTATTCTGGAAAGCAAAGTTTTGTAGCGCTTGAAAATGTTGTTTATAGAACTACAGAGTTTCATAAATGACAAGTCTTCACCATTATTATCACAGGGTCCTTCGAACGCTTGAGCAATCCTGATTCTCTCGTTGCACATCTCAGCTCGTAGATGACACAAGCTCTGATATGTGACTTGATTAGTGCCGCACACCGGCTGGTTGATGTTGGCGCAGGTCGGGCAGGTGCACTGACCTCGGTTACAGATGGACCCATACTCGCATTTCACCCCCTCGCACTCAGCTGCTCGGAGAGAAACAAGATCCGTTAACTTTAAAGGCACTGACAATTAACTATACATAATAGTAAACTTGCGCGTACAACCATGTTATAGTTCTCTTTTGAGGGACTGTTGGTTTTGAAAAGAGCCAGCTTAATCTTGATGTTTCATATACTTTGCTCAACTTCAGGAGAAATTTTTCTTAAAATTTTATTATTTTCAGAAAACTCTCCACAGAATCAACAAGAGTTGAAGGCTCTGTATTGTTAACTTTTCATTGTGAATGACTTCAAAGCTCACTGTTTTTAAAGTCGCCAACTCTGGGTTTAACCTGCCCCCCGGAAGTTCAGCCATGATTTTAAACATGCATCGTCATAAATGTATCTTTCTGATGCAGTAGTAATAATAAAAACGAGCAAGTTTTAAAAATGTATTTTTCACATCTGAATGGAAGAAATATGAGCATTTTAAACAGGTAGGTTTCACAGTTTATAGTAGCCCACAGGGCAAATTGAGAGGTGCTGTTTACTCGCCCGTAGCAGTTTTTACTAGACGATCTACGCCGGGTTAGAGTTAATGGTGAGACCTGGACTTACTGCAATCTCCTTGTGACTCGACAGTAATAACCTCTTGCTTGCGGCACGCCTGCACGTTGAGTTCGCACTCGTTGGGGTAGACGTTGTCATCCGAACCGCAGATGGGCGAGTCAAACTTCACACACTCCTCTGGACAGACGCACTTTGGACCTTTCACGCTCATCTCACAGATGGCGCCAAACTCGCACGAGAAGGATTCGCAACCATCTGTTGAGAGGAAAACAGAATTGAAACCCATATAAAAACCATTCCATTATTAAAAGGGAAATGATCAGTCAAGAAACGTAAACAAGTTCAGAAAAATGATACCGCTGTAGGCATTAGTGAAATTATGGATGTTTTCGAAAAACACTTACTGCAGAGGCCTTCTAACTCCACTTGGATGTCCTTCTGTTGTTCGCACGCCGACTGTTTCAGAAGACACGCATTCCCGTACGTGTTTTTGTCCGTTCCGCATACCGGGGAATCTTCATTGGTGCACATCATATCACATGAGCAGGTTGGACTGCCATTGACTTCCACACACATGGCACCATAGCCACAGCGTATGGTGCTGCACAAGCCTTCTGACTGGTTCACTGGGAAAGAGAGCAACACTTATTGTCTTTAATGACTTTTAACAATGCTGATTAGCATCCTTCCTTTAACAGTGGTCCGCTGGCCAAATGTCAGTGAAACTGAAAACACCAGAGAACCAGTGAAGAATAAAATAGTAAAAGCAAAATAACAAATAGTTTGTGTTCTTCTAATAAAACTGGGGTGGATTTCACAAAGGTAGTCCTAACTTAGGACTAGTCCTAGGCAATGCTAAGAGATAGGACTGGTCCTAAGTTAGGACCAGTAACTCATCCTAACCAGTCCTAAGTTAGGATGAGTTACTGGTCCTAACTTAACTTTCACAACTACTAGCCATTGTGAAAACAACTACTGTTAAAATTAGTACACTTTTGTCTTTTTGAAAAGAGAAGGCTTTATATAAATAAGATCTAAGAACAAAACTGTAAAAAAAAGAAAAGACTAACAACCCGTGCTAGATTTAGGGTGGCCTTAAATAACCTTCAGAACTTCTGTTTATTTTTAAAACCAATTTCCAAAATAGTCTCTTGTTTCGATGTACTGTTCAGTGACCTCCAGTCTCTAAATGGCTCGGCCTAAAACTCCCTTCAAAAACGTTTCCATAATAAATAAAGAACAGTGTACCCGATTGAAATACAAGGGGTTTGACAGCCCAATTTGAGTTAATGCTTTTCGGGTCATGATGAGGTTAACCTCGTCAAGTAGGGTTTGAAATTTGTTTCTAGCTCTCAAGTGGGGGCAATCGAGGTGGTATGTCGATACAGTGTCAATGTCATTTGTAAAAGCTTAAAGTGAAAGTACATTCTGAGATAATAAATGTGGCTTTCTTTTATTTTCGTTTTTGTCATGATTTTGGTCCCCTTTTTTTGGCCATTTGTAAAAGCTAAAGTGAAAGTACATATGAATTAACAACTGGGTTTCTTTTCTTTCTTTTTTGGTCATGAATTTTTCATTTATGGAATGATTTCTAAATTCAATTTTTGGCAGCATTGAATATTTTTTCGGGAGGTAAAAGCTTTGAAGTCTAGAAGCAAGCAACAGCAATGCATTGTCAAGTACACACATGTACAGAAATAGTTTGAATTCTGTCCGACTTTCTCAAAGGAAAAAGAAAATTGCTACTTTTTAAAGAGAGCCGGATTATTACGTTTCTATAAATCACTCTTTTATCTTTGGAAATAAACACAAAAAATAGGTAGTAACTACAAATTTCCAATTGCTCGTGAGGGTCAACTCCCTTTTAAGAAGTAACAATTTGTGTAAAACCATTTCCTAATCATTTAAGAGTTAAAAAAACACAGATGCCAATTTTGATGGCAACCTGAAAAACCATCCACATTTATCCACATGGGAGTGATAAGTTAAACCCGCAATATCTTCAATTTACAATGCTCCAGAGACGTAGCAACACAATCTTTTCAACAAGAACATCAAAGCACAGGAAGTTGGCCCACTGGGGAGTCAAACGGGGTCACAGGGTCATCGGGTCGGTCAACGAGGGTCAACTTACAACTATCGTTTGACGTCTGTGTTGGCAAATTAAACACCTTTTCCATGTAGATAAATATTATTTTGGTTGAGGTTTTTTTGGTTTTTTTTTTCTTCTCCTAGATTATTTATTTATGGCAGGGGAAGGGGAGGTGATAAATTCACTTTGGGTAAACATGTAAAGTAGGGGAAACCAAAGAATTCTACTTTCCTCATGGGAGAAGTAAAAACAACTCTGATTTTTGATCTATATTTGTCTGATAAGGTCCTTAAGGCTCTTGAAAAGGCAAAAACAATCTAAGACAGAATTTTGAACTTTTTGAAGTTTGTGTCGCACTTTTTAATGGTTTACTTAGTGCTGTGGTGCATGCAGTAGCCTTTGCCAGACACACCGGGGCAAACCCCTTCTCTAAGCGTTGGATGTAAAGCGCATAAACACAACACACAGGACCTGTATTTTATGTCCCATTGGAAGGACGAAATACTTATTAAACAAACTTATTGGTCAAAACCCTTTAGTGTAGCCAGGGTCGGCCATTTTGAGGAGTAAAGATTTTAACTCCACAAAATGGCGTGCCGTGTTAGTTCCTTACGTAGAAGGAAAAACTGTGCAATTTCGAGGCATATTTGAGTGGATCATTATATTCTACTTTTAAAAAACATCTCTCCAACCATACAAATTTCATAACAAACGGTTTCAAACGGTTTTCATAGACCAACTCGCCCGCTCCAACGCCAACGTGTCTCTTGAACGCGTTACATTATAATAAAAACTCAAACACCATGAAGGACAATAGAAAATCTTCATCACTTACGGCAGGGTCCGTTAGACACGACTTGGATGGGTCTCTTGCTGGTACATTGTTCTCTCTGTAGGTGACACACGCTGTGATGAGAGACGCCGTCGGTACCGCACACCGGCACGTACACATCGGGGCAGCTGCTGATGCACAAGCAGGTCGGATTACTCTCCAAATCCAGGATACATTTCCCGAACTCGCACTGGAAACTCAGGCATGGGGCTATCAAGTTTTTAAAAACCGAGAACACAAACAAAAACTCACAAATACATCATTGAAATCAAATATCGACTGGGAGATAGGTAATTAAAGAGGCAGATGACAAAGATTTGTTAGGAGTGTGTTGTGGAGGTGTCAAACAGAGATGGGTTGAATTCAACCGCTATCATTTAACACTGAAACCAAATATCTGAGGAAAATTTGTTAAAAAGTGACTTCTATAAATAAGACATATGCTTGTAAGTGAGTTGGCTGAAAAAGAAAGTCAACGAACCAGGCAGGCAGGGTTCATAACTGTAACTGAATACCGAGGAAAAATTTATGTTTGAAGTGCTGGAAAGAAAAAGCGTTGTGGTGTGTTGAAAAGCTTTAGAAAAAGAATTATATCACTGAAACGAAACACCTCGGAGGGATTTTCAAGGGGCCATTTGTAAAAACAAACTGATTGTATTTGTTAGGATGAAGAAGGAGATAAAAAAACAAAAAAGGGAATGACTTAGATTGGTTAGCAACTGCAACCCAAAATCTTAGTATTGTTTAGTAAAATGCTATTTTAAACACGAACTATTCATATGACTCAATAGGGTCAGTCAACTGTTAAAACAGGGATGTGTTAAAAAACCTGGACTGTGAGAGCAAAGTGTAAAAGCTTGCGAGTGCGAAAGATTGCGAGAGCAAAGCCTGTATACATACAGCCCTACTCTGCAATCTGAGGCATTCATTATGGTTCAAATCCCGCTCCTAGTAAATTTTTCTTTGTTCAACCCCACCTCATGGAGTAATTATTCAACTTACAGGTTTCTGCTTGGCAGTTACTTTCCTCGTGCGCAAAGAGCTCAAATCGCGACTGGCAGGCAACTCGTTTCATCAGGCACTCCGTGTCGTATATTTGTCCGTCCGAGGCGCATACAGGGTCGCTTGGTAACCCCTCACAGTCGAAGACGCAGCCAGCGACTGGCTGACGATTTCTGTTTAGCTGGCAGATGGCATCACTGTCCAAGTTTGCCGTCAAGCAAGGATCTATAATGGAAGAATTTCGCTGGGTTCGATTATTAGTATTCCTTTAAGCAGTTCTGGTAATTTTCTACCTTCCGCCCAGTAGAAATGAGATTTCCCGCCTCATACACTGTGGCAACCTCATTCATATTTGAGTATCACTTCTCTGCAACGATTAAAAGCAGTGGACACTATTGGTAATTACTCAAAATAATTATCAGCATAAAACCTCACTTGGTAATGAGTAATGGGGAGAGGTTGATGGTATAAAACATTGTGAGAAACGGCTCCCTCTGAAGTGACATAGTTTTCCAGAAAGAAGTAAATCAACCATCTAAAAGCACACAACTCCATGTGACAAGGGTGTTTTTTTCTTTCATTATTATCTCTCAACTTCGACGACCAAGTGAGAAGACTGGTCTTTGACAATTACCAATAGTGTCCACTGTCTTTAAAATGCAAAGCAAAGATTGGCCATCACAAAACATGTAGAGCTAACAAAGCAAACAAAAAGAGGGAATTCTTGCAATTGCCTGAATAAAAACCAGAAATGCCGATTCTTTTCATGAATGGATCCAGTGTGGTGGGGTTTTTTTTCGTGGGGTTTGCATAACTCAGAGTTGAAAATCAATCCCGTGTGACCACAAAGTACACTTGTTACTGCAATTACTGGCTTCAAGCAAACAGTTCAATTTAACCTGGCTTTGGGAATTCACCAATGTGACCTCACTTGACCCCATTAAAATCTTTACATATACAGAGGGAATGAATAATGAAAGAGCAGAGTAAAACATACGTCTCTTTGTGCTCCAATTTATTGCTGAATGTATGATAATGGTTGTTTCAGTGAGTCATAGCTACATTTCATATTATAAGTACAATCCAAAAGTGTTTCCCACGGCCAATGATTTAAGCTTGGAGGTAAAACTCTGGTGCTGTAAAAATTCTTTCGAATATCGCTGATTTTTTCTACATTTTTTCTTTCATTCTTCAGGCCAAAAGAGAAAAGTTTTCTAAGGAATTTTTGTGATGGAGTGTCGCTTAGGTCAAATTGAAAGAGTCCTAATGAAAGATGGGGGGAAAACCTGTAAAAACCAAACAAAACTTGTAAACCCACTCACATTTTGTGTTTTGTTTTTAAACAAAGCACATTTCGGTTCTTTACAAGCTGCTTGGGAAAATTATTTCCAACTTCATCCATTTTTTGGGACCTCAAATAACTGAATTAGCAACTTTTTAATGCTTTTCAACGCCATGAATTTTGAAAAGTTCAATTTAAAATGTTTTAGTCCTTTTTAAGAATCTACAGAAAACTCTAAAATAAAGGGAAAAGAAGTTTAATACTCACTGCATATTCCGTTATAGATGAGTTTGAGTTCTCGTCTCTGAAGGCAGCTAACTCGTCTCATCTCACACTCATTCGCATAGTCCACCCCGTCGCTTCCGCAGACAGGATTGTACTCAGTCTCTCCGCACTCCTGCGAGCATACGCATTTGGCAGTCGCGCCGTCTGGCGTGACCATGCACTCCGCGCCGAACGGACATTCCTTGTCCTGGCAGAGACTCGTCGTATCTAGATTTAAAAGACAGAGGGCAGTGAAAACACTTGCTGCTAAGGTTTCCATAGCTACTGGAAATGTTCGAGAGGGATTAAGGTTAGGAATGTAGCGACGACACTTGGTGACTCGTGGAATATTTCTCCACAACGCAAACTCCGCTCTCTGAAATTCTGTTAGAAGATCAATTATGTAAATGTGTACAGTCTAGCCTCCTCTCCAATCGTAAAGCAACCGATATCAAATGAGTATATATTACGCAAAAGTCGTATTGTCTTTATTAACTTCTGGAGCGAAGACTAAGCACCAGCCGATCATTAGCTTGTTAGTTTTACCATACATCAACTAATCGCACAATCAACGCTTTTTTTTATGGTTGGCGAATGAGGACAGTATCACAGAAAATATTCAAATGGTCATTATCATCACAATCCCTTGGTGAAACCGGTCGTCCATCCAGTCAACACGGCACCTGTGTCTTCGTCGTCCAAAAAAATATGCTACAGGGCACTTTATAATAAACTCCTTCTAGAATCTCAATGTATCGCTGGCTAACGATCGATGTTGACAGATATCGTACAAGGCAAGACGTCCCTCCTGATCTAGTCAATGAGGCTAGGCTCCACGTAGGAGAAAAAAAGACACTCGACGCTCGTCTGAGAGCGGAATACTTGCTTCCCTGGTGGGGTGGAAGGAACCCTTCTGGAGAAGACAAAATGGTTTCGGTTACCGAGCTATTAATCCTGTGAACTCGGTGAAGGCTGCACATACATACGATCTTATAAACAGATGCTCCTGGCTTTTAAAAACTGGTGATATCGCAGAGAGATTCCAAACAAATCTGTTCCAATTGAAAATATTGGCAAATCGTACTGAAAAGCAGTTATTAGAATGTGGATAATTGCTCAATTTCCGTATGAGAAAAAGTGCAGTGCAGTGCTAGAGGGGGCCCATACAGTGTTATTCACGCTTTCAGAGGAACGGTAGTCACTACACCATTGAGACAGCATAAGTACGTTTTTTTTTCAAGTACCACGAAGTGCTGGGTAACAGCAGGTGCAACTGAGCATCCAAAGTGTAATTCTTCTGCAAAACGTGGATTAACAACAAAATAAAAACCATCATAGACTTGACGAGAAGCAAGGTCCAATTCCGCTGTTATTTTGATTCCCCCGTAGTCAAACTTGAACCTTTACCGGCGTCAACTGATTGTAAGTGGAAGCAGAGAGACAAAAGGGTTGGACAGAGCTGTAAAGGCGTGCTCTAAACCAAAATCAAACAATCCTGATGTAGATTGATTTAGGTTAATAATCACTGTTCAAACAAATGACTCAAAACTGAAAACGCGTTCAGATAGAGTGAATTCAGAATCTCTTAAAAGCATTATACCATCCACAAATTTTGATTGTGACAAAATACAGTGAAGAAGTCACACAAAATTTGAACGCTGGATAATATTTCCTGTGAAATCACATCCATAAAAGCACATCAAATAGGTAGAAACAACGAGTAAAAAAGTCTCTGTGAAAAGATTTTTAAACTGGTGGAAACAGAAAAACTTCTTAGATCACAAAAGCCATCTTGTTTAATCGCAAAAAAATCAAACTCATCAATCTGAACTGTAAAGATCGGGATCACTGTAGTGTTATTTCAACTCTGAAACGGAACACTGCAGTAATCCACACCAATGGATAGACTTTCCTCTCAAGCAGCGTCAGTTGATTTCACAGCCAGAATTTAGAACACAGATTTTTCAAGACCATCCAATATCAACCACAGATTGTGAACTATCCAAACAGGCTTGAAACCAAATGCCATGAAACTTCTTGAAGAGCTCCTAATGACAATTCCAAATGTAAGAACGGTGTCCTCCGCATCCGTGCCAGTCTCAATATGTTTCAAGTTTATGCTCTGAAGAAGATCCGACTCCAAGTTACATTTTCTCCGCGCTTCACAGAGCAGAATTATGTCCCGGCATCAGAATGGCTTAGTACGGGCTTGGCGGGTTATGCGAGTAGCACCTTTCAACACCCTGACGAGTTCACTTTGAAGTTCATATTTTTTTTATTGTGGATTTTGATGTGAATAACACTCATCCGTATTGGGTTCTCCTTAAGAAGATCGGCAAAGAGGCTCAAGCACTGATGAGAAAACCTTCTCGTTGTTGGACCTGCAGATCTGGGAAATAAAGTCACTGGTGGCTCTAAACTTTGAGCGGTGTGTGTGTGCTTTCGACTAAAACCGAAAGTAGACTCTTTTGCTGCACTGTGGTGACGAATAAAGCAGTTTAGCGTCAAAGAAAGGGAGGGTTTGCTGGTACACGTTAACCTGTTGTGTGCTCAGGTTTCCAAATTATGAAAACACTTCAGCGTTTTCTATTCACTTACCGAAATCAAAAACGCAAATCGTCGGAACAATGCAAGCCACACTGGCAAGTATAAAGTCGGCAACAATTGGCACCCTATAGATCGGGAAAGTGTAAAACGTCGACGATCAAACAGCCATCCGAACTTCTTTTCTTGGCACCATAAGTGCTTGCTCTTGTTACAGGTGTGTGACAATGCCGCCTGTGGTTTGGGCATTGTCACGTCGGCTGCGGTGCTTGGTGGTCCGTGGCCGCTAATTCAAATGACCATGGCTAGTGTTTCATCACCATAAAAGCCACCTTTGGCACCGGTGTATTATGCCGAGAATCAAAGAGACACCCCAGAGGGGCCCCCCACCTATTCTCCGCTCTGTGTATACCCCGCCCACACCTCAAACAAAGATAGTGCAGCAATTTCTACACCAAATCTGGCCGCATGCCACTAAGTTTCCGGAGAGGGAAAAAAATGGTGTCATAATCTTTACTTTGCACCCCCTTAAAAGAAAAAAAAAAAGAAAATCTAAAAAAATATTTGTAAGTTACAATCAATTTACAAAAAAAGGCTCAAAGAAGAGAGTATGAAGAAGCTACCTCAGAACAAAAACTTCAATAAAATTTGTATCAACGCCGCACAAAGTAAAAGTTTTCAATATTGTTGACAAACACTTCAAAGTATTTTTCAATCATGTTCTTAGAAAGTTGTACAGTATTTGACCAAACAATGGCACAAACCAATTTTCTTTAATGCAACACGTGCAGGGATTGCTTTTTGGAAAAAAAAAAAAAAAGAGCTGGTCATACAATGGAAACCTTTGACATTGTATGCTTGAATGAATTAGTTGGAATATAAAAGCCCCTCGATTAACTGAAAAACTAACCCCTTTTTGAGAGTTTGGGAAGGTCTGAAGAAAAACAATCTTTGAGGAAGCAATCAGGCAAAGAACACATTGGCACAAAGAAAAATCAAAAAGAGTTGAACTTTTCATGTAGAGAGTGGGAGGGAATACAGTATTACATGAAAACAGAAAAACAGACGTCAGCGAATGGGAAATTCCACTTCAAGATAGGTTCGTTCGTCATGCTTAAAAACACACACTTCATAAACATTCTCCAGGTCCCACAGTATGTTAATGCATGGTTGAATATTTTAAGAGAGCAATATGTATTCAGATGGTTTGTATTGTCATGCGAACATGGATAATTAGCTGCTGGATTGAACTGAAAACCCCCACGCAATTTGGCTGCAAAAGCCAAAAATCAAGCAAAATACCCTATCGCATGTAAATGCAAACTAGAACTAATAAAGCTCTGGACTCTGAAGTGATTGATGGCTGATATGACCATGCATCATCAAGAAACATTGCCCCAAAGAACAAAAGGAGTTGCTCCAAAGAACAAAAGGAGTTGCCCCAAAGATCAAAAGGAGTTGCCCCAAAGAACAATAAGGAGTTGCCCCAAAGAGCAAATTGAGTTACCCACCCCAGCCCTGACACTTCACAGAGGCAACAAAGGCGATTGCCTCCATGCCCCCTGGTCATTGCCTTGGTGCCCTTGAAATGCTGCTGTAGAAATTTACAATTTCCTCATAGGGTGCCCTTAACCAAGGAGAAAATGCCCTGGTGCCCCTGCCCTTTCAAAAAAATGAAGCATACAGGCCAGCCAACCCATGAACGATACATGCTTTCCCCGCCCTCACCTAACTCCCTAAAAACACACCACACTCAGTAAAAAGGAGCAACCTCGTAGCATGGACACAGTTGACCATTTGTCTGCACTTTACATTAGTAGCGAAAACAAAATGTCAGACGTTCAAACTCGGTTGAACTTTAAGCTTTTGTCATTCAAATCACTACTGATAGTGATAGGTGTAAAGCCTTCCATCAGTCTGGAGTGTCTTTATACCGTCCTGCGCTCAACAAGGCTTAAATTCCACCTTTCAAAATATATTTCCATTGTTGGGCTGGATTGTCCCAAAAGACAATGGAGTGTTTCAAAAGAGAAGGCACAACAGCTTTTTGAAGTCTATTCTCTGAATCAAAGTCTGGTTAACAATAACATTAATTAATTGTGTACATTTTCATTAATCAAGCAATCATGATCTCTCTCCTATATAAACTGCATATTTTGTTCTGTTATTTTATCCACTTAAATTCGCCTCATGGATAATCCCCCCCCCCCAAACTGTAAATGGTGACGTTTCAGTACAAAAATATTGACAGGGTGATTGACAGCTCCCATATTGTTATAGCTACTTCGACTTCATTGCGCTCTATTACAAACTAGCAAGTTCCCCTTGCAATGATTCTGAACCACAGGGGGAAGCCCCCTTCCCCTCCCGCTCACAACCCTTCCCCCTCCCCCTCTGAACTCTTCCCCCTCCCGCTCAGAACCCTTCCCCCTCCCGCTCAGAACCCTTCCCCCTCCCCCTCTGAACCCTTCCCCCTCCCGCTCAGAACTCTTCCCCCTCCCCCTCTGAACCCTTCCCCCTCCCGCTCAGAACTCTTCCCCCTCCCCCTCTGAACCCTTCCCCCTCCCGCTCAGAACTCTTCCCCCTCCCCCTCTGAACCCTTCCCCCTCCCGCTCACAACCCTTCCCCCTCCCCCTCTGAACTCTTCCCCCTCCCGCTCAGAACCCTTCCCCCTCCCGCTCAGAACTCTTCCCCCTCCCCCTCTGAACTCTTCCCCCTCCCGCTCAGAACTCTTCCCCCTCCCCCTCTGAACCCTTCCCCCTCCCGCTCAGAACTCTTCCCCCTCCCCCTCTGAACCCTTCCCCCTCCCGCTCAGAACCCTTCCCCCACCCACTCAAAACCCTTCCCCCTCCCCACCACGACATTTCAAAATTAATGGTGTGACAGATTTAATAGCCCTACCTCAACTATGTCATTGCCCCCGATTGCCTCTCCTCCCCCCCCCCCCCAAAAAAAAAGAAAAAGAAAAAAAGAATAAATAAATAAATAAACAAAAAATGGAAATGTCTAGTTACGCCACTGGTCCTGAACTTCCTTAAGACCTTCTCTGTCTGAAACTTTCATAGCTCCATGGTCATATCAACAAAAACCTTTTAAAATCTACCCATTTTTCTCTTGGCATGCATAGCAAATGAAGTACACATTTCTCCCCGATAGACCACCGATTTCACAAAATAATTCGTAGAAACCTTACTTGAAAAAGTTGACACTTTGAAAACCTTGTCCTCCCTCTTGGAAATCCTTTCGACAAAGCTTATTAGGTTCAAGTTTTGACAAGAGCAGAAATGACAGAATGCATGGAACTCTATTCTCCATCTTTGTAACCTTTAGACAAAGTCCTTAAGCTGTTTTCTTTTTTTCCCATTACTGTTCAGAAAATAAATCATACATTTTTTCTTTCCTCAAAAATCACCGTCTCTCAGGGGAAAAGTATTTCTCAAGACCTGTGACCTTGGCCAAATGGTTCTCTAATCTCCCATTTACATTTGCTAAGTTCAATGGACAAGAAATTAAGCGGATTATTTTAACA
Source organism: Asterias rubens (assembly GCF_902459465.1). NCBI lineage: Eukaryota > Metazoa > Echinodermata > Asteroidea > Forcipulatida > Asteriidae > Asterias > Asterias rubens. The sequence goes on from NC_047079.1 coordinate 9,749,241, forward strand.
CTATCAAAATACTATTAAGTTATGTGCCAAGGGCAAAGGTGTGATTGCATTCTGACAGGAGGGGAATTTTTCTGTTTTCGAACAATGTCAATCATGGTGCTAGGCGAAAGGGCACATGTTTACAGCGTTCTGGTAGACTAGCAGCCTTCATGGCGAGTATTCATTGTGAAGTTCTTGAATAAATAGACTGGGAAATGTGCGGTCCTGTAATATAAAGTGGACTGGGTTCAAAAGTAGAAGACCCTTTTTAGTGTGCGGTTTTCATTGGGTGTGTGCAATTCTGGAAAAATTTGTTTACTCTTACCAATGTTACGCACTTACGCTCTTTATATAACGGCAAATGGCTTTGTGAAATAAGCCACTGCAGACAGACGATTTTACTTTGAATTGAACCCAAAGTTATGATTTACTTACTGTAGATAATTAATAATAATATTAAAAAAAAGTCAAAAAGGAAAACCCCTCCAAGATTTAATGAACAATTCTGTTAAACTCTGGTGTAAAAAAAAAGGAGAACACTTAAAATGCCAATGGCTTATTTATTAGAACAACGATGTGGCAATGTGCGGGGTCAACCAACCACACAAAGCCGACCTCAGCAATACAAACCTCTAAAGTGTAACATAAAGGGATAAAAAAGAAACTATTTTCAACACCAAGAGGAACAAAATAATTGCCCAATTATGAAAATCCTGTTCTTAGAGGTTTGTACAATTGCAGGCATTTGAGTAACTATCCATAAAAAAAGAGGGGAAAACTGGGCAAGAAAAAAAGAGGAAAAGATAATACTCCTATACTTTTGTACACAGAAAGTGAAGAAAAAAGAGGAAAATCAAAACCCAAAAAGAGGAAATCAGATGAAAAGAGGAAGTCTCACATGCCTGCATAATGACTCCGGCTTGTTAAATCAAAGAAAGATTATGGAAGTTTTGGAGGAATTTAAACTTTGAAGACATGGAGGTTTATTGCCAATAAAGCCCTCAGCACGTGCTGAAATATTTTATTGTTAAAACCGAAACAAGCCTACTAGTCAGGTCATATGCCAAGATATCCTAAGCTGGACCATACCACACAACCTAGAGGGGTGTCTCAATCAACAGGGTTGGTTAGGAGGAGCAGGACAAACTTCTGCCATCATCCTTTTTTGTGTACAAAATTGGTCAGTCAACTGTCAATGGTAGATGCAACCAAATCAAAGGAATACGCAATAAAAAAATACAAAACTTACCACAAGGCCCCGACGAAGCAACACCTATCTTCTTTCGTAACCTACAGGCCGACGCCCGCAGGTAACAGTTGTTGTTGTACGTGACACTGTCGTCCCCGCATACCGGCGAGAAAATGTCCGGACATTCCTCCGGACAGAAGCATTCCGCCTGGCTATCACTCGTCTCTCTGCAAATGGAGCCGTAGGCACACAGAATTGTGGCGCAAGGACCTAAGTGTAAGGAACAGAGGAGATTTGATTAACTACGTAAAAAAACGGTGCTTTGTGATCTTTGATAACAAAAAACCAGTTCTTGGCCGAGTGGTTAAGAGCATCGAATTCAGAGCAAGTGTGGATTCGAATCCCGGTCGTGACACTTGTGTCCTTGAGCAAGATACTTTTCTATAATTGTTTCTCTTCACCGAGGGGTATAAATGGGTACCTGCGATGGGTATTTGTTGAAAGGGTCATATGAAGAACATTCTTCTCGTTCACTCTTTGAATGCACTGCAAACTGGGTTTTGAATAGAATCACCAAGAAAGAAAAAAAACCGATAATGAATTTCTCCTACTTTCTGTCAACTGTGAAATCGAGAAGGCATTTAGGGTAGAAATGTTGTTTGGTATAATAAAATAAAAAAAAAGAGAGAGAGAAAAAAAGAACCGTTTCCACAAAAGTTTAATTGTAAGTCCGGCCGGGAACCCGTTCCATAGTTGAACTTTATAGGTTCAGATTGATGTCAGTGTTCTGTAGGTGGAGTATTTCTTTGATGATGCTACAATGTATGAGTTGCCCAGGCTAGCTGATGTTGATACGACAACAAACGTTTATAGGGTTTACCGAGAGGTCTGCAGTGTTCCCGAGGCCCTTTATAATCCAATGCGTGTCAAGCGAATAAAATATATTTCCCCATTAAAATCGGTGTAAATATGAGCTAAATATGGTTATGTTGACAAGACTTGTGACGCACTGATAATTGTTTTGTTTACACAGTGTTTTGCCTTGACGACATTACTTCAAAGCGAAATGATTCTCAAATTGCTTTTTACTTTTGAAAGCTGTCGAACAACCCAAAGGCCTGAAATAGCAACGGAGGTGATTGCCTCCATGCCCCTTGTCGCTTGTCAATTGCCTTGGTGCCCTTGAAATGACAGTAGAAATGTACAATTTCCTAATAGGGTATTCCTTTATTAAGTTAAAAATATACTTGGTTCCCTTTCAAAAGCGAAGCATACAGGCCTGCGTAGTTTTTAATAACCACCTTACTCCAAAGTGAAACGATTATCAAATTGCTTTATACTATTGAGAGCTGCTGAGTGCCATTAATGCCACTTTTTAGTGCCATTTTTTAAGAGTGATTCCCAAACATATACTTTCCCTTTAAAAAGACGAAAAGAGAAAGTTGTTCCATAACAAAAGACAAATTTAGGGTCAGAATCGGCGGAATAAAATCCAACCATACAATTTTATTTTCTTCTGTAAATCCGAACACCCGGTTGCCTTTGACTTTGAATTAAAGCAAAGCACCTACATGACTACTACTACCAAAGTCAAACCACAAAACTGATCGCTTCAGCTAGACGACCCTCTCAAAACACCACCCTTTTCAAATGAAATCATGTGTGTAAAATAGCCTCCGATTTGAAAGGGGCCGCGAACCTTGCCTAAAACCTTTTCAAAACAGAGCTCTTAAGTGGCACACTGGTACCCCCCCCCCTAAAAAAAAGAGAAAAAAATGGGGGGAAAAGAGAAAACAAAAAGTGGGGTTCATGAAAGGAACTCTGGGGGTAGCAACGGGGCGGGGGCTTTATCCTTCTTGCATCAGAGGTCAACTTGTCAACAGCACTCGCTTGACTTGTGCATTGTGCTAAGCATATTGACTTAACTGATTTTCGAGGATTTTTCAGCGCATCGGCAGGGTGTCCCATCGCTGTGCAAACTGAACCGCGAAAGTCGGCTTTCTGATTCGAAAGAACGCAAGAAATATTTTTACTTTTTTTTTTTTTTTAAAGAATGACACATCGGGAAACTTCTCCCTAACACTTCCCTGACAGTTTTCCAATATGAAACTGATACTTTTCGCACTTAGGAGTGTTTAGTTTAGCCAGGGAAGTTACACCTATAATGATTAAAAAACATCCATCCGGATATAAATGTGTGGGAGCTGAGAATAAATACTGGCTCGATATCCGTTCCCAGCAGGGTAACTTGACCCAGTTTTTATTGAGTTGTTCGGAAGAATAAAAAATATGTCTGAAAAGTATATCTTTTTTTCGGAAGAGTACAATTCATTCCAGTTCTATAGTTCTCAATAAATATATCGTTGCCACCCAACATGTGGTATCCACATGGGATGAAGTCACAATTCGTGGATAAAACATAAAGTAGCTATTTATGGTTTGTCAATGGTTTTGGTTTTGGGCAAGTCCATACATGTTACAGGCCTGGAAGATCATCTTTGAGAGGGCAACGCCATTTTAATTTTTGAGTCCCAGTCGGGACACCTGTGTCCTTATGATGCTTTGTCCTTAAGACACTTCATGATGCTTTGTCATTCAGGTGGGACGTAAAGCTGTTGGTCCTGTATGTTGTGTAACACACAGAAAAGAAAACCAGTGCAGTTATCTAAAAGAAAAGGGGTCGGCTTCGGTGTTCCTTGTTTGATTGGCAGCATTCTGCGCCACAGCACCTTGTAAACCATTACTTGGTGCTATGTCAAAAGGGTTAGGTACTAGTCCCAACTTAGGACTAGTCCTAGGAGATAACTTAAGGCTCGTCCTACATGTCAGTTACTCGTCCTTACTCGAGATAAGACTAGTCTTAACTCTTTGTGAAATCCACCCCTGGTCTCATAACTCAAACGTAGTCCCACATACCTTGCAGGAAAATACTGAATGTTTTAAAGCCTTGAGCGTCAATGAGTGACGGATATAAGTAAGCGCTATATCAGAAGCCACTATAAATACTATATTATTGTAGCCCTATTCCCCTTTAGTTCTACGAAACATTGTACCACGTCTGAAAACGTAAAAATATCTGGCATGCCGACATACATGAACCATCTGTCATGTATTCAGCAACATCGTACTTTGAACCCACTCAGGGAGAATTATTCTCCAACATGTCCTGAATTGTCGTGGGCATAAACATGTCGAGTTTGCCGAGCACCGTTGGCATGTAAGAGCCATCCTGATTCAGGTTGATTCACTTGAATTCTGTTTATTTTGGGGCATGCAACGGACCCGTGCTGATGGTCCGATGGCGTAACAAGCTTTCGGGGTTTTTGGGAGGCACAGCTGTGACACTTTTACAGGAAATCAGTGCTCGTGCAAATTTGGTTGAATTCCCAAAATGTTGACGACGGCCTGTACAGTTTTGTACAGACGATTTTTAGCTCATTCTTAAACATTGACCTTTTGCAGAAGTTGTTAAACAAGCGTGTTCAAATGCGCAGAAAGTAAGACCCGTTTGAAAAGCTGTAGTTTAAGGTCATCTTTAAACAAAGCACCTATACCTCCATAGTAAACAACAATCTTTGGAATGTACAGACTTAATTTATTTTAATGTCTGATGACATCACGTTTCAAATTTCGCTCTGAAAAAATATCAAAATAAAATGACCATTTTAATGAAGAGAAAGTCACACATAATGCTTCAGATTGCACAGTAGTGATTTTAAAACCAAAGATAAGCAAGTAGAAACAATTCCAACGTCCTTGGTTTCAATGTTGAACCCCCCGGTTTTGAAAAACCTCAGGCGAACCCTTGTAAAATATTTTATTATAAATTACACAGTGTTTCTGAAAAGAATCATTTCGTGTCCTTTACCAAAACCCCAGACCTGATAATTCACAGAGGCAGACTGCCTCCGTGCCCCCTGGTCATTGCCTTGGTGCCCTTGAAATGCTCCAGTAGAAGTTCAAATTTCTACTGGCAATTTCCTCAAAGGGTGCCCTTAACCAAGGAGAAACTGCTTTAGTGTCCTTGCCTTTTCAAAAACGAAGCATACACTACAGGCCTAAAACCCACACTCTCCTTTGGTTATGAACTTATGTTAGGCCGTGTCCGAAACGACGACTTCGGCTACAGCTACGTCTAGATCAGCGCGTCTACCAGTGTTGAAGAATAGGCAGATGCACGCGATCTAGCCGTAGCTGTAGCCGAAGTCGCCGTTTCGGACACGGCCTTAACAGAAATGAGCCTGCCTGATACGGAAGGCTTTTCCCATCGTCTGATGAAGACATTAAAGTGCCTGAAATTCTTGATTCGTAACTCAGAATGATGACATTCTCTGGGCTCATGTCACGGCTGGATCATTTAAAGGTGCTACAACATACAAAAGCCAGAAGTGTACATTTCAGCAATAAGCTGTTTGCGAGTTTTATTAAGTCGGGTACATTGACTTCCTTAGTTTTAAATTACTGCTTCAATTCCTCAGACTATAGAGACATGGCTGGCATATTTAAAGGTATTCAAACAAAATATTGCCAACAGAGTACATTCCTTCCATTTGCGAGTTTGATTTGAATAATGTCTGGTACATTGACTTCCTAAGTCAGAAGTTACTGCTTAAATTTGAATTCCTCAGACTACATGTATAATGGCATGAACTGGCTGATTAAAAGGTCACAAGGTGCTACACCATATTTTAGAAGACAAACAAAATTCATGAATGCTCAATACTAGATTACCACAGTTTGCTCATCTGGAGGTTGCTATACAACAGCTTACCCAAACTATTTGACAAAGCAACTGTCTCTACAGTCTGTGAATTTCAAATTTAGGTGGTATTTTGTATCCTGACAATTAGCGTGTGAATCAGCCACGATTCGCACGTACTGGCTGATCGCCTAGCTCTAATAGCTTTTGCATGTGGACAACCCTGCCCTTTAAAATTTTTGCCATCTGTAGGTGTTACATTATTCTAGATTTTGTCCGCAGAGTCACCGCCCACCAACCTTTCCCCCTCACTCAATCCATCCCTCATCATTTCTACAAATGACATTCCCCTAAATGTCTAAAACCAGAGTAAATCAAGTTACGATCATAGACTTCATGGAAGTCTCTAATGGAGTATGTCAGAGACCTTGGGGCAAGTGGGATCAGAGGGATTGGACCCTCTCTATGTACCTCAACTTGTCAGGCAATTTATTTTGTGTCACAATGTCTCTCGGATAAGTTCTAGTGTCGACAAGTTCGCAGTCCAACCCCTGGACCTTAAGTTGTCACAAAACACTGGATTTCCCGCACGTATACATTTACTGATTAGGCCAACTACACACAAAAAGTATTGCAGTTTTTGAGAAAGAGGTAATTTCTCACTCAAATAATAAAATACTTCAGGCCTGAAGCCTTTTATAGCACACAAATTTGTGCGACAAGGGTGTTTTTAAGTAGGATTTGAAACTTTGCATGGTGGAAATATGATACATGTAGAAAGGTTTGCGGTAACACCATGTAATGACCATCTCTAATGAGTTGGGGTGGTTCTGAAAAGAACCGTTGGTTTCGACTCGACGTTTCGATCAGTATGCTCTGATCAGCTTCTGGAGAAAGGTGTTTTTCCTTTCATATTCTCTTGCAACTTCGATGACCAATTGACTCCAAGTTTTCACAGATTTGTCATTCTATGCATTGTATGTTTGGATACACCAAGTGCGAGTATTGGTCTTTGACAATTACCCAAGGTGTCTATAGTGCCTTAAAATTTACTCCTCAAGTTTTAGAGTTAAATACACCCGGGGTTCGGCAACTACTACTGCAGTGACAAAACACAAACCATTGATTAGTTTTGCCGTGGCCCCCACTAGACTATTTTGCATGTGGAAGCGGGAACAGCAAAAGACAAATTGATCACATCGGGTGAAGTCCAGGTCACAGAGAGTCAATCCTATCATTCCAAAGTTTAAATGCCTTAAAACTAAAAAAGATTAATGTGGCAACAAGAGGGTTGGGATATTACAAAGTACGGCTCAACCTTTGACAGCATGCTGTCAGAAAGAATCTCCCAGGTGTCTGTGGACAGGTAGAACATTTTCATGTATTTCAAGTATTTAAGCTAGTAATTCAAAGGTACTGCAGGCCACATTTGGTTATTTATTTTCAAAGACCAGTATTCTCACTTGGTGTATCCCAACATACCCATAAAATAAAAAATCTGTGAAAACTTGGACTCAATTGATCATCGAAGTTGCAAGAGAACAGTAAAAGAAAAAACATCCATGTTGCAAAAAAGTGTGCGCTTTCAGATGCATAATCAAAGGCTTTAGGCCTGAAGTCGTTTTATATTTGAGAGAGAAAACTATGTTCCTCCGTAGGGAGCCGTTTCTCACAATGTTATCAACAGCTCTCCATTGCTCATTACCAATTAAGTCTTTAGGCTAAAAATGACTTTTTGAGTAATTACCAATGGTGTCCAGTGCCTTTAAAGTGGGTGTTCAGCATGCAGTAGTTTTATTTTGGTGCTGTGAAATGTAGAACTTTAAAATTAGCTGTCTGAATTTGCCATAATTCAAACAAGCAGGGAGTCCTAATTCCTCCTGAAACACCCCTGTTTAAAAACCAACATTCAGCAATAGGAACACCAGGCCATCTATTATAGATAAACTCATACTCTATTTACAAGCGCATGTAAATATGCGTGACACTGCTTGCCGACCAGCATGACCAGGCACTTCCAAAGCACATTGTTTAAGTCACATTTTTTTATTTTTTTTATTAGCATGTTTAAGACAAAGTGGTCTAAAGAGCGCCAACCTCAAACTTAAATGTTTCTGATCAGCAGGGTGAGGGTTCACATCCCAGTCAGGGCACTTGTGTCCTTGAGTTAGATACTTTACCATAATTGCTTTATCCTTTGATTGGAATATTAATTAAGCCAAAGATCCTGGATACTAGAATTTATAGAACCCAGAACACTTGGCGTGGAAGAGTAGGGGTTAAAGGCAGTGAACACTATTGGTAATTACTCAAAATATTTATTAGAATAAAACCTTACTTGGTAACAAGTAATGGGGAGAGGTTGATAGTAAAAAACATTGTGAGAAACGGCTCCCTCTGAAGTAACGTAGTTTTCGAGAAAGAAGTAATATTCCACGAATTTGATTTCGAGGCCTCAGAATTAGATGAGGTCTCGAAATCAACTTGCATCTGACAGCACACAACTTCGTGTGACAAGGTTGTTTTTTTCTTTCGTTATTATCTCGCAACTTCGACGACCAAATTCAAGCTCAAATTTTAACAGGTTTGTTATTTTATGCATATTGTTGAGATACACCAAGTGAGAAGACTGGTCCTTGACAATTACCAATAGTGTCTACTGTCTTTAACCCAGGTGTTTCTGGTTCACATAGCAAGCACCCTTGTGTACAGGTTTCCTCAGGCTTTGCGAGCTACAGTGATCAAGTTCACTTAGAAGGCCTCCACGGTTTCATTATCAGAAATATCAAGTAATAACAATAGAACTGTAAATTATTGTACACTGTTCCTTATTTTCTTTGAACAAGTTGACATTTGCCGATTTTAAAGAGTTCAAGGTGATTGAACATGGACAGAATGCATTCTGTCAAGCTTCTTTCTAAACAAAAAATCAAGGACACAAATTTTGGCCATAAAAATGTTTAATAGAAACTTTATGCCGAGCATTTTAAAGTTTGGTAGTCACCTCAATCGCAATAAAAACTGTATATTCTCTTTCACAAAGGGACAGACTTTATCACACAGTGGCGGTGAGGAGAATTTCATGTTTCACCGCAAATAAGGAGCTGCATTGTTCCTATTAGGTAGAGAGTGTTTATCACCACTAAAAAAAAAAAAACATTAAAATTTTATTGGGGTGTTTTTCATAAAAGATCTCGGATTGAGTTGTGGTGGCTCTATAAAGAGCCGATCGGTGCATGCTCTGATCACAATTTCCTGAGGACCAATTGAGTGTTCCTTGTTTGCTTCTTTCCCCCCCCCCCCCCCCCCCCTACAGTAAGAGCTAATACCACACAGCCAGATGGCCACCTCAATTTGAAGGCTACTTTTAACTGATTTGGGCTTTTGACCCTGATCAACTGCCACCAGGGGCACATTGACGCCTCATCCTGGGGCTGAAACAAGGTTACTTTCACCACAGTCCTTTTATGGACGGTAGGCACAGATATCATCCATCAGGAGCTTGGTTGGACTAGCAGAATCCACCTTACCTTTTGCAAGTGCCTTAACCAAATGCACAAGTCTCATGACCTGGATTCGAACCCACACTCTGCTGCTGACAATACCAGAGCTTGGGTTCGGTGAACTAGGCCACTCGGCAACCACACGCCAAAACTGAATGAAACTACCTCACTAGATTATGTTCCAAGTCGATCATGCAAAGTTTCAAATCCTACTGATTTAAATATGGTGTCTGTCCATAATGTACCTTTTTTTTTTTAAGCAAGAAGTCCAAAAGAAAATAATCTTGAAATTAATCGAAGTCTTACCTTCCGTTATAGGTTCTCTCGTCACATATGGAACATCTGAAAGAAACAAAAATAAAAACCAACCAATAAATTTACAAATTGTTTACCAACACTTTTTGTTTTCAGTATACAGTATACGTTCACCTGAACTTAAAAGTACTGCAAACAAATCTGACACACTTCCCTAAAAGAGGTCTCCATCATAATTAACCAGGGTTTTTTTTCTCTGTGCAGAAATAAAACATAATTGGTTATTGAGATTTTTTTTTACCACTATGCAAAAATAAACAATTAGGGTTTGTTTTGTTTACGAGGGTCAAATTCAAATCTGCAAGACAGGCACAGACCTGTGTGCTTCTTTTTTGGAAAGAGGTATGTTTAACTCCGCAACAATTTGCATTTATCTGGCAGGGAATTTCCCTATCCAAAATGTTAATTTAGCTTTTGTAAAAAATAATGTTTTTTTTTTTCAAAACAAGCAATCTGACATTTTTTCTTTCTTTTTAGGACATTGTCTGACTGACATCTCCATCTGAACAGAAGGGTGTTTGATTTTGAAATTTGACCCTAAAGAAAAATTATCATAATGATTTTTTTTATTTTTATCGTATCTTTAAAGCAAATTTGCAGAGTGGGGCAAAGAAATAAAAGAAAGAACCAAAGTACACAAACATACATCTGATAAGTGCAACAAGAGAGAATATGACACAAATGAAGGCCACAGCCAACACCAGAATATGAATCCGTTTTGGTCCTCGTCGGCGTTCAAAAATAGCTACAGTTTCACATTTTATCTTCTCCATTGTTGGGACTCTGCCTGCTGGAGTATGCTGAACCGGTGAGGCGCTGGGTTTTGATCGAGTTCCATCCAGAGACATTTTAAGCGTGCCGGGTTTTCCATGGTAGAGCGTGTATAAATCCTGGCTGTACTGAGTTACCCTGGAACAACACTGGGTGGGTTTCCATTGCAAGTTCACCTACAACTATTGACTCAATGGAGAGGGAAAAAAAAGAGTTGGCTCTCAAGAGCTCTCTGGATATCAAGGCAAGGACTGTACCATTCCACTCAACGGGGGTGACCCAAAAGTCAATGACACCCTTGGAATTGGGTGATGCCTTTTAACTGATTTCCTCGCTCCGCTTAGTACAAAAGAAGAATGCCTGATGACCGAAATTAAATTACCTAATCACCTCTCACACCACCAGACGCTATTCTCTCTCCGCAGATTCAAGTATTTTAAATTCCCCAGGTACAATTGAACTCATATTGACGGAGGGGACGTCTAGTATTACAGTTCAAATAAAATGGGACTGGCAATTCCACTTTTCAATACAGTGTACATGGTAGAACTGAGGACGGCAGTGGATTTAAACGCAGGGACAATGACAAGTTCATACAGAGGGCCCCAGAGCCTATTGACAATGATCCTGAGCTGAATCTGATAAAGCAGTTAGGTTACTAAGGGGGTTTGATAATACACAGCGAACGAGCACCAATCAGTATACCATGAACAGGTTTATATTATTAATAAAAAGCCATCATGACCACCATGGCGTAAGGTCTATTTTGCCTTTTCATTTTTGATTCTATTATTCCGAATCGAACTTGATCTTGGCTCCAGGCACCCGGGATGAAGTGTGGGAACCCACTGGGTATTTGACAAAGTCATTGTTACCTCACACCCAGGCTCAGCCTCTACTTTGAATCTTAAGCCGTGAAAAAAAAAACCGGAGGGATACTCGGCTGGCGAAGGGGGGAAAGTTAAGGGATTTTGGTGGAGCTCAGGCGCGGTAGGTGTCAACTCCGGTTCGTCAGCGTTGCCTTTTCTTTTGTGGGTGTGACGGCGCTGACAAGGTTTCGTGAGAAACTTTCCGAGTTGGGGTTAGACGCTGGGATTCTTCTGTGTGAAGGAAGTCAGGGATAGTGTGATTTTTGTCGAAATGGAGAAAAGCATTTTTTTTTTTCCAATTTTTTTTCTCACTCAAATGGAAAGTAAGTTGCTATTGGATGTGAATAAGGCCGTTAACAATTCCGCACTTCGGTTTTGACGAATAAAACCCTGAAACGATTCTTGTTGCCTCTACAATAAAAACCAAATGAACAATCTTTGTACTCGCGGCCGAATTTTCATAGAGCTGATTAAGCAGTAAACAATGCTTCTGCTGAGCAAAAATAAGTATTTTACCAGTCACAGGTACTGGTATATTGGCTAAAATTTTCCCAGGTTAGCTAAAGGATTTGGGTACTTTTGTAACACACAACACAATTAAAATATTACTAGCTGAGGGGCTGTAGTTTTTTGAGAAATTAGTAAAACAATGTCGTTCATTAGGTCCTAGGCTCCAGTGTTCCACAGGTCCTAGGCTCCAGTGTTCCACAGGTCCAAGGCTCCAGTGTTCCACAGGTCCTAGGCTCCAGTGTTCCACAGGTCCTAGGCTCCAGTGTTCCACAGGTCCAAGGCTCCAGTGTTCCACAGGTCCAAGGCTCCAGTGTTCCACAGGTCCAAGGCGCCAGTGTTCCACAGGTCCTAGGCTCCAGTGTTCCACAGGTCCTAGGCTCCAGTGTTCCATAGGTCCTAGGCTCCAGTGTTCCACAGGTCCAAGGCTCCAGTGTTCCACAGGTCCAAGGCTCCAGTGTTCCACAGATCCTAGGCTCCAGTGTTCCACAGGTCTTAAGTGCCATGTTCCTTTTGCCCTGAGCGCCATGGTCAAGTTTATGTTACTTTAAAGTGCTGGATTTGACTATAAAGTATTACATGCGAGATACCTTCTATGTTACATTTTCCCAGGCTTGGCCCTAGGCACAGTGCCAAGTGCTGTTGAATAATACATCCCTGGGCATTGCATAGAATGAATGCAGAAAAAAAAAGATACAAAGGCTGAACTGTGCTTGAAATTCTATCAAAAGTACCTTGACAATACTGCCCTGGGATTGTATGGTCAAAGAATATGTCACTTCCAGGGGTTAGTGACCAGAGGAGTCAATTGGGTGTGCTGTTCGTGGGAAGGAGGTTGTGTACCTTCTGAATCATTATCATGTTTATATAATTTTTATAACACTATGTGGTATTGGGCTGTATTGATGCAACAAAACAACAGACAGTTGAAATGAAATTTCACTCCAACTAAACAGAAATCTGAAACAAACAAACAAACCAGAAAAAGAAAATACACACATTTTGCTTGCATAAGTAAATCATTATGTGCATAAAAAACACAGGCAAACAATTGTTAACTACTCATAGAAAATCAAACTTTTCTCAGTCTAGGGACACAAGGGGGCAGCATTTGACTATTGCACTGATGCATTTTATTGAGCTGAAACTAACATCTCTACCTGGCCACAAGAGGGCGATATTGCACCTCACCACTAAATTCCTATATGTCAACTGAAGGCCCCACAACTTTAACAAAGCCAATGTTGTATGGTGAAATCAATCAAAACAAACTTGCCCACCTCAATATGGCGCGCGTTCAGTGAAAAAGGATCGCCCAAAAGTCTTCTATTGTCATCCAACCAATTACGAAAAATAAATCACAAACAGTTCGGCTCATCAAAGATCCTATGTCACATTTTTGGCCGATTTGACCCCAAAATTATGATTTAAAATTCAATAGGTATTTTGATGGGGGTCGAGAAAGTTACAAGCTTTCATTTGAGCCATTGCTCGAAAAAGTCCGCCAATTATTAGCAGCAGTGAAATAAAGTGCTCAAATTAGTTTTTGTTGGGATCCTGACAATATCACGTGACCAATTCTTATGTGTTTTATTAGAAACTTTTTAAATTTTTGTCATGGTTCCTGACCATTAACAGTAAAAGTTAAACTTTTTTTCGCTATAGTGGGTTATACTCTTTGAAATACCATTCACTCACAAAAATATATATTTTTTTTTTCAATGTTTGGGGCCAAAAATCTGACATGACATCTTTGATGTATTACATTGAAAATGAATTTGAATTAGAATTAAGGTAATAGAAGGCATAGAGAACATTGACTTCACAATTTGTCTTTTAAAATGGGAGTGGGGGGGGGGGGTTCAACAATATTGGTATCCTACATAAGTCTTGCCTAACAATAAATTAGACACAATTTCTATTTGTACTTGTCGTTATCTTTAATAGTGGGTAATTAATCCTTGGGCCTGTTTGTACATATGGTACGGTGACACCAATACGAAGTCATACAGCGCTAGGTAAAGCGCCTACACACTGTGTAATCATGGATGCCGTAGTCACATCTAACCCCTTAGGAATTTTTATTTTAGGCATTAATCCAAAAACCACACATACCTACTTGCCTCAGTGCATAATCTACTATACACCCACACACCCATTGCAATTATTTTAAAGGGCGACAGAGAATTGGGTCGTGGAACTATATTTCTCTGTGGGGTTGTTTTGTTTAAAGTCTGCTAACCTTGCATAGCTTCGAATGTATGTTTTACAATTGTATTGTTTTGTTGTGTTTTATCATAAGAAAACCTACAGTCTGAATATTTCTGTCTATTGTTAAAAAATAAGTCAAAGAATTTGCACCCCCTGATTTTTCTTAACAGGTACAAATACAACTTTCGGATTTTAATGTCGATTGAAGTTTTTGAATATATTTCAAGATACGTTATTGGATTGGATAGGTTTTGCTTGGAAACAATATTGTAAGTTCCAATCCAAAATTTAAAGGCACAGGATTATTTTGGTAATTACTCAAAATGTACAATGGCCTAAAAACTTTACTTGACTACAATACAAGCAACTCAGAGCAGTAACATATTTTTTGGAGAAAGAGAATTTCTCACTAAAATATTTGAGTTTGAAATAGACTTCAAGGGAAGGTACACGTTTTGTAAAGTCAAAGACCAGTCTTCTCACTTGGTGTATCCCATCATGTGCATAAAATAACAAGCCTGTGAACATTTTGGCTCAATCGGGCATCGAAGTTGCGTATTTCACGGGTTAGCGGCGAATTTTGGGCTCCTGCGCATGCGTACTCCGCGTTACTAGGCATTCTACGCTTACAAGGCTAGCGCAGAATTCGGCGGTAAGGTAAGCAGAGCCATGAAATTAGGCCCTGGTTTTTTGACAACTTACCAAACAAGTCCAGTGCCTTTAAGCTCAACAGACTGTAATATAGGAAGCAAGATGGCTCAAGTAAACAGGATTAAGCACAGCTCTAAAGCAGATTACGACATTATCATAACAAATGCGCCAATTTATTAGAGATAAAGTTGACTTCAATTTTCCATTCCTCCAACGCTGAAAATGGTTTCAGTTCATTTGACGTCATCGTCACAATAAATCTTGCTTGCGCAATTTTTTTATTTTTTGAGTCAAGGGACCCTGTCAGGCTCTGCCTTAGAGCTATTAAAAGGAGCTTCATGGTTATACAGCGTGGTGCGCAGTTTAGGTGAGCCCTTTATGTGCTTTCATTTTCCAGAAAGAGAGTTGGTATGTTTTGCAGTCAAAAACTTAGTGACTTGTTGTTGATTTTGGTAAATGCTGCCCTCTATTGTCCAGTATTAGCCAACTTTTATACTATGTGCACTGCAGTTGGTTTTATGTTTCACTATCTGTGGTCACTGGAAGACCCTAAGTCCATGGTCTTTCAAGCCATGCCCAGCTACGGCTATGGCTGGAGCGCCGCGCCGTCATGCGTTGAAGTATAGGATACCCTTAGCAACAGTCGCAGCCGTAGCTATAGCCACACTTTCAGATACAGCCTATAGCTGTCAAAAATATTGCAC
Source organism: Asterias rubens (assembly GCF_902459465.1). NCBI lineage: Eukaryota > Metazoa > Echinodermata > Asteroidea > Forcipulatida > Asteriidae > Asterias > Asterias rubens. The sequence continues at coordinate 9,764,639 of NC_047079.1, forward strand.
AATCAAGAAGTGACTACACAACACTCGGAATTTACCGAACTGTCACCTTGAACGCTGAATGCACATCCATTGTTTCCACCAGTTTATGAACATTCTGACTACTCCAAAATGGTAAACAGGGCATGCATTGTGAGTGCACTCAAACTCTGCAATCTGAGAGTCAATATTTTGACAAATCTCAGTTTGAACTTCCTCCATGGTACAATTCAGCACAAGTGAACCCAAGAAATGTTCTACATAAACGTTTTCCCATCCATACCTCACTTATCAATGCCAAAATCAAAACCAGCAACTTCATTTGGTGAAGAAAAGATTAAACACCCACTGCGGAGAAATGTTGACTCTTTTTTTGGTGTGTCTTGAAAACTAGACGAATAAACTGAGTTCACCCTTCCACAAAAAAACACAAACCAATGTCATCGTGCCTCTGTGAATAAAACTCATTCAAAGTTTGTTTAGGCGTGATCACAAAGAGTTGGTGCCAGGGTGCCAGCATGCTACCACCATGAAGACATTCCTCATCGGGGTTTCCTACTGATATCCGATTCTATTGAAAACTTGTTTCTTTTCAGAGCGGAAAACATAACTCATTCTGAAAACAAAATTTGTCAATGAGCGATCCGCAGACCTCTAAAGCTTCCGCCACGTACATGTAAGGCTAAGAAACTCTACTTCAACAGCAAACAAATTGGCATGATCAGTCCACACTGTACAATATATAATGACATGTCAAACAGAACACTACTCTCTAGTCGCCCACATGTTTGGTGAATACACGTGTTCTCTATAAATACCTTTACAATACTCGCCCGTCCTTAACGCTTTGCTAAGCATGTAGAGTGGGGCTCCATTATCCAACAATATTTGTCCCCCATGGGTTTCGCATAACAATAATGCAAACATTCAACAACCATGAGTGCCATTAGCCCTGTGTAGTAGTAGGTTCTAGTCGTCTAAACAAAGTTGCAAAGCAAAAACCAAAAGGGTCGGTTGGAGAAAACACCGTTGTGAAAAAGAAGAAAACAACGTGTGCCACACTGAGTCAATATTTGCACTGAGGGTGAAAAATAGCATTCGCTGCTAATGATATAAGTCACTACTACTTGTTTAGTTCTGTAGCTGAAAAGACAAATGCCTGCATCGTACGCTCCGTATAAATGACCCATCGTTTCTCTTTTTAAGTCAGTGCAAACCTTTTTATAGTCCGAGTTTAGAAGACAAATAAAACAAGTGTTCATTGCTGGGATGACAAGTGTACTTGTTAAGACAGCGAAAGAACTTTCTTGTGGTGATTTTAAGCTTGGGGGTGGCGGACAAACTCGCACGCAAATATTGGACAGACAGACAAACAATTAGCGCTGGTCCGTCGCATTGGTCGTCAAATATTACACTTTGGTCATAACAAAGCTCTTCCTTGATACATGACTAGGGAATAACCAACACGTCAACAGAAAAAAACCTATAACTAAGTGGTAATTTAAAAATGTAAATGTTAAATACAGTAGTATGGCTTCTGACTGGCACCCCCGAACAAAGATATTGACCAAATAGGGACACTGCCAACATAGGGCTAGATAGCTCAGTTGGTAGAGCGCCGGCACGTTAATCACGAGGTCTTTGGCTCGAATCCCACTCTAGTCAATTCTTTGTTCCACCCCAAGAATCATTTCAAGATTTACCCAGTCAGTTTCCCTGATGGTTTATATTGTTAAATCTTTCCTTAAAAACAACACCATTCGCCTGATTTACTGTTCAAGAACCCATTTGCTGTACATCCCTTTTAAATGTTTCACTTGGTTTATTAAACCCGTCGATCGTCAGTTTAAACGTTCACATCGTTCATTAGTGACATCTTGTGAAGTGTAGACCGTAATCATTATCAATTAAATTAACTAGGCCTACTTAATTATTTGTACACAGTCGGTTATAATGAGTTTTTCCGTCGAGATAAATGAATTGTTTTACTTTGACAAGAAAGTGACTGTCAGATCGTCTTGGCTGCATGAGACTGTTGCTGCCCTAGAACATTTGTAACAACAAATATCAGTTTATTGGTGTTAGAAATGTCTCATATTTCATGACCCTTTTGCCACACTGTAGAGGAACACCTAAGGAATTCTATCCAATTTTACCTACCCTACCTGCCGAAACCTACGTCGGAATTCCCTCAGATTAAGACTTCCCCCGGCAGTCCATTAAACATCAAACACTTTCTTTTCAAAGGTGACCAGGTCAAGAAGTGAAGCATTCCCCATAGGGTCTGGGGTCTGCGAGGATACAAATCTGCCGTCAAATAAAACATCATGGGTGCCCTGTGCGCTTACACCCTCTGATATGATATTACAGGTTCTTGTTTAAAGGCAGTGGACACTATTGGTAATTGCTCAAAACAATTATCATCATAAAACCTTTCTTGATTACGAGTAATGGGGAGAGGTTGATGGTATAAAACATTGTGAGAAACGGCTCCCTCTGAAGTGAAGTAGTTTTCGAGAAAGAAGTAGTTTTCCACGAATTTGATTTCGAGACCTCAGATTTAGAACTTTAGAGGTCACGAAATCAACCATCTAAACGCACACAGCTTCGTGTGACAAGGGTGTTTTTTTCTTTCATTATTATCTCGCAAATTTCCACAGGTTTGTTATTTTATGCATATGTTGAGATACACCAACTGTGATTTACAGATTAACATTAAATTTACAAAGTTTCAAGATAATGACAGCACAAAGCTTACCTCGAAATATTAGGCCTACTTGCTGAGGTGGTGTAGTTTTGGAGGAATGATTTTAACAATGTCTTGAAAATACGTTTTGCATACTAGAATAATTTATGTGACTTGTTTTACTCATTTCTCAAAAACTACAGCAGCACCTCAGCAAATAATATTTTTAAGGGAAGCTTTCTACCATCTTTATATTATCTTCAAACTGCGTGAGTTTAATGTATATCTGTGGACACTATGTTTTGTGTCTTACAAAAAGTACCCAGTCCCTTCAATGGCACTGGACACTAATTACTTGAAAACAATTATTGTTAAAACATAAAAACCTACTTGGCAACAAGCAATGGAGAGTTGTTGAAAGTATAAAACATTGTGAGAAACAGCTCCCTCTGATCTGAAGTTTTTGAGAAAGAGGTAATTTCTCACTCAAATATTCAAAGACTTCAGGCCTGAAGCCTTTTATTAGTCATCTGAAAGCACACAATTTTGTGCAACAGGAGCGTTTTTTATTTTCACAATTCTCTTGCAACTCCGATGACCAATTGAGTCCAAATTTTCACAGATTTTTCATTTTATGAATTTGTTGGTATACACCAAGTGAGAATACTGGTCTTTGACAGTTACCAAATGTGTCCAGTGCCTTTAACTGTCACTAGCGGCATGTGGTGTAATCTACACATAGACCAGAGAAGCAGAGCTTCGTGGACAATTATTGGGTTACTTTGGGTTCAAGTAAAGGTCCCATGGGGTGCAATCGGGATAAGGCGAACTGCTAAGTGGGATACCAAAACCAACCTATCAACACCAACTGTATCTTGTGTTGATAGGAAGGTCTATTGAAGAGTGTAAAAATGTTAGGTTCTATTGATTTGTTACAAACGTCATTATCATTATCATTAGGCTGTATAGTCCCAAGGGAGCTGAGAAAGATTAAAGCTGACAATATTCAAGATTGAAACGGTGATATGGACCGTTCCGGCTTTCCACTAAGCTCCGCCCACCGCGCACGTGAGCGAGACACGTGTACGAGCACTCCTAATGACGGTGTGCACGATTCTGCCGCGCGTGCCAAATATATGCGCATGTATGACCGAGTTTGTCCGACCACATTCATTGCTGTGATTGGTCAAATGGGTGAACGTGCACAGTTTGATTGACAGGCCGGATCGGTCCATTATTGCAGCTTGACAATTTACAAGTTGTCCACTGTATTATTTACTTGATCAGTATATGCTTTGACCATTGCTCTGCATTCTTTAAAACACAAGTCTGAACTAATGCTTCAATTTAGAAAGAGCACCACATCATTTTCTCCTTGTTTAAGGGAGAAAATTGTAGGTTTCTACATAAGCATTTCAAGGGCACCATGGCAATGACCTGCATATCCCTGCAGTTGTGAAACGCACAAAGAGTGAACTTTGCATGTAAAATATTACAGTTGACAGGTAAAGAGACTGTTTTCGCTTGACCTGCCCGAGTCTGTTTTCATTCTCACGTATTGATGTGCTGGCAAAACTTATTCATAAAAGAAATCGATCCCAGTCTGTAACCTTTTCAAATTGAACAAAATCCCCGGACAAAAGGCGCTTTAAAACCCGCATATCCCACTTCATCAATCATTCAATACTAGGTACTATCTCCATATTGATCCGACAAGTCGAGCAAACAAAAGATAAGCCTTCCTTAAGAAAGGATCTACGACTATCAATCTATAATCGGAAATCGGACAGACAGTGACTTATTCTATGGTCGAGGGTTAGGGACAGGGGCAATGAACGAGGGTGGCTGCCATATTGATTTGATTCAGACAATCATCTGTAGATGTCACAGCTAGGACTCAACATAATTTACAATAAAAAAGCTTGAGCAACAAGTTCCGATCTGGTATTTTTGATATTCTAGACCTCAGCCAACCCCATGTTTAATACTTCAAGAAGACAGCGCTCCATGCCCCCTGCTCAGTGCCTTGGAGCCCATGAAATGCTCCAGTAGACAATGCCCCCTGCTCATTGCCTTGGTGCCCATGAAATGCTCCAGTAGACAATGCCCCCTGCTCATTGCCTTGGTGCCCATGAAATGCTCCAGTAGACAATAGAAATTTACGATTTCCTCGTAGGGTGCTCTTTACCAAGGAGAAAATACCTTGGTGCCCTTGCCCTTTCAAAACCAAAGCAAACAGGCCAGCAACTCAAACGACAAGTTCTCCGCTCTGAGACAAATTTGGTCATCTCTCCCACAATCTGTTCTTTTTCCGTTTCGGGTTCTCAAATTTGGAATTCAAAACCTTCCCTACTTCATCTCTTGAACAGTTATCGAGACTCTTTTTGGTTCTTGTTGTTTTGCTTAGAGTGTTTTTTCCTTTGCTTAAGGCAAAGATTTGAAGCCTGAGAAATTTCATGTTCATACATTTATTTACCTGCATACTTATAACTGCATAAAAATATAATTATATTCACTGCATAATCAAAACAAAAAAATATTGTCACTTCTTGTGACCAGGTCACAATCCCCCCCCCCCCCCATAACAATCACCAACACCTAATGAAACATTTTCAGTTCAGTGAACCCACTAAAAATAACCCAAACTAGAAAAAAAAGGTTCATTAGCAGAGAGAAAAAAAATGGGGCTCAAGAAAAAATGTATTACAATCCCAACAGGAACCCCCTCTGTGACCCAAAGACTGGACCATGAAAGATACCTTACAAACGACAGCCTTAAGGAATAGACTTATCAAATGAACAAGAAAGGAGCCTGCAACCATGGAACAAAACAACCCCAACGGTACTTAGAGTCTGAGATATACAGTTGAGTACTTTGGTTTAGGTTTCGTGAATACCTTTAATACAAAAACCCGTTCAGCAGAACTGTCAGTGTTGGACAATTCCAGCGTGGGGGCAGACTGCTAATCTCTCTTCGGTGCGCTAAGATGTGGTTCCATTCTTAAGAACTTCATCTTCCGGGGCTTAGGTTTCCAATCGCTCTTGAAGAAAGAGGTCTAAGAATGATGAGGTAATAAAAAGAGAGACCTTGGGATGGCAAATGATCCGAAAAGAAGAAGCTTGTATTGTGGTGAAAATGCACAACACTGAAAAGAAGAACACGGTTTTCAGCGAGCCAACTTATACGCTCTCCTAATCACACACTTTACACAGGGATGGTTCAATCTCGATGAACAACAAAATTATCCGATTGTGGTCACGGAACTTCCTTTGTATAAAACAGACCGCCATCCTGAGAAATAATGTTCAGACTCTCGACTTCTTACATGTTTCATTTGCGTGAGAAACTTTTTTACAGCTGAAATAGAAAAGCAACATACCAACAGCGAAGTGTTTTCTTTGTTGTTAATTATAACCAACCCACACACTACAAGTCACCCCCCCCCCCCCTATTTCATGGGTACTGAGTTGAAGAAAACAGCAACATTTTGCTGCTTATCATGAGCGGGGATTAACGCTTAGCACAACTTTGTGCTTAAATAAGCATTCATAAATACCTCGGACAGTTTCGCTATTCCTATTGGTGAAGAGGGCGTCACGTACATGTAGGTGTGTCTAAACCTTTGTTTATGACCAGTAAAAAGTGTTGAAACATGGGCGTGACACGCGAGTTTGCACCTGTGCTTATAAGACAGTTTCTTTATTCCTATTGGTCGAGAGCAAGTTTTTTAGTGTTTGGCCAGCAGGAATTATTAACTTGTCATTTCGCGAGTCTGTCAGCTTTTTCACTAGTCCTTATTTCAATAGAAATTAGGGTTAACATTCACAATTGAATATGCCAGCTGGACCATTTGAAGTGAATTTTGACTGGTCCTCGTTTATTTTAAAACTGACATTTTGCCAGCGACCACTTGTTGAAGAGGAACACTGCCATTACACCAACCTGACAGCCGATCGGAGCTACCAACATTTATAACAACAGTCACATCATAGCTTGATATTCACCGACCACAATGTACGGGGTGGCGGTGAAGCACCTGACCGTTGAAATGTTTTTAAACAGGACCTTTGGCAGCGGGGTACCGGCCAAGTCAACGTTTTGAGTTTCTCCACTCAATGCTAACACCCAACCAAATAAAACCCCACAAAAAAAACAATAGAAAGCAACCTTGACTGGAAGTCTAGCGCCAAGTGTTTTTTTCACAAAAATTGAATAACGCTATGTATTTCTGATTAAATATTGCATCTTGCCGACACCTGTGAAACATCAGAGGTCCGGTTAGGGTGGAGCAACGTGATACGTGTCCCCTTCAAACCTGCTGGTCCATCAATTAGCGATAATTGAGAAAGTATGGTCAAATTGCGGTTTAGGCAAACAAAGGGCGCTGATTGAGGACTCAGACCACCAGAAGGGGGAACCCCAAAAAAAACATCAACCCGAGTAAAACAATTTCAATTTCTGTGTCGGGAAAGACAAAAGAAAACATTAGTTTGACATTGAAAAAAAAAAGACCCCTTAGCTATGGTTTGCGACAACATGTACATTGTGTTCGGGTTAAAAATAATAATAAATATAGCCCCTATAGAAGTATCTATAGACACTTTACAAAGTGTACCGTTCATTTAATTTAAAAAATTGTAATTGATTGTACCTGTTCATTTATTCAAAAAATATAAAGTCTTTAAATTTGTCTAAAATGGTCACCGCACTGAAGTGATGTAGTTTTCGATAAAGTAGAAATTTTCCACGAATTTGATTTCGAGACCTCAGATTTTGAAATTGAGGTCTCGAAATCTAGCATCTGAAAGCACATAACTTTGTGTGACCATGGTGCGACAAGGGTGTTTTTTCTTTCATTCCTATCTCGCAACTCCGAAGACCGATTGAGCTAAAATTTTCACAGGTTTGTTATTTTATGCATTGTTGAGATACACCAACTGTGAAGACTGGTCTTTGACAACTGCCAATAGTGTCCAGTGTCTTTAACAACACATGTAAATCGCATGCTCTCGTCTGGTAGTGTGGATATTTAATTGCCAAACACATGTTAACCAGCAGTGTCAAAGTGTCCCAGCAAGACTTTAACAACGTCCAATAACGACCAATAACTATCAAATTAAGCTGACCTTTCAGCCAAAGAAAAACATTGCGCTTCCGGTTTTCTACAGAGCCAATTAAACCAAACAGCAAGGCAGCAACTTAATTAATGAATTTCATCTTCTTAATTACTCGGCTCATGTGAGACTTAGAGACGTACACAGCACACGAGGGAGAGAGAGCTTGAAAAGCAAAAGCAATTATGCTTACAGGGCAAAAGAATTCAATTAAAATTGCAAACGTTCCCTGCGTCTGAATACACCTCAACAATGCAACTATGTCAAAGACCCAAGTTTTGCTTGTTATCTGTAAAACAAAAAGATTTCAAAACAGCCCCCTTACCAATCTCCTGAACACGTAAACCCATTTTAAAATTGTATTGCTCACTTTTTCCGGTTTTTAATTGTATACAAATGATAAGCATAATTTGGTTGTGCTTGGCTGCTTTTTTTGTGCTAAAGCAACCCTTTATCATCAGGTCCTGATATATGTCCCTCATGTTTTACCTTCGAAAACTGGCCTGGAATAAAAACAACAAATTTCAGCCCCGACAAAAATGTAGCGTTTTTTTCTAAACAAACCCCAGAGCATACACTTCGGGTGTGTATTTTTCCAAGCAACTCCAACATTGATTTAGGACAAGCCGAGTGGACCAATGTAGCTTTTAGCTTTTCTTAAGACATCAGACGGCCCGGGTCAGATGGTAGGGGTCCATGATTTGCAGTGGCCCAGACAGTAAGACATGCCCCGACGGATTTAATTGATCCCCTGCCTTGCTAAATATTTACTGTGCCCGCTTGCAAATAGATTTATACAAACTCGCTGGCCGAAGCCAATGAAAATATTGGTTGAGGTCATGGGAAGGTCACTTCATAAAATATGTGTGTATTTGTGTTTTTAAACGAGGGCTATGAATCTATCTTATTTAGTATTTATAATCACAAGTTATTTTTCTTCCTTCATTGGTTTTGGAATTTGGATGACTTAGCTGAGCGCTGGAGGCGACTGTCATCAAATTGAGAACTACATGTACTACGAAATCTGCTACGCTAAAAACAAATAACCGCTAAGCTGGTAACCTAGACCTACATAATCCACCGTAGAGCGATTTTCTACACTGAAGGCAAAATTCAGAAAGCACTGAAGCAGAAAAAGATCCCTGATAATTGTGCTTACTGAACTAGTATGAAATCTGCTAAGCTCAAAACAAATAACCGCTAAGCCAAAGCTGGTAATGTAAGCCTAAACAGTTTGTGACTGGTAGGCAATTTTATTTAGCATTTTCTACGCTGAAAAGCTTCACTGCCAAAATTCATAAAGAATATTTAATCCATGAGAAAAAAAGTGCATACTTGAACGAATTAACAGGAGTACATTCACAACCCTACACATTATAAATGTCATTTTTGGCTGGTAACCGCTTTCACCGCATCAAATTTTGTATTGCGCCCTGGATTAATGTCACTTAGGCCTATGTGTTAGTAATATAGCCATATCTCGTCTAGACGCCCCTCCTACTTTACTTTCAGGTACTCTTGCACCTGAACCCAGACGAGCCCTCGATGAGATACGCCCTTCCTTCACCCAGTCTTCAAATAGTCTTCAAATTCTTGAGGAAGATGGTTTCATTTTGATTCCCCTGACGGCAAAAAAACTACCTGAACATCTGACCCTGGTTACAGAAAGGATGTCTGTATGTGCAATACATTGTCAGGCCTGATACTTCACGGAGGCAACAAAGGCGATTGCCTCTGTCTCCCCTGGTCATTGCCTTGGTGCCCTTGAAATGCTCCAGTAGAAATTTACAATTGCATCATAGGGTGCCCTATACCAAGAAGAAAATGCCTTGGTGCCCTTGCCCTTTCAAAAACGAAGCATACAGCCCTATACAGCCCTGTATTGTATACTTAGTCAAGACCAATACAATTTTGTAATTGGCTTCCATGCTTGGGACTTCCACAATGCGAGGGGATCAGTTATTGTAATGGTTTTAACACTCTGTGCATAACTTGACATCATTATGGCTATTTCTAATCTAATACAGATTACAAAAAAGAGATTTAATGTAGTACAACTACAGCTGTTCATTGGTATTCAAGGAATGAAGCTTCTATGACAAGTTGGGTAAACCACATCGATGAATCTGAAAATCATTTCACACTTGTGATACAATCAAACAACAACAAAAAGTGGGTCGACCCAGATCATTTTTTAATTTGTTTACAAGTACATTTTAAAAGAGCATAATCTATGCTTTAATCACAACGTCATATTCATACCACCTTTGGTTCAAACGCAGACACGCCAAGAAATGCAAAAGAACCAAGACTGAGTGAAAGGGGGTTTAGAGTCGAGTTGTCTATTGAAAAAAAAACATTGGGGCATTTTCTTTCAATGCTAACCACAAACGCATCCCTTCTTCAAGAACCATTCTTGACGTGGGATTAAAAGATGAGTCGAATCCTGTTTCACTATCGACAGGAAAACCCCTTCAAATGTAGTATTTACAAACTGTAATTACCAATAGGTGAAGAAAAACCCACACAGATTTCATCAATGAAGGAGGCTTCCCTTGCTTTCTTTTCTACTTTTCCTTTTTTATCTTTTCTTTTATCACAGTTGAAGAGGCTCGTCTTTTGTGTTTGAAGTGCTGGACACCAGACCATGTACCCCTCCAGCAAGGTCGAGTGGCTTGTTTCGTAATGGTTCGTTTGTCACCAGAATCCCCCGAATAAAGACATCATTTTTCATTAAATTGGAGTGGGGGAGAGCGCCTCTGGCAGTCATGGCATTGTAACACCTTCATGTTCCGTTCCTTTGAACTATTAGAAAAGCTGCGGATCCGTAATTGTACACAGTTATATTGCGCCCCCCCCGACTGAAGTCCCTTTCAGTAGTCACATGACACCTCAGGTCATTAAACCCAACGACTGGTGCCCCCTCCAGTCTGTAGACTTTGTGTAATTGCGATACAAATCACTGAACGTGTTTTTTTTTACCGACCGCCTCGCCTTCAGCAAATGCACACAAGGGCTAGTCAGCTTTGTGCAAATTGTTGGAGTTGTCACCATGGACGAAGCCTTGGGGGACGCCATTCTTACTTGGGGGACGCCATTCTTCATATAGGAAGTAACGACAACTAATGAAAACCAATGACACCCACAAAAACTAACACATCATTAACTGGAACATTTTGAAAGTTCATGGGAGACTCAGTTAGGTGGTTTGTTTTTTTTCCCTGCATGTCACGGATACATGGTTCGAATCCTACCTCAGACCAGAGCGTGAATGTAGTGTTTGCCTCAATCCTCCAAATGCCAAAATCAACCACAGTGTGCACCAGTCCTGACCCCCCCCCCAAAAAAAAAAAAAAAAAAAAAAAACTGGTACATCATCCATTATCTAATTCATAAACCTACAATTAAACAATATTCAGATTCAGCGATGAGGGTTAGGGTTTTAAACAAAACAAAACTTTAATCCCCGGATTACCTGGCTGATTAGAATGATAAGCGATGACTGATTTGATAAACACTAGTCTAGACTAATCTGCTCTTGTCTTTATCTCTGTCACCCTGACTACTACTAGTACCCTAGTGACCTTGAGTGTATAACCCACCCAACTAGGAACCACAACATACAATCTACAATCAGCTTTGGCTGTTCCCAGTATAAAGTCGGTGGAAGTGTCATGGCCGAGCGGTAAAGAGCACTGAATTCAAACTCTGGTGTTTCTGATCAGCAGTGAGTTGGTTCGAGCCCCAGTCATGACACTCGTGTCCTTTTATAGCAAGACACTTAACCATTGCTTGCCCCTTTAGATGACAGCCCATGGATTTAGTAATCATGACCTCCGTCACGGAGTCACTGAAACACATTTCATGGTTCCATAGTGCCCTTCAACAGCTACAGGGAAAAGTGTCACTTAATAAATAACCGCTGCATACACCAAACAACAGGCCTGTGTATGCCTCGAAATAACCAACATCACCCAAAGCAATTGCAGTAGTGCCCTGTGCTATTGCTGCGGTGCCCTTTTGCAAAGTTCCGATACAAATTTACATTCTCCTCATTTAATTGCCCCTTCCTAGAAGAATTTTTTCCTTGTAAAGGGCACCCTAAGGAGGAAATTGTTGTTTCTACAGAGCATTTTAAGGCATCAAGGCAATGAACATGCAGGGGGGCATGGAGGGAATCGCCTTTTTTGCCTCCGTGAAGTATCACGCCTGCCCTTGCCCTTTCAAAAACAAAGCATACAGGCCTGACATGGTCTATATATATGAACTTTGAACAAACTTCACAAATTTTTATTGATCACCGGTTTTGCTTTAATTCTTAACCACGTTGTGTTTAGCATAAAACGGAACCACACTGCTATAATGATGTGCTGCGTCTCGCCACATCCTCATCTTCATCAACACAGCGTACATGACTTGCATATTAATCCAATGAATCACAATCCAAAGCCACTGTTTTTATTACCAGATCTTAAAGGGTCTGGGTACCTTTTGTTTTTGGCCATGACATGAATCCCTTCCCACTGTGAATGAAGACGTATGTAATATAATTTACCTGTAGAAGTTTCAGCTTCATTAGTCGTCAAGTTGTTGAGAAAAAAAAAGTGAAAATCACAGAGCCATGTTGACGGTCGAGTATTTGTAGTATTAACCAGTACTGGTAAATACCGGTCAATACCCTGCACATGCTCAAATAATTCTCATCTCCTATTTTCACTCAAAAAAAAAAAATTTTTTTTTAATGTTTGGGGTCAAAAATCTGACATAGCATCTTTAAGAACCCAACTGTACTACTGTAATTTCAGTGATGGGGGGCAAGGGGGACATTGCAAAGTCTTATGGCTCACTCCATAAATTCTTCTCGATCGATCCACGCGAGAAGAGTGTTTCTATTCTAAACCCAAGGTGCATTACTCACTGCACAGTGTGTCTCCCGCAAAAAAAAAAAAAAAAAAGGTTTAATAACGACGAAGGTCGAGGCTTAATCAAATTACAGGGTACTGTTTTTATCTGAACATGTAAATATTTAGATAAAATTGTATGTTGTTTAAATGGATCGTTCCATCGGGGGAACGGGGCAACCTTCAGCAGCGTCTCCAGGCGGAGTTTTAAAAACGCCACGTTAGCAACACCCAATCTCTTTCAATACAAACATTGGTTTAAACGTTGTGATAATAAAACGTACTCTAAGTGTACTTATAAGATTCAGGGATTGCTTATCCAAAGCACTGTGAGGTAGTCAGCCTGTGGTTTGAAGCTACAATAGTTATAACAGTGGACACTATTGGTAATTGTCAAAGACCAGTCTTCTCACTTGGTGTATCTCAACATATGCATAAAATAACAAACCTGTGAAAATTTGAGCTCAATCGGTTGTCGAATTTGCGAAATAATAATGAAAGAAAAAAACACTGTTGTTACACAAAGTTGTGTGCTTTCTGATGCTTGATTTCGAGACCTCAAATTCTAAACTTGAGGTCTCGAAATCAAATTCGTGGAAAATTACTTCTTTCTCCAAAACTACTCCACTCCAGAGGGAGCCGTTTCTCACAATGTTTTATACTACCAACCTCTCTCTATTACTCGATACCAAGTAAGGTTTTATGCTAATAATTATTTTGAGTAATTACCAATAGTGTCCACTGCCTTTAAAATCAAGAGGAGGGCAGATAAACCTTAGTTCCTGAAACATTTGTAAAAACATTTTTCTCCGAACGATTACATGCATCAGTCCGAATCAACGATTGATCAGTTCTGGCCAAACACTATTCATTATTAGACGAGACAACTAGAGCAGAAACATATGGCAACATAAACTGACAGAACTACCCACTACAACATTTTGACAGTTCCAACACTTGAAAATAATCATGCTTTGAGATTCCGTCGTCTGAAAAAAAAAAAAATGCATTCTTGAATACATGAGGCTTGAGCTTCCATGCTCCTTCGAGACACATTAAAGCAAAGTATGCAAAATAGCTTCGAGAGCACAGGGAAAAAGCTTCACAGCTGAAAAATATTGCCAGGTGGGAAAAAACATTACAGGGCACCTGTTGCAATAAAATACACATTACAGTTTAACTGGTAACCTGGTTCTGTCGGGCAAAGTTTTGATCATCGAACACAAATTATTTCCTAGTTATTTATCACCATTTTACATTTTGAATTTGGTAGACAGTATTCATTTCAAAATTCAGATGAATTTAACAAAGAAATTAAACATTTCCTGACAAATTTGATCTCTGCCATAATGGCAGAGCGCCGCCAGGTTGTCGACTTGACTTGACCCTGCTGAATCAGTGCGTGCTAGGGTCAATTTCAGGGTGCCTGTAGGTTGGGGTCTGCATTGGTGTTCAGACGTGTACCTGCGATTGTGTGCAACTGGCAGCCGGACACCCATATTGTCGCACGCCCCCCCAAAAAAAAAAAAAAAATAAAAAAAATAAAAAATAATAATAATAATAATAATAATTAAATTAGTATATAAAAAAAGGTTTGATTTTCTACTGGCTATAATCCCATAGAACATAGTCGCAGCCACAAAATTTTAGTGCTCGAAACCCAGTTGCATTTTCCTCACCGGTCGGCCTACGCCATGTGAATTCACCAGGTGTATTTTGCCCCTCGAATGGTTCTCTAGGGTTTCGATTGCAGAGATGCTGAAGTCTAACCACTGCTTGAAAGCTTTTAACTGACTTGAATGATTAACCAAGCAAGAAGTTTTATCAAATTACGCAGAAAAGCGTAACCATTTGTGTCAGGGTTGAGGAGCGTTAATTCAATCATATTGTCTATGAACTTACCTTGAAAGTGATTTTGGAGAAAAGGTCAAACAAGAGTACGGCACGGTTGATTTTAATAAAAAATTGTGCATTTAAAACCAAACTAGTAGTTTACTTAAGTTTTTTTTTAAATAAAATTGTCCTTCACAAATACCTTTTTTTTCCTTTCTTTTTTTCTTTTCCTTATTTGTAATTTCTCTTTAAATATTGTTATACTGTTGTACAGGCTATTGTAAGTTGACCTTTGTGTCACATTATTTGCCTGTTTTTTGTTTTTTTTTAATAAAATAAAAATTTCAAATTTAAGTTTGTCCTCTGTCCGATGAAAAAAAAAACATGAATCATTTGTAAATAGCACTTATAACGCTAGCAGTTTTCCAGAACGCATCAATCCACCAGCCTCAGGTAAACAAAAGATTGCACATAAGAGAAAACGACAACGGTAGTACAAGACTGCCTTCAAAATCACAAGCTTGTTCTTCCAAGTTTGTTGTTTAATTTGTACCATGTCTGTTACATGTACTTGCACTGCATGTTTTATTAAAGACGGAAAACGTATGTTCCACCGTGTCCAAGTTCAGCATAAATTGGCACAGTTGATTCATGGCACATGCCCTCCCCTCCACTCTCGTTATTTTCACCCCCGATCCACAAACACCACTCAATTATCTCAACTTTGTTTCCCTTCTCTCTCTCTGTCCCAACACTTTCCACCAGTCCAGGCCACAAAATAATTTGTCTACCATAACTTTAAAAATGGTCCACATGCTACCCAGCTGTTCCAGTGAAAAAAAATGAGTCCCGTCACATCCAAGGAAGTTGTCAAAAATCAAGCGGACAGCTCCGCAGATGTTGACAGGGGCTGCCGATGATATAAAGACACTTAGACACCAGCCACATGGTAACCGGTACCCGGGCAAAAAGATGGAGTCATTTTTCCCTTGGGTGGGGTCATTCTAATGTCACATAACTAAGTCCTCCCCTTAAATCTATACAGCAACAAGTTGTTTTTGTGTGTGTTTTTAACCTTCGAGCAGTGTCGGGCAGCTTTTCATTATACACAAATCAGGGCAGACACAGTTTCTTATAAAAATTCTAGCAAGAAATTCCGTCCCAAAACATTATCTTAAAGAAGTAAGCCCATTGTAATCTCAAACCCAAAAATGATTCTTACACAAAAGAGGACAAGTACACAATTTCTTACAAAAATTCTAGTCAGATATTCCGTCCCAAAAAAATTAATCTTCAAGAAATGAAAGTCCCTAGCCATCTCAAAATCTATCAAGATTCACAATACACAAAGAGGGCACGACAAGTACACAGTTTCAAGTAGAAATTCTAGCAAGAAATTCTGTCCCAAAACATTTACTCTTCAAGAAGTAAACAAAAAACCTTACTATCTAAAAAATACCAAAGAAACCTACGCAAAAGAGGGCAAGTACACAGTTTCTTGTAAGAATTCTAACAAGGAATTCCTTGCCAAGAACTATTCACTCTCCAAGGAGTAAAAATCCTAAGATATTTTTCTTCGTGGCCTGCGCCAGGGTTTTGCCTGATGAAGATGAAAACACTGTTGTGACATTCCGTTTCCTCCCGTGATCAATTGCTTGTTTTGCTTAAGGTTGGATGTATAGGGGAACCGACAGCAACACATGCCCAACGGTGTTGAAGCGTTTTTCACCATCACCTCCTGGATTGATTGCATGCTCTATGCTCCAACGCTCGCATGATGACACAGGGATAAATACCGCAAAGAAAAGAAAAATGGATTTCCTTTTTTTAAAGGGTCGTTCTACGGGGAGTAGATTTTTTATAATTAACCCTTTTGAAATCTGATTTGAATGGAGTCATATAAATATATGTCAATTCAATCAGTGACATTTATTGTCAAAGAGTGCAACTGTTGACTGATTGAAACTGTCATCTCTTAAAAATTCATTGGTTATTTAGGGGCAGCCTTAAATTTCTCTCTCCCTAGTGAACTCGGACAGCAAATGCTTGCTGAGAGCTCTCGTTGTAATGTAAGCTGCATTGCAACTCATGGGCAATACAATGACGATGTCATTTTGACACCATTTTAAAGAGAAGGATACGTTTGGTAAACACTCTTAAAAAATAACGACAATAAAAACTTTCTTGGTTAAGTACAGCAGCTTTCAATTGTATAAAACGTTTTGAGAATTGTGCTTATGGAAAAAATAAACCAGTTTTTATGCCCCCAAATTTTCATCTGAGAAGCATTACTGACAGTCACTCAGTACCGAAAATTTTCACAAAACATTTCCTCAAAACAGGGCCTTATCTTAAATTCACAAAAAATATAAAGGAATGCTCCAGATTACAGAGTAGGGCTTTTTAATACCAAGATGAAACCAATCAGAAAACATTCCGAAGGCCTTGTAATTTAGCATCCTTTGGCCAAACTTCCAAAAAATAACTTCCGAAGACTTTTGGAAAATCCTGGGTGGAAATCTTGGTGGTCCTCTTTAAAAACCTGACTTGTCTTGAGAAGCTAGACATGTTTTATTTTCAATAGCTACATCTGCCAGTGTGCACATACATTATTGAACATGTGCTCAGCAAAGGGTTTTTTAACAGCTGCATGAAATTGCAAACAACCCTGAGAAATGTTTCTTCTTCAATGGATCTATTCTTTTTAAAAAGACGACTGAAGATGCTCAAATCATCACAGTGCACGCAAGGCAAAGTGCACCTACATGTACTTTCATTTAACTTTTCTTAAAGCATTTTGTACTGACCAACAGAACTATGTGGTGACAGTTTTTCCCAGGTTTTATTTCATCTTAGAAAAACAGAGCACTAGAACGAGATCAGTTCAAAACGTCAATCCCAGCTTGAACATTCCTTATACCACAGTTTATCATAGTTCAATCTGTGACGTGGTGTGTGTATTCTCTGTGATTTATCTGAAATGTACACAAAATGCAGAAGCGAGGACTATGGTATGTAAGTATACAAAAACATGTTAACCACATGTCCAAGTTTATCAACTTTTAAAAAACCCATAGGTATTTCATGGCCCTGGTACAAAATAGTATAGCAGATTTAAAGTAAAAACTGCAATGAAGGTCTGCGTTTCTCAAGAAGTTACAGAAGCATTAACACTGAATTCCAGACTGGTTTGGTCACTTCCCATCTTGGTAATATCAGGATTGTGTATGTCACATCATTTTCCTTTTGAGTGTGTCTGATGTAATGGGGATATGGTTAGTATATTACTCAACAGTGAACTAAAAATAAAAATCATAATGAAGCACATTTAATTCCTTTTTTTCATTTTATAATCATTTGCTTTAAGAAATATGTGTAGCCCTGTTGAATTTATAATGAATGAGGTTTTTTACGGCATCAATAAAAAAAAAGTTTCAAAATATTTTCTTTACATCACCCAGAAAACAAATATATACTTGGTATGGGACCAGGCCTCCCAGCTCAGTAATCCAATCCCAGTGATATACGGCACCAGACTCAAATATAACTGACAAGGGGAGCATAAAACTGAGCAAAGGGCAAATCACAACTGCCCTCTAAAAACTATAGAAGGCGAAAGATCAACCAAGGAAACATGATAAACAACATCCATGTGTAAGTTGTTAGGTGTTCCTGCTTGCAGATAGCGTACACATAAACACACAGGTATTATATCATTTCAAGGATAGGCCAGACTGATTAAGAACGTATTCTTGGTAATATTCTTACCCTTTTACATGAGATCAATTTTGTCTACTGTCCAAGTTCTCTTGCAAAATCTTGTCAACTGCTTGTCAAACATTGCTACATTTTACAACCATGCTAAAATTAAGCAAGGGACCCCACCCCAGTTCACAAAATGATGTTGTGTGAATATCACTTTTAAAAGCTGAGCATTCAACAGCATGCGTTGTGTAAGGCGGAATAACTATCCCAAAAACTCACAGAGCTATTTGTGCAGATGCAGTCACCAAATGGTATTTGCAGGCTGGCTTATTTATCAATGATTCAAAAACCATAGTGGATTATATTCATTTGTCAAACAGAAGAAGGGTTGACTGTGTACTGTGATGACACAGTCACCACATGGTATCGTATTGCAGGCTGGGTGGATGATAGTTAATGGTCAGACAGTAGGAGGGTTGACTGTGTACTGTGTTGGCACAGTCACCACATGGTATCGTATTGCAGGCTGGGTGGATGATAGTTAATGGTCAGACAGTAGGAGGGTTGACTGTGTACTGCGTTGGCACAGTCACCACATGGTATCGTATTGCAGGCTGGCATAGTTTATCAATGATTCAAAACCATAGTGGATGATATTCAATGGTCAGCCAGTAGGAGGGTTGACTGTGTACTGTGTTGGCACAGTCACCACACGGTATCGTATTGCAGGCTGGCATAGTTTATCAATGATTCAAAACCATAGTGGATGATATTCAATGGTCAGCCAGTAGGAGGGTTGACTGTGTACTGTGTTGGCACAGTCACCACACGGTATCGTATTGCAGGCTGGCATAGTTTATCAATGATTCAAAACCATAGTGGATGATATTCAATGGTCAGCCAGTAGGAGGGTTGACTGTGTACTGTGTTGGCACAGTCACCACACGGTATCGTATTGCAGGCTGCCATAGTTTATCAATGATTCAAAACCATAGTGGATGATATTCAATGGTCAGCCAGTAGGAGGGTTGACTGTGTACTGTGTTGGCACAGTCACCACACGGTATCGTATTGCAGGCTGGCATAGTTTATCAATGATTCAACAACCATAGTGGATGATATTCAATGGTCAGCCAGTAGGAGGGTTGACTGTGTACTGTGTTGGCACAGTCACCACACGGTATCGTATTGCAGGCTGGCATAGTTTATCAATGATTCAACAACCATAGTGGATGATATTCAATGGTCAGCCAGGAGGGTTGACTGTGTACTGTGTTGGCACAGTCACCACACGGTATCGTATTGCAGGCTGCCATAGTTTATCAATGATTCAAAACCAAGGGTACTCTGACAATTGTGGGGGTGGTATGGCCATGGTATGACCATGGAAGAAGGAAAGTAGTGCAGAAGAAGTTTGTCACTTGCCAAGCAGGCAGAGAATGGTGATTGTAATGTAAGCGCACAATTCAGCGCTAAGCAGAGTTGTGCAATTGGGCCCAAGAAGGTTAGTGCCTACACCATTGGTAACTTGTCAACCCAATTAAGTCAAAGGGTGGATTCTGCACACAAATTATTCGCCAAAAATATAACTTTTTAAGGGATCAAAAACAAGAACCGAGTGTCGACCAAACTCACAAGCTTGACAGTCCTGTTACAACTCAACCTAATACATTAATCCTCTGCCCCTCCACTCTTAAAAGAAGGACCTAATACCCCCAAAGAATCTCAAACTACATGATACAGATCAACATAATGCCTTCTGAGTAATAACAAGTATGCAAGCCTTAGCTCCAAATCCCCCGGGATTAAAGAGATAATCCTCTTCCAGGGTGCTACTGATCCTAAGATCAGAGACAAAGAACCCTAGAACCCAGAACCTCAAGGTATGGACCCCCGACTGCTGAAATGCCTTATGCTTAACCTCAGCATGACACTTTTGGGTGCGTTCGTTTAGCTTCCCTGAGTCGACCCCGGTCTGCCCCGGTACGTTCGAATAGCTTTGACGGGCTCACCTGGGTCAGCCCCCAGTGCCCTGCTTGTGGAGTGGGTCTTTTGGGGGTGACCTGAGGTGCAAGCCGTCACCACGAGAGGGTGAGTGTGATCGTTCGAATAGCTCTTGTCAGGGGCTCACCCGAGTGAGCACCGCGGGGTCGACCCAGGGAAGCTAAACGAACGTACCCTTTATAGGAGAAACATTTGTTTTTAAAAGCCAATAGTGATACCAAGAGTTTTCTGAAACTTTTACTTTCTAAATGATTAAAAGAAAAATAGAGCCCTAAATCAGCTGTTTTAGAGGAGTAAGAAACAGCCAAAACGAGGGTCAAATTAAAGGGGAACACAAAGGAAACAATGTCAGAAAAAAAAAATTTGCTAAGCAGAAAATGAACAGGATACCAGTCATAAATTGTACATGTGACATGTAATCTTTTTCTGGTAAGCATAGTTTTGTGGTGCTAAGCTACTTTTTGTGCTTAAGCAGCTCTATGAAATTGGACCCTGGTCTTCCGGTCTAAGAAAAGAACCTACGAGATGAGTTTTGCTTATGACCTGGTTTACTACTTATTTCTGCTTAGCAGCTCTGAGAGCCTGGATTTGGAACTCTAGGGGAAAAATCAATCTGGCAACGAGCCATCAAACCATGACAGTCTTTATCCGAAGGTCGGCGAGTTCATTTGTCTTTTTCATCCAGGTGTAGCCACGCACAGTAGCTCCTGACAAAAGACACATCCGGAAAATTATTCAAGCTTAACGACTCTTTATCTGTTCGATCTGTGATGGGGGCACGATTCACACAATACGTGAAGGTCTGTAGCACATGAACTGCCAGTTGGCCATGTGTGTGGCCCACAAATAAAAAAACCAACCAACAAACGGTGAAAATAAATAAACAATTTTTTTTTCTTTTTTCTCATGGTGTGTAAGAAACAAGAGATGACTCTAACCGTGAGAATGTCTCTCAGCATGAGCTCGGTGATTGCGTACAAATTTCAAAAATAGGTTTTGGGGGTTCAGATAGCAGAGCCTCGAAGCCAAGAATTCAAGTGACAAGAGTCTTGCGTGGCTAGGATGTGAAAGTCTTTGTACTGGCTTGCACCAGTGAAGGTGTGCGCGACTGAAGTGAAACTCGGCACCGCTTGGAACATGACATCATAATAACTTTGACCTTTTGAAAAGTGCATACAAGAAATTTTTGCAGCTCTTCATCACTTGGGAGTTATCAATTACATGAAACGCCAAACGCGTCGGTAAAGTGTGATGCACAATTGAACTCTGGCGTATGTACATGGTCTGCAGAGAATTAGAAAGTACTGTTCAATCATGTCTAGGTATTGACGTAATGTCAAATCCTCTTGTTAATAACTCAGACCATAAATGTGGTCTCCTTTTTGACGAATGTGTCAAATTGTGTTAATCGATTTTCGCACAAATTTATGACATACTCATTGCTATTAACATTCTTGGCAAGTTTCAGGACCTGAAATTTTAAACAGAAAACAGTAAACAGTCCCCTGTGAAAATTTGAACTCAATTGGTCGTTGAAGTTGCGAGAGAATAATAAAAAAATCAGAAAACAAAACTTGTCGCACAAGTTGTGTGCGAGTTCAGATGCTTGAATTTGAGACCTCAGCTAAGATCTCAAATTCAATCCTTTCTCCATTGCTAGTTCCCAAGTTAAGTTTTTATGCTTACAAGAATTTTGATTAATTACCAATAGTGTCCAGTGCCTTTAAGAAAAGTGCTCATTTTAATAATATTTCATAAGTTGAGATATCAACATATAACTTTTCTTTTATGATTCATGGGTGAGGAGCCGAGCAGTGCAGGCCCTCACTTCAAAATATTCTGAAGAGTGTCCTTCCTGCCCCTCGGGGCACCGTGCCACCATCTCAGAGAACGTCTCGCCCATCATCTTAAGCCACCGATAGCACTTATGATATCACTTGACACGAGGTGTATGATCTCGCTGCATATTGGATTGTATACAATGCCAAACAGCGATGACGCTACCACCAACAGACAGGCTCCACGAAGAAGGGGGGGGGGGTTGAGAATGAGAAATCGGGCTGCAACCTAATTTTGTATTTTTCCCCGAGGGAGATTTAATAATTTGAAGAATAAATCTGATATGCATCAAGATCAAACTATTTCGCACAGGCATTTTAAAGGTGCAGTAACTTCTGCTTGTTTTTAAAAGTCAGAAATGGTCTCGCTCTTACTAATCTCCAGAACCTTATTTCTAACAAACCCCACAGTTCTTGCAATCTACATTCTTCGGCTATTTCCCCTTTGTGCTTGTACCCAGCAGAGCCCTGCACCTCGCGGTGCGGCCGTTAAGCATTCACAGTCAGTGCACAATTTTAAAAATCATTTACTTTTATGCAAAGCTAAGTTAATGCAAAGTCTAGTTATTTTAATTTTTGGTTATTCATAGATATTTCGTACAGCCCTTTGTAACTTTTGTAAAAGGTGCTTTATAAATATTAATTGTTTTCCAAAAATGTGTACCCATGATCGTGATTGATTCACGTTTAAAACTAACCAGCCTGACCAATTAGAGAGAATGATGGTCCTTGGCTGTTTTTAACTGGTTGGCATTTGGCCAGCAGACCACTGAGTCATTTAAAAGTTGTTCAGCTCTTTGAACAGATTTTACACAATTTGTACCAGATAGTCAGATAGCGACTAAATACACATCCTCACAGGAATAAAGATAAGTGTAAATTATAGTCTGACCACAGACTCTCCACAATGGTACCACTGGTGTAAACAGAAAATGCAGGGGGGTCAGACTACATCTCCACATGAGAGGTGACTCACTGAGGGGTTTGTGGTTTAACAACAAACTGAAAGTACTGGTCAATTGTTTGCGATCCTCTGTGAGCAACATTACATCAGGACCCACTTAAATGACTCTGAATACACATCAATGGCTATGATTGAATACGTCGATCTACCTAATGCTCAACAGAGATTCAGAGCTTCTTGTTGTTTCTTGGTTGATTTCATCTTCTTCAACCACTGATCTTATTAGCTGCGCAAGATTGAGGAAAGCTTTGTTGTCTTTTAATAGCTTTGCATCTCCGGACATTAGCTCCTCATTAGAAATTCAATAGAGAGCCTTCTGTTATAAATAAGCGCAGTGTTTGGGCCACGGGGAGTCTTCAAGACTTTGAACAGTAGAGATGAATATTGTTTACTCGGAATTACAGGGTACATGCACAATTTCGAATTTGGCCCCTGCAAATTAGAGACTATGGCCCAATTTCATGGTACATGTACTGTCTTAACAACAACATTTCTGCCCTTGTGCGGTCACCTCTTCTGTTTGGTATATAACAGTGAACAGGCAAGGCCTGATCTTGCCTTCTTGGAAAAGACAGGGCAGTTGATTCTCCCATGGTAAAAGGCACTTAAGGGAGGAAAGTTCAACTGAAAGATTTCAAAGGGCACCAAGGCAATCACTCACTAGATTGGTAAAAATCACTTGATATATAAAGTTCAACTGAAAGAATTTAAAGGGCACCAAGGCAAGGACTAGAAGCAATGACGTCGTGGCCCATGTACTCTTTTGACTCGCAAAAGACCAGCAGTAGGATTAAGTTAACCCAAGACACCCATGGGGCAATCGCCCCTTGCTTCACCCCTTTGGTGTTCACATTTTCTCACACAGAAAGGAAAACCTTTGCCAGGCTCCTTCTTCAAAGCTGAACAAAACATTTGATGGGAATCAAACCCACAACCCCCTATTCTGGAGCAGGTATCTTAAAGGGAAGGTATATGTTTGGTAATTGTCAAAGACCAGTGTTCTTACTTGGTGTATCCCATCAAAGCATAAAATAACAAGCCTGTGAAAATTTGGGCTCAATTGGTCATCGAAGTTACGAGAAAATGATGAAAGAAAAATCACCCTTGTTAGACGAATTTGCGTGCTTTCCAGCTAGAAGTCTTTTATTATTTTAGTGAGAAATTACCACTTTCTAAAAAAATCTGTTACTTCAGAGGGAGTCGTTTCCCACAATGTTTTATACTAACAACAGCTCTCCAATGCTCGTTAACAAGTCAGTTTTTAAGTTAATATTTGTTTTGAGTAATTACCAAACGTGTACCTTCCCTTTAATAACCACAAGACCACAGAGTGCATCTACCGATTATGGAGCTTGAATCCTGTAATTAGCACCGGTGAGCTCAAACAAAGTAACAGATAATGTACATCCAAGATAAAAAATTTAAAAAAAACATTTAATCATACACCAAAATATGATAAGAAGGGTGTGTTGTGAATTGATTTTGACGCTTAAAAGTACAAGTTTGCATCCTGTACTAGTGTGCAAGTGTCTCTCCCCTCTAGTGTGCAAGTTTATCTGCCCTCTCTAGACTCTACACAGTTATTATTATTGAGTCAGCTGACTGAAATATTGTATTACATTCATGATGTCAATACATGTGTTCTGTTCTCAAGGCAGATTTCCTTCACATTCAGAAAACATTTTTCTTGTTCTTTCACCGGTTCCCAAAGGTCAACAGATTAAACACACAGGGCCCCATACCATCCGGTTGCCGTAACCACAAAATCGCAAAATCCCTGCCTTCATAAAGCCTGAGAGCAAACTGAGTCTGTGGTACTGTTGTTCCAACTGATCTCTATGTATTCCAGTCTGCTCCATCATACCCAAGATCAAGCCCTTGCGCAAGCTCGGTTCAACACCCCCCCCCCCTTAAATACCCATATCAAGATTGGATTTCCCGATCCCCATTGTAGTTTCTGACTGGGGTGATCAGGTGATAGCTAACACAGGACAAGGGGTCAGAGAAAGTCCCGATGACGACGAACGAGAACAGAAAAAAAAGGAACCGGAAAAAGAAAAAAAATCTCCAACACAATGAAAAATGCCTTCTGGACCAAAGAATGTCAATATTTTGGCTTGGCACACACACCCGCTTTGACTGTTAAGTTGGGTGAGCCAGTCTAGCTTGAATACTAGAGTCAATATTACAGCATGGGATCCATTTCTAAGTACAGACAGATCATATGTCTTTGTGTTGACCAAAAGTTACGCCAATTGTGAAGCTGATTATCAGTTCAAAGTTTGAGGCAATGGTCATTAGAAAAAACCAGTATTAGCTTTTCCACCTCCATTGCTCCAACCAAATTAATAACTGATGGAACGGATGATTTCATTTCATTGTATTCGCCGGGAAACAAAACAAAATTGCCCAAATCAAAGGATCTACACATTTGAAAGTGACGGTAGGGGCATATACGCTTGGTATTCACTATTAAAACAAATTGCACCAAAAACTTACGTGGCATCATCCAAAGCATTTTAGGAATCATTTCACTTTCAAGTCATATGGTTTTAAGAAAAATATATAAGTTTTTACACCCCCAAAGTTTGATTCTAAAAAAAAACCATCACTATCAGATACGTCTCTCAGGTTGTGTATACTTCCAATTATGGAATATTCTTCCTGCATGGGCATAAACGCTGCAGCAGCCGATTTCACGAGTTTTGTGACGGCTGCAGGTTTTCTCAAAATGCTTAACTCAAAACTATTTGAAGAAAAAAGCAAGCCTTAAATTATTTCATGGTGTCATCGTAGGACCGAAGAGCATCCATGGTGCAGAAGCCATCGGACCAGGGTGACATTTCTATGCAAGTAAAAAAAAAAAAGACTTAAGTTCTGACAAAAGCTAACAGCTATCCCTGATCCCTACCAGATGGGAAGTTGTCATGCCCCGGTATTATGTAGTGATCTCTCGAACATTGTCCAAGAGGCAAAGAGCAAGCAATTTGTGAGAGTGGCCCAGTGAGTTGAAAAGAAGGGGGTCTTTTCACTGGTATACAAATACCAATTTTCTCTGGATACAGAGCTGAAGAAGGAACAAAAAGGTCCCCCTTTGGTACCAGACAAACCCTAAATGGTGCCTACTCCCACCTCATTGTGGGGTGCGGGATTCACTTAAGAGTTACACCCCCTGGCAGTTCATTCTAATTCCCCCCCGTTTTTCTAAAGGGGTCCACTTCCTCTCTCTCTATGCGCTCAAACACAAGGCACAGAGAGTTTAGGCTAAATGGCTGATTTAGGATTGCATTGTTAGAGAAGAGTTTACACAGTTTGGGATCCTATGCCTTTAAGGGACTGGGGGGTATTATGCTATGCGATCGTTTAGTTGCTGTCGTAAAGGCACTGGACACTGTTGGCACCTACTCAAAATAATTCTTAGCATGTAAAAACTTACTTGGTAACAAGTAATGGAGAGATGTAGGTAGTATAAAACAGTGTGAGAAACAGCTCCCGCTGAAGTAACATAGTTTTTGAAAAAGAAGTAATTCACCTGAGGTCTCGAATTCAAACATCTGAAAGCACACAACTTGTGCGACAAGGGTTTTTTTTTTCCTTCCATTATTCTCTCGCATCTTTGACAACCAATTGAGTTCAAATTTCCACAGGGTTGTAAATCTTAAATGCAAATGTTGAGATACACCAATTCAGAGAGACTGGTCTTTGAGAATTACCAAAGGTGTCCGGTGTCTTTAAAGGAGAGTTCTTGTTTGAGGTAGTATTATCCGTAGCCTGGAGTGGTACATGGCGCTTGGAAGTAAATCTTGACTGAGGGTGCCAGCAATTGCATAGAGCACCATTCTGCCACCAGGTGGCAATTGTTGTGTCAACTGAACTCAGTAGCCAAAATGGAACATTAAGACATTCCAGGAATACAATAAAACTTTCTCCTTTTTTAAACGGATGACTCGTTATTAGTTTAGACTTAAAATTAAATTTGACCACACCATCACCTTCTTAACCTTCAAAAATCATCAAAGCTTCATCATGTTTTATGTTTGTTGTGATGTCATTTAGTGATTTCGAGTCGAAACACTAGGCCATTAATTTTTTGCAAAGGTAGAGTCCATGGATTTAGAAGTCCTTGTGGGGACAAATGTATACCCGTTTCCGGTTGAGGAAAAAGTTTGTGGGTTTGAAAATAAATGTAGAATTTGTACAAAATTAGAGTCCATAGAAATCCAAGAGGGGACAAAATTGATCCCATTTCATGTTGCGGAAAAAAAGTTTGTGGGTTAGAAAAAAAAATGTAGAAGAAAAAAAAAAATTAAACATGATCAAAATATTTGTTTAGTCTCGTGTTTACAACAGAGTATGTAACTTTACATTGTCAGGTAGTTACACCTTGCCACAATCAGTTTGTCAACCTACACAATCTTCCAGGTATGGTACGTTAGATATTCACCGCGTCGGCCAGCACTTGATCTCTATAACAAAATACACAAGCAGACGTTTGATAGGTTTCCACCTATACATCCTGTTCTCGTACAGTCAGTTTCCACAGAGCCACCATGCCCTCACCCGTGTAGCAGTTTATTACTTCAGGAGCTCAACAATCACGATTTGGCTAACTGTAGAATTTCACACCAGACGAGCGCTGACATCCAAAGAATGAGGCTCGCCATTGTGTTTCCGCAGACTTCTTGAAAAGAACGCTCAGGGTCGTTCGTCAATACGAATTTCATTCACAATTTGTTTTTTTCATAAAAGATGGGAAAGTGCACACGTATTAGTGCGTGTCGACTGGAAGCCAAAAACTTGCCCGTCGTTTGTTGTATACACATTATACACTTTGTACATGCAGCGGGGCTAAATTGTTATATACTTTGATAATGTATTTGTTTAAAAATATAAAGGTTGTGTGACTGTGTCAATGTTAAGTCAACTGCTATTATATGTGAACCTAGCACCTTAAGAGCACAATAATATGCAACGGCAGTTTGTGTATTTTTTTTGCAAGTAATATGCACTGTGGTTTAGGGTGTTTTTTCTCCAACGCACAAGGAAATCACAAATTATTTAACCCTTTCTCTACTAATTTATTATTTCTTATTTTTTTTTTAATTGAATGGAGTCAGCTTTTTGGCTGTTTTTTATTTTTATTCAAATGAATAAACCATTTATAGTAAGCTGAACATTTGAAGGCCTGTACTAGAGTGGCTTTGCTGCAGGTTTTTTTAACTAAAATATCCATGTGTGTAAACAAATACATGTACGTAGATAAACAAGTAAAGTCTCTTCTCAACTGAGAATAACAATACCCTTAGACAGGATACCAGTCTAAATCAGGCTACTCCAAAGCTCTCACCGGTACCCATTTTTACTCCTGGGTGGAGAGAAGCAATTATGATAAAGAACTTCGCCCAAGGACACAAGTAATGCCACTGACCAGGATTCAAACCCACATTCTGTAAACTACAAAGCTCCAGTCCAACCACCCTAGACCGCTCGGCCACGACTCCCTACACAAAATGGCTGCCACTTTATTATCAATGTAAATGCAGAATAAAATAAACTTTAGATAAATGGAAAAAAAAATTGCTACTGTCAGCCTGGACTTCTAACTTAAAAAAATGTGTGACTTCCTCTGTTATTGTGTGTGATTTTACTACATAATTGATTGAAACCATATGTAGGTTTATAGACATTTACTCCTATAGTTAGATTCTAAGAATGCCCCATTGCTGTTGTTTTGGCGCCATTTTTTTATGCTGTGGTTTGGTTTTGTTTTCCACCACAGTGGTGAACCAACCATAACAAATAAACTATCAAATATCCATGGCTGCTAAGTTGTCGTTAGACTGTCACTGAGCGATGACACAATCACTGTGGCTTGCAGGAAACACATCTTACCTTTAGGGCATCTTAAGTGCTATTCACATGATAGCAATCTAACTGGGGTCCCTTGCTTCAAAATTGTAGCATGGTTGTAAAATGTAGCAATGTTTGACAAGATTTTGCAAGAGAACTTGTTGTCCTTTCACACGAGGTACATTTTGTACAATTTGACAACCATGATACAATTTAGCAAGGGACCCGTGCTAAATTTCTCTGGTGTGAAAGGGTCTTTAGACTACAGAGTAGGATCATTTGCCATTCTTACTGCCGAACAAACTAGACAGTAATAGTTTTCATAAAAATGCTTTTCATACTACTGCTATTCAATATCTGACCCACTTTCTGCAAAAATCACAAACCACTGCACTTGGTGACCATAAAGCAAGCTCTTCCTTGCTCTATGTCATGGTATCACCACGTAGGTATAATGGCTCATAGTTATACTAACTAAAGGTTTGGAATTGAGAAGTCGAATGGAGTTTGGGGCTTAAAAAGTCAATAAAGAATTTGCCTCTCAATCTCAACATTGGCAAAGGTATGGCACACAAGGCTGTGTAATGGTTTGGGCTTTATATTTAAGTCAATGAAGGTTTGGGCTGAAGAAATCATGGAGATTCAGGCTTGTAAAGTCAATGGAGGTTTGGCCACACAAAGTATACCTTTCAATCTCAACATTGAACAATGTATGATACATACTGTCATGTACCTATGTACTAGTTTTAGAAGTCATTGGTTTGGGCCTGAAAAGTCAATGGAGGTTTGGGCTTGAAAAGTCAATGGAGGTTTGGCCATACAAAGTATGCCTCTCAATCTCAACATTGACATTAAAAGTTTAGGGCCTTATATTGAAGTCAATGAACGTTTGGGCTGAAGAAGTCAATGGAGATTCGGGCTTGAAAAGTCAATGGAGGTTTGGCCATACAAAGTATGCCTCTCAATCTCAACATTGACATTAAAAGTTTAGGGCCTTATATTGAAGTCAATGAACGTTTGGGCTGAAGAAGTCAATGGAGATTTGGGCTTGAAAAGTCAATGGAGGTTTGGCCATACAAAGTATGCCTCTCAATCTCAACATTGAACAAGGTATGGATGTTGTGTAAAAGTTTTGGGCTTTTTATGAAGGCTCAATAAGTCAATGAAGGTTTGGGCTGAACAAGTCAATGGAGATTGGGCTTGAAAAAGTCAATGGAGGTTTGGCTATACAAAGTATGCCTCTCAATCTCAACATTGAACAAGGTATAGGCCTAATGTACATGCCATAAAAATGCAACCACGTCTTGAGAGTACAATGTTCTCAAAACCTTGTTTCAGTCTGCCATAAGAAATAACACAACGCTTTTTATGAACAGATGTTAAGAACACTAAATCTTATTGCATGACACCAGCATGGCAAGGTTTTTTCCCTGAAAGTATTACGTAAAAAAGTCTATTGAGTAAACCACAAAGGATTGATTCTTAAGACAGTGGGAGACACTGGAAGTTAAATATTTGTCCCCTAGGGAAGACTTGTCACCCATTGATGCCTTCTGATGTTATCACTTCATCAAGTTTCCTTTCTAAAAATATAGAGAAGGATGGTGCCCTTGGGAATTTAACAAAGGATGGGCAGTCATCTCAGGAATTTACAAATATTTATCTGTTGAGTCACATGGTGAGAAGCCATTAAAATAACTAGATTATCAACAATCAAGGCCTGAAAATCATTCATAAAACCAGAAGTCTGCTGTTCAGTGTATCCTATGAGCATACAGCTAGCCATAAAGCATTTAAGCACAACAAATCTGCTGAGCACAAAAATAGTCAGTGTATTGTATGAGCATACAGAGCCAAGCGTGTGGCACACAAAAATGTTAAATAAGTTGACAGCCAGAACATCATGTATATACCATTGTGGTGACTGGTACCCTGGTCATATCTTTCTTAGCATCAAACTTTTCTTAGCACGAATTTCTGCTTATAACAGCTTTATGTAATTTGTTCCAGGTATAATGCTTCTAGGCAATTGCCTCATACCCTTAATTGTCCTGAGGGGGGTGTCCTTTGAAAATGGGCCTCAGTGACCTCTTTTTAGTTCCAGGCATGGTGTGTTTAAAACTTTTCCTCTGAGTCCCGAGATGGGATTAATTTTTCCCCCCGAAATTCAAGTTCACCAGAAACCGGAAGAGAGGAAGTTATGGTTTTCTAATGAGTCCAGTAAACATAAATTTGTACAAAAAGTATCCATCGTCCGGCAACTTAGAGTTCACTTTCCGACCAAACATTGATTTCCTTTCATTTTACAATTTGCAAAAGAAAATCTATAGTCACTTCCGATATATCCTCTCGCACAATTGTAAATTGTCCATTTTTATTCCCCTAACAGGCTATAAAAATCAAAAAGTAAAATCGCTAAAAAGACATAAAATAACCTCAAATAAAGACTGCCACAAGGCGGCGCATACAAACTACCAACATGTAACTGCTCCATTAAATTTATTAGTATGTCTTTTCAGGGGGGGACAAAAAACATACAAATTATTTCAAGTGGTCTTGTTTGTTGATGAGAGTTCACAACCTGCACTATTTCTCAGGCAAGTCAAGTAGGCCCACATTTCTGTTGTTTGGGTAAAACTATGAGTAAAATTGTTGAAAATATTATTATCTCAAAAACACTGCCACAATATTTTGAAATGAAACTTAGTTTTACGGTATCAACAACTTTAAAGACCAATCTGATAAAACGAAATTGGTAGGGCCCTCTATTGACAAAATTTTACAGCTGCGGTATCTATGTGCATAATCTAGGTACTACAGACAGCGCGGGTTGCACTGGATTGGTGTAGGATAGTATTTTTTAAAACGGTGGCCCACTGTTTTTGGTTCCAATTGACGCAGTTCCTTTAAGATGTTAAGTAGAAACTATTCTCTTTTTCATTGTTCCCAGAAGGATTGCCCTGTCTGGACACGTCTGGACCTGTAAGATGCCTTCAGCAGGTGGGCTTATAAACAAACTTCTCAAGTTTGTTTCTTCTTATAAACTGCTCTCGAAATTTAAATCAGAGTAGAATGGGAACACTATACTATCTACAAAGCTTGTTTGTTGTACATTATGGACAGACACTATCTAGATACTCTACATAGCTTAGCAGCTGAAATGTTGAAGTTTTTGATATATTACTTAGAGAATGTTAGGTCAAAATCAGTTCTTTCACTTTAACTCAAAACTACCAAACACAATATGATTGATACTGTTCGTACAAGGAACGCTTTTTTGAAGACCTTTTTTTTGGGGGGGGGGGGGCAGCTCAACCCGCCCTGAATATTTCTAGATGCCCACAGAGACTCCCAAACAATAATCCCAATACCAGAAGGAAGTTACATATCATCATGAAGCCCCAACTTTGCATCTTTTCAACACCCCCCCCCCCTTCCTTTAAGAAACCAACTCATCCCCTCTGGACCCCAAAAAAGAGACCTCATAATAAGCCTATATACCATTGTGATGATGGATTTGCAAGGATGTCATCATCACTGAATGGCTCTGGAGTGGTTTTGTTCTCCTAGGAAAGAATAATCCAAGGTTTCTATGGCATTCTTCTCGCAGGTGATAGGGCCCCCCCCTCTCCCCCCATGACCCAATTGTCTGCCAGTAATATCTGGGAGATTTTATCTCTTTTGAAGGATTGTCTGTAAAAAGGGAAAGTGGCAAGTGCTTTGTAAGGCATCTGTTTCAGATGGTATGGTACAATAGCCGGCCCAATACGATTATTCTTTTGAGGTCCATAAAGTAGAGAGAAGAACACACACAATGGTCTGCAAAGTTTCAATCATGACTACTGAGGGTTAAAGAACAATTTTTCTAAATTGGATGGGGGAGACAGGCTGGGTAGTTCACTGCCCTGCTGACTATCCCCATAGCAGACCCAAGGCAAAATATCTAGCACTTCAAAAAGTTGTGTTTACGCAGTCGGTTTCCCTTGGGGTTTATTATTTGATATTTGAAATATATGTGGTGCCACTTCCCAGGACCTTGTATCGTAAACTTGTGTGTGATCCCTGGTGGCACGGCAGTTGCAGGTTGAATGGCTTCTAATTGGTAGCAACTAAGGCAATTGCCTCCCTGCCCCTGGTCATCGCCTCAGTGCCCTTGAAATGCTTAAGTAGAAACTTACAATTTCCTCATAGGGTGCACCCTAGTACCAAGGACAAACAGCCTTGGTGCCCTTGCCTGTTCAAAAACGAAGCATACAGGCCTGAACTGACTGTCTAAAAATAATTCATTTATCTGAGAATTTTTAATGAAGTGGTTTGGGTAGGCTACATCTGAAGAATGTAGCGTGTCTTTAGTGTAGCTATTTTGAGTACACGTAAAGGAGTCTATATTAACTGCTGGCGTCTACGCTGTACCGCATTATACGTTAGGGTCATCGGAGGGACAGTGAGCTCTCAAATGCAACATGAGACAGAAGCGGCTGGCTACAAGCGTTTTATGGTCTACTCCTAACTAGTTATGATATTGGTTAATACGTTTTTACATGCTAAAACTGAGACGGAAATTATTCTTTTACTCATTTCTCAAAAACTACAGGAACCTCAGTAAGTAAAATTTCAAGGGAAGCTTTCTACTATCATAGTCTTCAAACTGTGTAAGTTTGGTGTAAATCTGTGGACATTGTGTTTTGTGTTAGGAAAAAGTACACAGACCCTTTAAGACACTCTATGATCTTAGCAACAACTTCTTCTACACGTGCATTTACTACAAAATCTTTCGGCAACTCAAGCTCAAACATTAGTTTGGTATTTATAACATTCCCAGGCCTGTATGCTTTGTTTTGAAAGGGCAAGGGCACCAAGGCATTTTCTCCTTGGTAAAGGCAGTGCACCCTGTAAGGAATTTGTAAATTTCTACTGTCCTTACTCTATGCTTCAACTTTCAAGCGATGACCAGGGGGCATAGAGGCAATTGCCTTAGTTGCCTCCATAAGGTATCGTCTCTGAAATAAATTGCCATCCCAGTACACGCAAGAGTGACCTTTGTAACCGAGCCATCGAGTGTGCATTCGGTTGATTAGATACCTAGATGTAGTGACGTTAATTAAGCGCTATCAGAGATGACTATTTTATGCCCGCTTGCCCAAGTGATCAAGTGTGACATCATTAATTGTAACGGGCATGTATGTTGTTGGGGGACTAGGTATCGATGTTGTTAACAAAAACATAGGCCTTGGGTTTTCTATCAAGCGGTGTATCTGTACTTGAGTTGTCGCCCCTGGGTTTCAAATCTTAAGCGTGGCATTCCTCAAAATTAATCCTTGTTTTGACCCTGATGTGTGTGATATGTAGTCTTAATCCAGCAGTTTAATCAGCAAAAGTACAGGGATGAGGGGTCTTTTAGGTCATACATCTCCAATCAAGACTGGTAAAGAGACTACAAAGACATTTTTACAAAATTCTTTTCAGGTGAATTTTTCAGTCGTTTCGTCAAGAAACCTGTGCTTAATAGATGTTAAATTTGCATCGGGGATAAAGAATATTAATTTTGGGTTTTTACTCATATACACCGTACACCATTGTAATTATATATTATTTGTTTAACATAAACGCCATTAGGAATAACCATTCTGCACTTGACATTATTTAAACAGGGTGACCTCGCTAACATGTCAAAAGGAGGTTGTTTATTGGCCAATCATGTACGCTGC
Source organism: Asterias rubens (assembly GCF_902459465.1). Lineage (NCBI taxonomy): Eukaryota > Metazoa > Echinodermata > Asteroidea > Forcipulatida > Asteriidae > Asterias > Asterias rubens. Next base: position 9,799,219 of record NC_047079.1, read on the forward strand.
GCGTACAAATCTGTGCATTTTTCATTGTTTTATTATCAATTTAATTCTCAGAATAGAGGTTGGCAGGATGACATCATCTATCCAGAGGAAGGAAGTATACAGATCACCAGGAAAAAAACCTTGAAATAAGACAAATTCAATGCCAAACAAGGAATGTTTGCATAGTTCTTTAAAACTAAACTCAAAAAAATTTAACGGCTGGACGTTTCGACCCCAAGACATGGAGTCTTTCTCGAAGGCAACACAACCAACATGAACAGGTATAACTAACTTTTACAAAAGCAGTGCAGTTAAAACTTAACTCCTTTAAAGAAACCAGAAACTTTTGTCTCAAAAAAACAAACCCTGTCCCTTTAAATGGAGACAGCAACCTATGAAATGCCTTCATTATGATTCAAGATCAGACAGAATTTCCTGCTTAGAATACCCCTGAAATCAATACCTTTGCGCCTCATTGCCACACTGGCTCAAATAAGAGACATCATTTACTGAAAATGACATGCAGGAATACAGGAATACCTCAGGGCATACAGAATGTGGCATGAATCTGTAAGAAAGTGCTCGGATCAAATTTCAGGTCTGCCACTTCCTGGAGACATTGCCTCCAAGACACGCCTCTGTTTATTAATGCTCCCTGGTCATTGCCTTGATGCCCCTTTGAAATTTACATATCCCTCATTGAAGCGCCCTTCAGTTGCTGCCTTATTACAAAGTATCAGGCCAACGCATTCTGCTAATACATTTTGTGGAAACATATTCTCAGGTAATGTGTGACGCTTTTGTACATGGTTTATCTATTAATTTGCATTTTTACCAAATGCCAATGTGAGATCAAATTTTCACAGGTTTATTATTTTATGCATATTATATGTTGAGATACACCAGGTGAGAAGACTGGTCTTTGACAATTACCAAAGGTGTCCAGTGCCTTTAAGAAAAAAAGTTTGATCGTAGAAACATTTTCTGGAAGACCCAAAGGAAAAAATATGAAAAATGGAAACTTTACTGAATTTTGACTGACAACTGGTTTCTATTATATAAGCAAGATGTTTCTGTGCTTAGCAAGTTTTTATGCTTACAGGCTTTTTGAAATTGAGTTGTTTACATAGCCTACCCACTGCCAGGCAATCCACAAAACCTTTTAAACACTTTACGATTTAAGTAAATTATACCAACCTGATCCCTGAACATGCTGCCACCATTTTCTAATGTCCGCAATATGTGAAAGCAATTACAGATTCCAATCATTTTAGAATGAGGCCGGACAATATCGTCGACCAGCCCTCATTCTGTAATAATAATTGCTAGCACTGGAGGAAGTGTTCAACACATGCAACCTACAGGTGTTCTAATGGACAGGCGAACACTTTTATTAAAAACTATTGCAAAATGGGCCAGGTCTCCAGCTAGTATCTCCAGCAGGTACATGTAACTAGCTCTGTCCACTCCTTTTAAGAGGGGAAGTGTCTTTAAAGAAAAAAGGAGATAATTGTAGTCTGGAAGTAATGGGGATGTCATTAATTATTGAAAACTGTAAGGTATTGGTCATCTGGAAATGGCCATACTTCAATTTAACTTCCTCTGTGGTGATTGTAGGGCGACCGGCTGTCAAGACCTGTGAATTGGAGGGTACCCTGCCGAGACTCGTAGGGGGTGCGAAAAACGCTGACAATGGTCCTAGTTATAAAACAGTCCATAAAGTGGCAATTGATTTCAAATAATTAAATGGGTAGGGGGGAATGCCACAAGTGCTTAAGTCATTGGCTACCTGGTAATAATAGTCAGAGTCGGAAAAACAATAAATCTTCAGGTGAAGAAAATATTCATCAGATTTTAACACCATCAGACTTATTGAACAATAACCTTCCACAAACTTCAAAATATTTTGTTCAAACAAGATGTCGAGTACCTTTCCATTCTGATCAAAAATAAATCACTGATAAACCGGAATGTAATATCTTTGTTCTTTTGGCCTTAAAGCAGTGACTACTTCGCAGACTACAACCCCACAGTCTGAATGATATCATTGCTATACTGACAAGACCTATACTCGTATTGTGTTGTCCAAATGTTAGAGTAAAGATCTCGCTAAGCGATAACAATCATCGACAATGAGCTGGACCGGGTCATTTCCTACAGGGGGAATTCCATTCAACAACAGAGTGTGACTTAAAGCCCTGAGTGATCGGACCCTCTTCCGAAATCCAAAGCTGTATGTTTTAAGGTTTTAGCGTCAAAGTCCAACTTGAATTAGACTGCATGTATGTACTCTGCACACACAACGTAAACTCAAGCAGTAAACAGAAAGAAAGAAGGAAAACAACTATTTTCCGGTCGTCCTTTTTTTCCATTTTGTGCAGACCGAACATTGTCTGTGGTAGACTTCTGAAACTGCATTGGAATTTGGTTAATACTCGCCTGAAGCTATATAAATCAATGCTTTTTTATGGATTCTAAATTTTTGCGTTTTGTTCTGATTTAGGATTTGACAACAAAAAAAGTCTGCAGCCGTAAGTTGACTTTTGTGGGTCTATCGACAAGAAATTGTGTACACAAAACCTGGTGAATAACTCAGCACACAAAGCATTTTCAAGATAAAACATGTAGCAGACATTTGGAGCATATCACAAACTTGAATACAGAGGAAATTTACCAGAAGGTTTTTAACTATGAATGGCAAGATTTTAAACTACAAGTAACAACAAAACTTCAGTATATATTCCGTCATTGGTCTTCAAACCCCAGCCTCCTATATGGTACAGAAATTCTCCTAAACGAAATCACTGGGTACACTAAACTGTTTAACTGGAATAATCGCAAACCGAAATTCCTTTTAAAACGGTTTGGTATTGATCATAATTCACGCCTGGAATTTCAACTTTGAGAGGCAGAAAGGCACTTTTCATCTTGAAACTTTGAAGTCGGGCATCAAGGCCATGACCAGGGGCAATGGAGGCCACGGCATCCATTGCCTTCGTGTTTACTTCAAGGCCTAGGAATTTTAACTTCCCAATAAAACTTTTTACCAGAAGCAGACTTTCTCGACAAGAATTTCATCTCAGGTAGGCCTACTGGGCAGAACGTCAAAAAGGAAAGTAATACGGCTTTTAATAAGACGAAACATTTACATGCCCGACGAGAAAAATCATCCAATAAATCTAGGTATAATTTACAGCTCATTCGTACGCATCCTGTGGGGTGTCGCCAAGTGTAGACCCTACGTCAATTTGCATTCCTTTTCCCAAATAAGCGAAGAGCGGCGTCACTGTCACTGCCCAGAGCACTTGAAGAGTCAAGCACTACAGCTCTGGCCCATGAACTCTAGCTATGATTGAAATTACGAGAGTTTGCCTGTTGATGAAAATTGATTTATGTCTAGACCACAAGACTCAGTTGTACAGAAACTGGGGTTCACGCTACGTACACTTTCGATGTCTTTAGAAGAAATAACAACAGAGTTTTGTATTGTATTGGATGGGGGAGATATAACCCCGGGGATGAGATGGTTAATGTGCTGTATGTATGGTAGTTAAATGTTATCATGTCTGGTAGTATGTCAAGATTGTTTACGTGGAGCATTTTAAAACATGATTGTCAAGTGGTAGATAAAACTTATTAGAGATAAGCTGTGAAGAATTCCAAGAATCACATGGAGCACTGTATTATGTACGAAATTGTAAGACTAAAAGTGAATACAACTGTGAAATTTTTTGGATGAAACTATTTTGACATGATGTATTTCTGCTGGCACTGAACACAAGCGCACAAAAAGGTTTATCACGATTCAGAACCGCAATGCGTTGTGGGAAGGAATATGGGGCGGTTTCTATGCAGTTTCTACGACTCGCGCACGCAACGCCTCTCTTTGTGTGGGTTCAACAGCGCCCTCTCTTGATATTTTGCTATTCGCGATAAACCTAATGGATAACTTTCCGTATGGCGCCACCACTTTTTCACTCATTTTTACGAAAAGGGATATATCAATCAGGTAAATTAGATACTATATTATTTTATTTCGAATGAAAAAGTGGTGGCGCCATACGGAAACTTTTCCAACCTAATGACTGTTTCACTCACTTTGAAGGGGATTTTGGTAAATTTTACAGTGAGAATTATTAATCTGGGTTCTGGACTGATTCGGTAAGTATAAACATTGTTGTCATCATTTCATATTCACAAATCCAAAAAGTCCTAAATTAAAGAAAGGAAATTTTATATAATAGAAGAATATTCACACACACAAAGAATGTTATTTTGGGGGATAAAACAATGTTCAGTCTTGGTGCAGATCAACACCCTCACACATTTGGTACAGGCCCAACTAATTAGTTAGTATTCTTAAGTTAAATCATGTTGCCATGGCATGGTGGAGGATTGTTGCCCGGGTAATGAGTAAGACCCAACTGGGAATACTCAACTTGGGGTAGGCAAACTTGAAATGAGTTTTAATAAAATCTTACCAGAAACAGCGGCCTGGGCACGATCCAAGTTACCCAGGGTGATTCGCACAAGACTGGAATTCAGTTTGAGATGTCGTCCACCATCCGTCCCGAGGAGCAAAATACGAACATCCCCTACATGGGCCCTGCTGTCGCAAATCGCAGGGTCTCCGAAACCCGTCACCATCACCTGGTTGTTTTCCATGTCCATCGGCGGGGCGATTTCATGATGCAGGGCGTTTTCACCCTTTAAAACCCGGACAACTTGGATCTCACAGACATACTGTAAAGTTCTAGGTTTCCTCATGACCTTCCCAACAAAACCAGAAAGTACAATATTGGCTATCTCTTCACGTTGCTCGAGGGGCTGTTCGTTGCTGCAGGTCCCCACACCACCGCCGAGAGGCTGCGAGGCCGCCGGCGCGACAGCAAGGAGGAACACGGTCGCCAGCAACACGACGATCAGCATATCCGACGTCGCCATTCCGCTCTACTTCTTCGACGGGGAAAATCACCTTTAAAAACGGTTCCAATCTCGGCAGTCCAATGCCAAGACTAAAAAGCAGTTCAATGGGGTTTAGGAAGCTAAGCTGTTAACGCAGATCGGTGTTTTATTTGATTTTACAGGCGGTGCAAAACGAAAGGGTACGACTGGCCTCTTCGTAACCCCAAAGTTTACCGGGTGTAATGCTCCGCTAGCTACCCACGTCTGAAGTGTCGCGCCTCTAGTGTGTTTAAGCACAGGTGCATTGAACTGGTACCCGGTTACCAGCTGTTGGCCAATGACGAAGGTGTGTAGTAATGCGAAGTCGGGCGATCGGGACCACCCACAAGATTTGCAAAGAAAACTTTAAAACGCGGTTTCGCTGGTGATTACTTTTGCTAACGCCCTCTGTCGTATTGTTATGCAACCACAATGAAATCGCTCACACTCCACAGACAGTTTTTTTTCTTCTAAGTTTTTTATAAGATTATATAACTTAATTTACATCAGAAATAAGTTTAGTCTAAGCTCCTCCATGGTATAAGCATTCCTCCATAATAAGCAAAGAATAAGATTGGATTCTTTTACGAGATTTATTGAAAGCAAACAACCGAATGGAATGAATTGTGATTAGTATTGGTTCGGGTCGCAGCGTAAGATTCAATTCAACTTTATTAGACTAACCAAAAGAGGGCGCAACCTAATAAATAATAGGTTCGAATTTTGATGACGGGCTCAGATACTTAGATGTGTTTTTGGCAGCTTTTGTATCGAATTGACTAACCTGTTAAGACATAAAAAGCCATAATTGTAGCGCAATTAATACCTGAGTTGGATCCTCTTGGTTGGGGAGTCCAACTTGGATGAACTTGATGTACTATTTCTACCTCCAAACCAGAACAAGTGTTTCTGGGACGGCGAAAACTTCCTTGGATGGATGATTGATGTAGGCGGGGCTGTTCGGTTTCAGTGATGTCGGCTGGACGCTCTAGTCTTGGGCGTTGGCCAATATTTACAAGTTCACTAAGGCCTTAAACATGGATTTGTGGAGCAACAGTTTCCAGCATTAGTGGGTGTGCGGAGGAAGGAGATGGCAGACAGACTACTGCTCAGATTGAGTGATTTCTTCTGTTCAAGATTCAATACTGCCCCTGGACTGCGCAAGGTGTCACAGGCGCCATCATTCCTCTCGAACAGGTACCTGTCGGTCTGTGAAAAATTCAACCCAATGTGTACTTTTATTGCAATGCAAATACTAGCTCGTGGAAACAAGCAGAGCTTTCTGTCTGAAACTTCGTGACCGGTACTACAAGCGGCTCTTTCATAACCAATGACACTCCCGAAATGAAATATCCATGTTTTACCCGCAATTTCTATTATCTGCTTCTTGGAATGGCCAACCCCCCAGAGTAACGGGGCCGGCACTGTACTCCTAAAAACTTGACATCTGCGGTCGTAATAGCCCAAGGTATTTCAACAATTCTTTTCTTCATGAAGTCTGTCATTTAGAAGAAGAAAAAGAAAAGAAGAAAGTACTTCTCTTTGTTTTGAACCTGTAAATTGAACCTATAAATTTGTTGCAAAGTTTCAAGGCCTCACAGAAAATTAAAATAAACCATCCAGGAAATAATTGAGAAAGGAGTGCCCGTGGAATGGTTTCCGGTTTAGTTGAGAATCTCGCCTGAATGGGAAACCAGTGTGTCCATTGGGGAGCTGTGAGAATTGAGATATCAGTTAGTCCTGCCCCAGAGTGGAATTACCGTATGCTGACAGATGTACATTGGTTTCATTTGGGTTTGGTTATGATGGCAATTCAAGTAGTATTGTTTGATAACAGTAACTGTTATCAAACAATACTACTTGAATGATAACAGTAACTGTTATCAAACAATACTACTTGAATTGCCATCATAAGTTATCAAACAATACTACTTGAATTGCCATCATAAGTTATCAAACAATACTACTTGAATTGCCATCATAAGTTATCAAACAATACTACTTGAATTGCCATCATAACCAAATAATAAATCAGGGGCCATATCATAAAGTTGTTGCCCCCTGCTTGAAAAATTAATCTCTTTTCTGTTGGCTACTGGGCCCAATTTCATAAGTCACAACAACTCGCTTAACACAGCATATTGCTTAGCAGAATCAAGTTACCATTACATTAAGTTTAGATTGTTGTAGCTGGTGCCTGATTATGCTTAGCAAAACAAATTATCCAGCAGTATTTACTGAGCCAGATTTCATAGGTATAAATAGGTTACTGCTTGACAACATCTCTTTGCTAAGCAATTTTTTGCATTGACCATTGGGCATCTCTCCATAAGTTAATGGCATGGTGTACTTCCCCTACTATGTCTTTATTGTGTTCTGAAATCTGTGTTCTTAAGTGGATGGGGTGTGCTTCAGGAGGAAATGGTGTGTTCAAGTATGAAAACATGAGGGGAACACCCCTCTCCGACATGTTGGGCATGGTATAGCTTGCAACAAGTGCCAAGTTTGACCAAATAATAATTAGTTTTTATAAATAATAAAACAACATCGAAAAGACTAAGATTTTGTTCAATAATGAAGCATTACAATAAACTTACAGTTATTTACCTTTGTTTTATTTCAAAGTAGCAACTTGCAAAAGTACAAAGTAATAACTATCAATTGTTATAAATGGTGCAGTTCACTAGTTTCTGGATAGATGAAAGTATTTTACTTGTAACTGCGAGAAAATAAGGCTTCATTTTTCAGGAAAACCAATGCCATACAGATGTCCATTATTACGCCAAGCATCAAATAAGAGAGGTTTGCGTTTAACTCCATGTGAATATTCCTTTTGAGTAGAGTTGATGCATAAAAGAACCGGTGATTAACGACTCTACGTTACTGTTATTATGGTAGTATTATTACTATCACTATAGAACGGGTGGGTAAGTTGTCACCTACCGCTTCTATTCAGGACCAACACTACTCAAGAATTTCACACAGAGTTACCGCAAACCTGACCTATGCCTTGTCTCAGAAAACTTCACAACTTTGCTTCACAAATGCAGCAAATAAAATAACATAACTGCAGCAAAGGATTATAAGTTTGTAAGATAGACAACATTAGTTGCTGGTATCTATAAGAAAACAGGGCTTTTATTTTTGTTACAATAACAACTCCACAGTTACCAAACATATACAAAACTTGGCTCCCCTTGACTTCACTGTGCAATACATTTTTATATGGCAATATAATAATAAGTAAAGCTTTATTTATAATTTATGTACAATAAATAAACACAACATTTTTCAGATTCAATATCTCTTTGAGAGTCTTTTATACATAAAGTTGAGCATGCATTAATTATAAATGCATGCAAAGTGTTCTTTAGTTATTTTGTTACAGAGAACACTATGAAATATAGGTACAACTACTGAGTTCTCTGTAAGTGTTGCCCTGTCTTGGCCTTGGTGCCCCTTGTCTCGTAGACTGTAAGATCTTCAAGTGAATGTGCCCTTCGGTAGTAGAAACCAGTCTTTAGGAATCTCAGATAAATCGTTTCTCAGATTCATATGTTTTGGGTTGAAAAGTTAAACAAAATCATATTTCTCTAAACGGAATCCTTTCCTTTTCCTTTTCTCGAGTAACTCGTCCTAACTAAGGATGGGTTCAATGCACCCTAATGTCTATGGTTACAAGACTTAACTCGTCCTAAACCCTACGAAAGAAAGAGTTTGGTAAAAGCAACTGGCTGGCGAGGAGTGATAGTTCTAAAATCCAGAAGACATGAGTTGTTATACATAGTATCTACCACTGCCTTGCTGGTTCTGGGTCTGTGATGTTGAGTAGCTGCCGTGACGTTGAGCTTGCTGGGGACTTTGATAACTAGTCTGAAAAATCAAGAGAAAGAAAAAGAAAAAGGGAAGTTAATATATATAGTCGAGTCCAAAAACCTGGCGTGTAATTATTTAAAATGAGGGCTCTAATAACTGATTTGGGCTGTCGACCCCACTTGTAAATCAAAATGGCTGAAAATAACCTACGGCACCCACAACAACTGTTGTGGTGCCCTGTGCTTTTGCTGTGATGCCCTTAAAATTCAAGGCCCGACAATTGAAAATACGATCCGCACTTGAAGTACACAATCTGAGAAATGTATCTGACAATAACGCTCTCAGATTCAAATTTTCAGTTTTGTCCATAACCACATAACTTCAAAGTAAAATATTTCTCAAAATACTTTGAACTATTGAAAGCTGCTTAGCATATTTTAAGTTTTTTTTTGCCATTGTTTCCACTCACCGCATGCTGCTGTGGTTGTGCCTGTTGGTGCTGCTGAGAAGGCTTCTTATGTTGATACATCATAGATTCTTGCTTCCTCTTTGGAGGGTAGTTAGACGACATACTGGGCTGTCGAAAGACAAACAAATGTCAAAATTACCAACAGACAGATCCTGAAGAAGGGTAGTCTTGGCTCAAGAAGTCAGTGATCCTGTCTTAACAGACCTTTTCGCAATGCGACATACTGGGCTGTCGAAGCACAAACAAATACAGAAATTACCAACAGACAGATCCTGAAGAAGGGTAGTCTTGGCTCAAACAAATGCCAGAAATATGAAACCTGCTGCCAACAAACATGATGCGATTCCAAAGTGTTAAACGTATTGACTCACCTTTCCTGGCTGTGCTTGTAAGTGAACCTGGGGCTGAACCTGTGACTGTGAGAGTAACGCCTGCTGTGCGTGGATGGACTGGGGATGAGCACTGCCGATCTGTCTAACATGCTAAAAAGAAGCAGAAACAGAAGTTGAAGTGGGAAGTTGAGATCTACAGATACGAACAAATCAAAGCAATAGATTGATTGGGATACGCAGCCATTTTTGATGTAAAGCAATAAAAACATGCAATCGTGAACTCGCTACGCATGATTCTCATCTTTTAAAGCGTGCACAATTCATCAAAGACGGCGGCCGATGACGCCTATTACAATCCAGACACAAGTCTGTAAGAACCAAACCAAAAGGAATGATAAAACTGCTTGAAGATGTGAAAGAACAAAGGTTGTCGTTCGACTTATGCCACCCAATATCCGGTCAAGTACTCAACTGGACTCCACATATTTGAGTTCTTATTGACTGATTATTATATTGCAGAAACAAGCACTACATGGGCATAGGCAATGAAAATTGGGCAGGTTTAATCAGTCCGGACAGTGCTAGGGTTAAAATGAAATTTCTGCCTCGATTTTGCCGTGTGACATTACCTGGCCCTGCAGCTTGTGTTGGTAATGACCCTGATCCTCAGCATAGGCCCCTTGCTTCACGGACGGATCCACTGTCTGCTGGGGGTGTACAGAAATACTCCCTGCCGGAGCTGGCTGGCCACCGTGCAGATAACCTACCAATAAAAAGGGTGGAGGGTACATTTAAATCCAAAACCTCCTGGAAAACCCTCTTTTTCGACTAAATTGTGCTAGGAGTCCCCTTAGATATTTTTATTATGCTGTTGGTTACTGTCCAGGGTTCAACTTAAAATGGCTACTTTAGCACAAAAAGCAGCTAAGCACAATTAAAATTTGCTTACTAGAAACTAGAAAAAGGTTACCAGCCAAAATAGCTTGCATCCTGAAGTGCAGATTAGCAACTTACGCCGTTGTGAGGGGTTAAAGGAGGTAAAACTATTGTAAGTCGTTGAACTACACAGAGGCCTTGCCTTCTCAAAGATAAATCTTATGATTGTAAAGGCCCGGTCCCACTGCAGCGAGAACGATAATGATAACAACGCCAAGAGAACGCATTCTATTGGTTGAATGAGCGTGTGCGTATTCTGCGCGGAGCAATTCAACCAATAGAACGTGTTCTCTTTGCGTCGTGATCGTTATTGTTCTCACTATCGCTGCAGTGGGACCGGGCCTTAAGAGGAAGAATGTATAATGAAAACAACAGAGGGCCAAGAACTAACCCCTGAGGAACAGTAAAAAGTCAAGTTGAACAGGATTAGAAGGGGGCGTCACCAACACTTACGCTGTTGTTGAACCTGATAACCCTGGGTGTAAGACTCCGGCATCCCCTTCTGCTGCACGGGAACATTGAACCCTGGGTAGGAACTGAACGCCGAATCCCTCCCCTGCTGGTATTTGCCTGGATTGGTTTGGCTGCCTGCCGCATACCCGCCATGCACCGGCTGCTGGCCAGGTGGGTAGCCAGACGCCGACTGGTTGACGTAGCTGGAATTGGCTTGAGATGTGGTGTATGCTTGATGGCCTTGGTGAGAAAAAGAAGCGAGAATTATAAATGCTTTTCAGCATTTCGGGCAATAATGTAATCCAATCAAAGGACGAAGCAATGGTTAAGTGTCTTGCTTAAGGACACAAGTGTCACAACTGGGACTCGAATCCAAACTCATCCAAGTCCAAACTATTTTATGTGGAGTGACATTTGTTCAGTTAGTTTTTTATACGTACCTTGCCTGTATGGGCCGTGGGAGGCCTGCGTCTGCCCGTAAGGACCCTGCGCATATGGACCTTGTTGGACAGGATGCTGAGGGTAAAGCTCAACGACAGGTGGAGACGGACTACGAGTCCTCTTCACTCCCTTAAAACCAGTCAAATAAAATGATTATTATTTTTATGAATATTTATTTGACCTCAACAATACAGGAACAGAAATAAAAAATTATAAGGCAAGTTGAAGAACCATAAAAAAATACACACAAAAAAATGCTTTAAAAAAATGCTGCTTACCAATTGAAATTTGCAGGATACCAGTCACAAATTGTACATGTGACATGGTAGTTTGGCTAGAAAACCTTATTCTGGTAAGCATAATTTTGTTATGCTTAGCTAAGTTTCTGCTCAAGCAGCTGTATGACAAAGAGTTGCTTCAGCAGAAAATATTGCTTAATAATTTTCTGCTTAGCAGAAATGAGCAAGATACCCAGTCACAAACCAGTCACAAACTGCACTTGTGACATGGTAGTTAGGCTTATTCTTGTAAGCGTAATTTGTTACGCTTAGCCGACATTAGGCCCAGATGCTGACTACTTACATGTACTCCTTGTGCAGCACCCTGTGGAGCGGCCGCGGTTCTGTACATATGGCTTTTATCCATCATGCCTGGTCTGGTTTGCATATGGGCACCTGATGGACAGTATGGTAAAAAAAGGGGAAAAAAATTATATTTTCAAGATGAACCATTAGTTTGAGCTATTGTTAGTTATTCATCGCATGAGACCCTAGACACCTTTGGTAATTCAATGTCAAAGACCAGTCTTCTCACTTGGTGTACCTAACATGCATACAATAACAAACCTGTGAAAATTTGAACTCAATTGGTCTGCGAAGTTGCAAGAGAATAATGGAAGAAAAAACACCCTTGTCACACAAGTTGTGTGCTTTCAGATGCTTGAATTCGAGACCCAAAGCTGCGGTCTCGAAATCAATTCAAATATTTTAGTGAGAAATTACTTCTTTCTCAAAAAATACGTTACTTCAGAGGGAGCCGTTTCTCACAATGTTTTTTACTATCAACAGCTCTCCATTGTAATGACCCTGAACAGCAGGTATGAGCTTGACAAAAACACTGAATAACTTGGGGGCGTTTTCTATGAATAATAACAAATTCTTATATAGCGCATTTCACAATAAACCGTATCAATGCGCTTTACATTAGTGCCCTGGTCATTGGGCCAATAAACATCCCTTTAATCTTTCTCAGCTCCCATTAGGGAGTATACAGCCCCGAGCTGCCGTGGCGCTCCGAAGGCTTTTCATTCACAATATCAACCTCTACCCTCGCAGGTACCCATTTATACGCCTGGGTGAAGAGAAGCAATTATAGTAAAGTATCTTGCTCAAGGACTCAAGTGTCACGACCGGGATTCGAACCCACACTCAGGTGACTTAGCACCAGAACTTGAATTCGATGCTCTTAACCACTCGGCCACGACACTCTACACAAAATGTAATGAGCTTGACAAAAATACTGAATAACTTAGAGGGTGTTTTCTATGACCAACTCACCCTGAACAATCATGTGGGGCCCTTGCAAATGCATTGCAGGATGGTACTGCAGTCCCATGGCAGCCATTCGTTCACTGAAAGGTCAAAGGTTAATATTTGCATAAGTAAAGGAAACCAAACCTTCAAATTGACTGTAGAACTATGATGAATTAATAATGATAAATAATGAATCTTGTAAAGCGCTGGTATCTCAAAAAAAATCTATTCACTACGCTATAAAGTGGAAATATTGGTGTAAATAAAAAAATAAAAACCCTTGTTTTCTCACTTTTTTTCCTTGATCATCTGTCGCCGTCTGTTTTCATCCTCGTTAAGAACTTTCTTGAGTTGCAGAAAGAGCTCATGCTTGTCTGTTTTAAGAGACTCTAGCTTGTCCTCCATGGACTTAATCTAAACATTGCGATAAGACGAGACGGAACAGATTTAGTAAATGAGAGTTGGAAAGGAAGGAATCTTTCTCTTGAATGAGCTGCGTCATCACAGACCTCAAATTCAATTGGCACTTCAATTGGACAATCTTAAAAAGGCCTGATGCTTACAGAGGCAACAAATGTGAATGCCTCCATGCCCCCTGGTCATTGCCTTGGTGCCCTTAAAATGCTCCAGTAGAAATTTAAAATTTCCTCATATGGTGTCTTCTACTACTAAGGAAAAAAAACCATGGTGCCCTTGTCCTTTTAAAACATTAAGTAGTGCAGGCCCGTCTTCAAGTATATGGCCAAGACAGGGGATAACAGAGGCCATGCCTTTTTGTGTAAGTCAAGGCATGTCTTATGATCATAGGAGGCGTGTGGTTGTACATGTACATGGTACAGTAAACCCTCAGAAAGTTCCTCCCATATCTAAAACAGAAACTTTCTTCTTTGTCTTCTCTCCAAGTGACTTCTTGGCTAGTACAGTGATTAATTTTGCTTTTCTGAGAGTCCTTGGTGTCAACAACCAGAATAAATTAAATGAAATTGATTAATGATAGAATTCGGCAGATCTCACTGGTTTTACCTGTTCTTTTGTTTCCTCGAGTGATAACGACTCGGCCTCTGCCTTCTTTTGCTGCCGTTCCTGCTCCTCTCGCTTCCTCTCGATTGCTTTATCCGCCTCTTCCTCTTCTGAGAATCAAACACAAAAAAAAACAATGTCAGGAAGAAAAAGTTCTATTTGAACACTTGTCTCTGCCAAGGGGCACCAAGGCCAAGACCAGGGGTAACAGAGGCCACCATTTTTTGTCATTTTTTGGAACAGAAAACGCTCCTATTCTAATCGCAATGTGTGGCCACTCTCCCAGCACACAGCTCTGGGCAGACTCAAGCTCTGGTGTTTCTGATCAGCAGAGAGTGGGTTCGAGTCTGATGCCATATTGAAACGACAACTTTGGCAACAGCTACGGCTAGATCGTGCGCATCTGCCTAATCTTCAAAAGTGGCAGACGCACTGATTAACTGTAGCTGTAGCCGAAGTCGCCCAAGTCTAAAAGCTTACCTTGACGTTTGCGCTCCCGCTCCTTCAGTATGTGATGCTTGAGTGCGGCAGCCATCGCCTGTGTCAATTTGGGCCGGTCCAAAAGGCCTGGCATGGTGCTCTTTTCGGAAAAAGTAGTCAAGCAACTTGTTGGGACCTAAAAACTGAAGAGGAAATCCACAGATGATTGTTATTATTTGGTTACAACTCACAGTTACACCCTTGACATTACTAAATACTAATTTAGTATCGCTAGCCTGGCATAAATTGTCTCATGAAAAATACTATGTCTATGGTATGGGTTAGGAAACACGACTTCTCAACTCCTCAACTTGTGTGGGCTCTGTTTATTTAGTAAATGCGACCTGCTTGTTTGAAAATGAAATGCTTATTATTTCATCTTTTTTCAGATCTGAATACAGTCATTGCATATTGATTTTGAAATAATTTTACAATGCAAGTTTAAAAACTGGGCTGTACTGTTTTACTATACTAAAATTACTTCTCAAACTTCCCGGGGAAAAGCGTTATTTAAAATTAAATAACTTTATAATTTAAACAATAACATTCTACCTCCATGGATTAACAAATAAGTTTTTCTTTATTTTAATTTTATTATTCAATTGTTATAAAATAAAAGTTAAAACAAATTTTACATTCCATTTTTTTTACAAAAAAAATACAACTCATGTAAACAAAAAAAGGTGTAAGTGCAAGGCAAGTTGCAAACAATACAATTAATAAATTATATAATTCCATATTATTGTTCATATATGTTTTTCATTTCAAACTTAAGCCCCATTTAGTTACAGTTAAACACTCAACATTATTTTTATATTTTCTCAAATTTATCACGAAATAGATGAAGTGCAGTTGCAGCCACAAAAAAAGTCAAAGGCGGGCTGAAAATAAAACAAAAGCAGAGAAAAACTACCTTTTTTGAAAAAGAATCAACATATAAATAGCATAGTCACAAAGAACAAAACACACAGTTTGTATAAATGTCTTAGCTTTTTACAATTCCTTACCAAAAAGTGATAAACACCTAAACAAGATTTGCATTCAGGTTGTTTCTCACGGTTCTTGATTCATAAGTCAGGCAGACATCTTTTTCACGAAAAGACCGTACCTTTACATCTTCGGCAAGCTTCGGCCATATCCGAATTTCGCGAAATTTGTTTTATTTAAAATTTTAACGCAAATTATTTAACTGTTTTTTTTACTCAAATATAGCAAAAATAAATAGTTTAGTGGGCAAAGTTTTATACTTTGTTCATAAAGCAAGCAAATTAAATTTAAAAAATTAAAGTGAATAGTAACACACTTCGGGTATTTTCGGATCAGCGTAATCGATTCGGTTAACATCGGCCTTTTTTAACTGCATCAGAAAACAAAATGCCGGGGGTAGGTTACACTCGGAAAACTATCATAAATAGTAGAACTTTAATAATGTCTTGCTTATTTGAAATTGAAACCGATAATTATTTCCTATTTTGAGTTAACATTTAGTTCACCATAACTTCAAAATGTCATTTTTAAAAGCGTGAAATTGCCGTTCAAACTTGTCGCAGCGTGTGTTGAATTTCGCAACGTGTATCCACATGCGGTAAAGCGCGCCCTCATTGACCACGTTTTTAGCATGTGATTTTGCATTTAATCGGTGTAATTCTGTGTTTTGTGATAAATTTCGATTATAACTTGGTGCTATCTTTAATTATGCATGTTTCAAGGCTGTAATTTGTATATCCACGCCACACCCAAAACAAAAAAGCTTAATCCCTCAACACTCTTTTTTTTCTTAAAATAAATATTAAAATATAAAAATTAAAATTGAAAAAAATTGCAATGCGCTGGCAAGTTAACAAGTTAACATCTTATCATTTGACTCTGTGACTTTCATATGGACCTTAATAGTGCCAATCAATACGCTCAGTTGATGTTTTTGAATGTCCGAAAGGCATTGTGGGAAGGGAAAGGAGGCATCCCATGGAGAAAAACTTTGCCTTGGCTATTGCAGGCCACTAATTATTCTTCTGCTCGGTCCTTTTTGGGTTGGTGAGCAGTTTGCAACAACTAATTATTTTTAAATTTAGGGCATCTCTTATTCTATCTATTTGTTTATTTACTTTTTGCTGACTGATTTTTCCGCAGATGAAGAAAGCAGTCAAGCCTAAGGGTGGCAAGGCCCAGCCAAGCAAGGGAGGAAAGAAGAAGAAGCAGATCCGCCATTTCACCATTGACTGCACCCTGCCAGTTGAAGATGGCATCATGGATGCAGCAAACTTCGTAAGTGGACGGAAATCTCCCGAACATTCCGTAAAATCTACTCCGCTGTAGTAGACCAATAGCAAGACAGTTTTTTTAAGAACAAACTCTACCTGGCAAGTGGATACACACATGGTGTTACCGCAAACCAAATAATATAGAAATTGCTTGACTCAGTTTACCTAACACCCATTTCAGACAGGCGCTCCAGAGTCGCACCGAACCAAATTCTGAAGTAATTACATGAAAAGTTTGGCGTATGAAACAGTTTAGGAGAGACTGGATGCGCTATAAGTTGAAAGATCAACTGTTGCAGTCGTTTGGAATGATTCTGGAGCATCGTGGTTTCAGACGTTGATCTTGTCATAAGCTGAGCCAATGAAAAAGTCAAGTTTATTTGGGTCGACCTACAGACACTCTTAATCTATTTGGTTCGGTCGCCTGTCTGAAATGGTTGGGATAGCGCTCCTGCTTGTTTCACTGTTTCATGCCTGGAAGTTCATCTTAGAGAGGGCATAGCCATTTTCATTTTGCAAAAGGCACCAGGGCATAGAAAGGGCATTTGAGGCCATGGCTTTACGGCCTTCATGATAATCCAGGCCTGGGTCGGTTTGAGGTGCTATGCTCTTTTTTAGCCTGAAATGCTTTTTTAACAATAATATACACAAACTTTTAATAATATTTTTGTTCAAACAATTCATGGGGTTATATTTTCATCAATGAGTTAATTTCCTAGAGAATGTATGAATAAACGCACTAACAGTTTCTTAACGGTCTAGGGTTCCAACTTCCCTAGTCCAATCTAGGGACACCTTCCCTAAAGAAGGCACTTTCTTCAGTGCAGGGGTTAGGGTTTTCTTCCCTAACCTCCCTTGTCTTTTTGCCTCCATGTGAACACCCTCTACAGGAGACGTTCTTGCAGGATCGTATCAAGGTTGAAGGCAAGACCAAGAACTTTGGCAACAGCGTCAGCATCGAACGCAAGAAGAGCAAGATCACAGTGACCTCTGACATCGCCTTCTCCAAGAGGTGTGTACCATTAGTAGGGTTTGCCGTTTCAGTGCCTAGCCAGCAGGACCAACTAGTTTGCTATTTCACTAGTCCACATTTCACCCTCAAACAAGTCCCCCCCCCCCTCCCTGAACTAAATTAAGTCAGTCCCAACCCAATATCATATAATCAGCCCGGTGTTTATATCCGGTTTTCCTCGACATTCAAATGACTGAGAACATTTCTATTCCCCCTGGACAGGATGCCAGTCCATCGATTTGGCCTGTACCCATTTTTACTGGAAGGACTAAATTGTGGACTGATCAGGCCAGGATTCGAACCCAGATTCTGTTCATTACAGAAATTCAGTCCAATCAACCTAGAACGCTCGGTCATGGTCCCTAAACTAAGATATTGACAAAATAGGGAAAGCCTATTTTATAAAGCTGTGGTGAGAAGGAGAGATTTCTTGATGAATGTTCATAGTGTTTTATGTTATTATCGTTGTGTGTGTCTTCTCTTCTCCCACAAACAGGTATCTGAAATACCTCACCAAGAAATACCTTAAGAAGAACAACCTCCGTGATTGGCTGAGAGTCGTCGCCTCCGACAAAGACACCTACGACCTGCGCTACTTCCAGATTAACCAGGAAGAAGAAGATGAGGAAGACGAGGATTAAGCCATCATCGATCGAGGAACCACAAACGAGTGCCACGCCCAATTCTCATTCTGTTTATCTACTTTAAAAGAAAGACAAAACTGCCGACATTCGTTTAAAAAAGTCATGAATACCTTTTTAAAAAGTCTAGTGTGGGGCTTTTGACAGAATGAGCGAAGATTTTCCTCAGGTACTTTGAGTTTTCTATTGTTTTGAAACATTACAGTTGAGCAATTCCAATTGTTGCGTTTTTAAGATTGGAGTTCATTGTTTACTTTTGGGGTTGGGTTTGGGATGGGGTAGGTGCGTACTGGTTTCTAAGGTTTTAAACCCCAAATAAGATCGTTATCCCAATTTTGGGTGAATCTGTCAAGGGTTTGAGCATGACTGTTAAAAGCAACTATGCAGGATTGAAAACAGAAGATCACAATAAATTATAATTGGCAGTGCTTTAAATGGTTGTTTTGATTGATTTTATTTTATTGTTGATTTTGTCTGTTTTTGTAGCCTTGTCCAAGGCTCTTTCTGCAGGCACCGGCCCGCTCTGAAACCACAAACTGCGTAGCTACTATACTGCAAGGTGTATAAACAGTACTTGATACTAAGGCATAGTTTTTTGAGGTTTTTCAACCACAAACAACGAGGCTTCGTTCGTACGTGGTTTGAAAACCTTGAAAAACCATGCTCTGACCCCATGGTATCAAGTACAGTATATCAAATACCCAGTACTGTGCCAGTACATGGATCTATGCAGCGCGTCGTCCAACACTACGTGGTGAATTCAGAGTGGGCTGGTGCTTGCATAAAGAACTTTGGACAACGCTACTGTTTTTTTTTTGGGGGGTAGACGCTTTTAACCTACACAATAACAATGGTTTTAGTACATGAGCACAATGACAGCGTTTTATAGCACTATTGTGGATTACTCAAAATATTGGTTGGCATAAAACAACTTGGTAACGAGCAATAGAGAGCTGTTGATGTTATAAAACAAAGTGAGAATTTCCCACTTAGAATATGTGAATTTAAATCGAGACATTGTTTTTACGCTAACAATTCTTTTGAGTAATTGCCAACGGTGTCCAGTACCTTCATACGGACCAATATTAATGGCGTAAACACTGGTGAAAAAAAATTTGAAAGGAATGCATTAATTGTGAAGTAGGGTTTGAAATGATTGGGAAATAGTGATGGGCGACCGGTGTTTACCTACTAGAGTTCTAAATGACGTAAAACTATAACTTGATTGGGCGAGGGGTATTTACTCGACTTCAAAATGACGTCAAACTAAAACTACAACTTAATTTATTTTTGAAATGGGTAAAAACACCACCCAGCCAGGGCAAGTGTGTACAACGAGCAAGTTTGAGTTGGCACTAATAGTTGACCACTGACCGGCAACGTACATGCGTAGTGCGACCTCATTCGAAGGACTCGCTTTAAGAGGTCTAGTTAACATTCCACCTTTTCACTTAGTGTCACTGGTTCCCCTCTGCGCTTTACTCATGTTAAGGAACATGCTGTTGGGACCAATGAAGAAACCATTGGCTCGAAGCTGGTTCCAAATGGTCATACCTCCATGGCCAACCACAGTAGTCAACCAATGGTTGACCAGCCTGGGTTCGAGTGCAAATGGTCAACCTTTAGTTAGCCATTGTGCACACTTGAACTTGCTCCAAGTTGTATGTTTTAAACTCATACAAATGAACTGTAAGAAAGCCGTCTGAGAAGCAAAACAATGATTGGAGGGGGGGGCTTATAGTATATTTCACCTCAATGAATCAGGTGCACTACACTAAAAATTATTTCCCAAGCCTCTTGAGAGTAGGCTAGCATTTGCCGTAGCCTTATCCAATCAAAGCCGAAAACGAACGAGGTTGAACAAACTCGTAAACCATGCTTCGACCCCACGGTATCAAGTACCTGCGCCACACCAAATCAGAAGCACGACCTCTGTTGGCTGATTTATTCCGTAGCTCGACCCCGCGCGAGATCGGACGAGATTGAGCGAGAAGCTGTCAAGCGGGAAAATTCACCACCATGGCCACTGCTCTGTATCTGGAACAGTACCTAGACAGTAAGCAAAAATGTCTTTATATTTGAATAATGTTATTAATTTACATACATGTGTATAGCTTAGATACTGTAGAGTGCATATGAACTGAAATTTGTGGGTGGTACGTTGATTTGGGTGTACAAATCCTCGCTGACGAATACCTAATTACGTATTCACTTTTCGTAAATAAAATAACGTTGTCGTTGGTCGTTAAACATGCCGACGCACACACAGCAGAGCACTAATCGATCTATGCATAGCAAAAAAACATTGCAGTGTTGCACGCTGCAGTTAACTGGAAGTGGTAACCGTTGTGTTGTTGCAGTGTGTCCCCCTGACTGAATTTTGGAATGGTAGGACATGGAATGAAGCATGACTCCCAGAGTCCCAGTAGTACAGTAGTCACAAGCAGTGTTTTTTTTTACATGAAAAAATACCTCCATTTTTGGAAGTGGGGGGGGGGGGGGGGGGAGGGGAGGGGAAAACTTGAATTGAATGGGGTAGGTGGAGGGGGGTTCCTAGACTTATGAAAGAGGGAGGTTCAGTCCGCTATCGTCTAGACTCTAGCTAGCGGAACGAACCTCGTCATAGTTCTATCTCTTAACATTTGCGCATTTTAAAATGTAAAAAACAATTCATCAGTTAGCATGAGCATAAGATGGACAGTAACCTTAGTTTTATAGTTACTGTGTGCACATGTCATTGCCAATGACTTGTGTCACGTACGTATGTGGGTTGGTGAGGGGGGGGGGGAGGGCAAGAAGAGGGGCATGAATTCGCCACTGCCCCGAATCCCCACTGGCTGCCCCCTCCCCTGGGCCCTCAGCTTTTAATTTAAACTTGACCGCAGTGCAGGCCCAAAGACAAATTTTTTTGTTTAGCAGCAGTGAAAGCAATGCACCAAATCATAGTTGCAGTTATGGGCTTGAAATCTTTCATCTAACATCTGTGGACAAATTGAGAATTGAGTTGTTTTGGTCGACAGGTATAGAGAACCTACCCTTTGAGCTGCAAAGAAACTTCACTTTGATGCGAGATCTGGACCAGCGTGCGCAAGGTTGGTATTTAAAATACTACTCAAATTTTAGTCTGAAAAGTTTCAAATTAGGCTTATACTTTTGTAATTACTCCAAATAGAAATGAACATAAAATTATCCTGTGGAACATTTTTTATACCCCTTGGGAGTCCCTGGGAGTTTATACCCCATGACTACCTCAGTGCCTTAGAACAAACTAAGAGTAACAATAAATATAATTATGAATAGTAGCCTTGTGGATACAACCATGTCATGTGTAAATCTCTTTTTAGGGAGTGCTGGTTCTGAAAAGAGCCAGTTTGGTCTCAACGTTGTTTTGAACAAACTGTTGATTTGGGCACTCTATCAATTTATTTTTCTCATTTTCTTCCGTAAGATTTATCTCAAGATATTGATAAAGAGACGGGTTTGTACATTGGCAATGTCAAAACGTGGACACCAGACGAACGGGTGGATGCTCTCAAGAAGATCGAGAAGGCATTCGCGAAGAGCAGGGAGTTCAATGACGACAAAGTGCAGCTTGCTATGCAGACGTATGAAATGGTATAGCTTCCTCTTCCCCTTCAACCCTTAACCAACCCAAACCCATCAAAATTAGGGCTTGGACCTTAAAGCCAGTGGACACTATTGGTAATTGTCAAACACTCGCCTTCACAGTTGGTGTATCCCAACATATGCATAAAACAACAAACCTGTGAAAACTTGAGCTCAATCGGTCATCGAACTTCGGTCAGTCAAAAACACCCTTGTCACACGAAGTTGTGTGCGTTTAGATGGTTGATTTCGAGACCTCAAGTTCCAAATCTGAGGTCTCGAAATCAAATTCATGGAAAATTACTTCTTTCTCGTAAACTATGGCGCTTCAGAGGGAGCCGTTTCTCGCAATGTTTTATACCATCAACCTCTCCCCATTACTCCGCACCAAGAAAGGTTTTATGCTAATAGTTATTTTGAGTAATTACCAATAGTGTCCACTGCCTTTATCAATGGCTATTGGTTAACTGTTTAACATGTTAATTGTAACCGTAATTCTGTTGGACTAATGACTGCACTAGCTGACTGATTATGCTAGTCTTGGGATCAAGTAAACATGAGTCCAATGCCAGTCTTGAACTTCGCTCTTGACGGGGCACAGCAAATTTCCTCTAGTAAGGGGCACTTATGGGTAAAATGTAAATTTGTATTGGAACCATACAGAAAGCACCACAGCAAAAGCACAGGGCACCATGGCAGTTACTGTGGGTGCCGTGGGTTAATTCGAGGCCTGCCAGTAGTTTGGATGTTAATTGCTAAGTTTGAAGCGCAAGTTGGACATCTTACCAGAGTTCAGAAATCTCAGCACTTGGCCAGTATCTTAAGCCCTGGAAATGAGTGTTGTTCCAAGCACACACTTCGTGAAGATTTACCAGTGTAGTCTTACGCTTTTGAAATCAAGTCATGACGATCTGATGTTTTGAATTTGTACTACTCTTGTCACCACTTGTATTCCTGTATTCCTTGTGTAATCCCATCAGGTCGATAAGCACATACGAAGGCTCGATGCGGACCTCGCTCGGTTTGAGCAGGAGCTGAAGGAGCGGAACATCGAGCAGATAACAGACTATGACAGCTCCTCTGGGCGGGACAACAAGAAGAAAGGACGAGGACGAACCGCCGAGAAATCTGTCAAGAAGAGTCTGAAGAAAGGCCGAGTGTCTGACGATGAGACGCCGAAGCAATCCAGGAAGAAGTTGAAGACGTCAACGGCAGGCCAGTAAGTAGAATTTAGACGACAAAATATATTTCTTGGGTTTTTGGAAAAGTTTTAATCCTGTACAAATGTAGATGTAGGCAATAAAACTAACTTGTGGAACTTTTATTTCAAAAACTGGGCGTGTTTTCAAGATATTCTTCTAAATGCCTGACGTCACGGCCACTGTTGTCTTGGTCTTGGCCTTGGTGCCCCTACAAATACGAATTTCTTATGTGACAGTGCCCTCCACAAAGCTCCCAACTTATATTCCCAGGTTATCTAGGGAGAGACATTGTCTAGTTGGTAAGACACTACTCTAGAATTTCAAAGGTTGGGGGTTTAAATCCCCACCGAGTTTTATGTTTGTGATTTTGTTTTCTCAAAGAACTCAGCAACGTTCTGCGCTAACAACTTAGGTGTAAGGGTAATACCAAATTAATAAAGTGTACACATTCTTTTTCCTGAAGGGTCGTAGCTCCGATTTTAACCCTTCCAACTGTGATGAATTCACCGTCCGATGTACTAGACATGCCAGTGGATCCAAATGAGCCGACGTATTGTCTGTGCCACCAAGTTTCCTATGGAGAGATGATTGGATGCGATAACCAAGACGTAAGTGTTGTGGCGTGTCATGGCCGAACGGTTAAGAGCACCGGATTCAAGCTCTGGTGTTTGATCAGCAGAGTGTGGGTTCAAATCCCGGTTGTGACACTTGCTACATAAAATTGGGGAGGTAGTCCTTTCTGCTCTACCGGCCAGGCTTCCGACTGATGATACCCAAGCCTACATTCGTATGGACTGTGAAAGGGGTAACCCTGTTTCAGTCCTAGGAGTAGGTGGCAACGGCCTCTGGAAAAAAATAATTGTAGCCCACACATTATAATGGCCTTCAGGCCTTGTGTGTCAGGCGACTTGCATCAAAAAATAAAATAAAAAAAGCAGCAGGCCAGAGAGGCAACGAAGGCGATTGCCTCCATGCCCCCTGGTCACTGTCTTGGTGCCCTTGAAATGCTCCCGTAAGAAATTTACCATTTCCTCATAGGGTGCCCTTTAATAACAAGAAAATGCCTAAGTGCCCTTGCCCTTTCAAAAACGAAGCATACAGACTCGAGCAAGAAACAGGGTTCAAGTGTTGACTTGGTGTTTACTATAATAAGCAATGATCAAGATTTAAATGGTTGTTGTTTTATTAGTGTGTTTTTTTTTTTGGGGGGGGGCTATGTAGTATTACGTCCAGTACAAATTAAAAATACCTACTGTTAAAATCTTCTACTGACTTCAAAGATTTGAAGGGCGAGTCTATTCAATAACAAATATGAACAACTTGTCAAATATATTTGAACTAAATTGATTCCATTTTGTTTACTCAACAGTGCCCGATTGAGTGGTTCCACTTTGCTTGCGTCGGGCTGACCACAAAACCAAAAGGAAAATGGTGAGTAAGATGTTCTCATTTCTCAGTCAGATTAAGGCTATATCTAAAATTATCATCTACAGCTACGGCTACGGCTGTTGCCAAGTGTGTTGCTTAGGATGGCCTATACAATTACTTCAACGAATGATGACATCGCCATCTAGCCATAGATCGTGATGTGTAGTGACCTATTCCGAAACAGCCTAGTTTAGCCAAAATTGTAACCGGGGCAAACAGCTAGCATAGACCAAGGTGCTAAGCCTAGTTAATGTCTTGATGCAAAATTAATTTTGATGTCATATTTCTCTTTGCATTCCTATAATAATCCATAGTCTCAGGTTTTCAAGACGCTACAAATTGTATTGATTTTCTCATCATTTCCTCGCAGGTTTTGCCCGAGGTGTACCCCGGATAAGAAGAAGAAATGACCAACAAGAGAGAGGGTCTGGCAGGCAACAGTTTGAAAGTCTTTCCATTTCACGAGCCTTCAATGGCCAACAAATAATCATCATCACCGTGGCTGACGAATACCTGGGTCAAGTAAACACAAGGATCAATGGTTAACGAGTGTTTGTTCAATGACGTACAGGGGCCTCTTTGAGAGAAATGTAAATTTCTACCAATACAATTTAAGGGGCACCAAGGCAATGACCAGGGGCAAGCAGTCTCTATTCATTGTATCGGACATTGCTCTTAAAATCTAAATTGCAGATGGCTTCATATTCAAACTGGCCCTGCCCATTGTTTATTTTTATTAGTGTGTTTTTTTTCTCTCTTTTTTTTTAAACATTAGTCGGTTATTTAAAATTCATTGAAATTGTCTTCTCACGAATTTGAGTTTTATTGTTAACTGTAAATATATCACTGACAAAAACTTATTTTTTTAAATAATGCCAGATGAACAAATGGTGTGCCACTTGTTCCGATTCAAAATGAATATTTCATACTGTTGTAAATAATGTAAAGAAACAAGATTATTTTTTAGTTATTTCAAGTGTAACAGTTTACGTCATTTTGTCAAGAGTTTGTTTTCATATACTAAGGGGAGGTACAGTATCAGTTGGTGAATAAACTATAGCACCTCAGCAAGTTATATTTGTATGGAAGCTTTCTACTATCATCTTCAAACGGTGTAAAAAGCTTAATGTCAATCTGTGGACATTGTGTTTTAAGTAAAACAAACAGTACCCTAACCCTTTAAGAAATTGTCACTCAGATCAACAAAACATTTGATTGTACCTTCCCTTCATGAAAAGTTTGAAGTTCTGTATTTTGTAGTTCGTAAATTTGATAGGTTGATGTTGTATTCTTGAAATGTTGAACTGGATCAAAAACGTCATTTTTTTTTGAATTTTTTTTTTTATTCAGTTTTGTAAGTTAGGAATCAAAAGCTTGCAATGTGGGGGACACACTCACACAAACTCCTCACACAATACTCTTGTTGAAGCATGGAATTCCCTGCTTCTTAAGCGATAATCCTTTGCTTATGGTAAGCAGAGCCGGGGAACAGACTTTTCTATTACACCGGCTTCCTTGTCAATCTAAATTTGAGACAATGCAAGAATGAAAAAAAAGCAATTCCACAATTTGCATTTAGAAATATTAGAATGAAATTGGCATGAGTTTATATGCCCTCAATATAAAATCTATTTTTGTTTCATGGTTCTTATTACCGCGGAATTCTTCGCATGGATAAAGCACGGAGTGTCTGAGGTAGCTGTTTAAAGGCAGTGGACACTATTGGTAATTACTCAAAAGAATTATTAGCATAAAACCTTTTTTGTTGACGAGTAATGGGGAGAGGTTGATGGTATAAAACATTGTGAGAAACGGTTCCTTCTGAAGTGCCATTGGTACGAGAAAGAAGTAATTTTCCACAAATTTGATTTCAATACCTCAGATTTAGAACTTGAGGTCTCGAAATCAACCATCTAAACGCACACAACTTTGTGTGACAAGTTGTTTTTTTCTTTCATTATTATCTTGCAACTTAGATGACCAATTGAGCTCAAATTTTCACAGGTTTGTTATTTTATGCATATGTTGAGATACACCAACTGTGAAGGCTAGTCTTTGACAATTACCAATAGTGTCCACTGCCTTTAAAGGCCCGGTCACACAGGCCCCGATAACGAGAATGAAAACGAGAATGATAAAAATGCCCACCCTTGATTAGTTGAATAAGCGTGGGCGTATTCTGCTAGGAGCAATTTAACCAATAGAATGCGTTCCCTTTGCATCGTGATTGTTATCATTTTCGTTATTGCTGCAGTGTGACTCTGCCTTTAGCCAAGTTATTGCACACAAGCAAAATGTCCTTGCCAACTTGTGAAATATGCTTAGCTTAAGCAGAATTTTGTAAAACGTTCCCAGATCAACTATATTAAATACAGAAAGGTTTGCGGTAACACCATGTAATGACGATCTCTAATGAGTTGGGGTGGTTCTTAAAAGAACCGTTGGTTTCAAATCAACGTTTTGATCAGTATTCTCTGATCGTCTTCTGGAGAAAGCTCCGGTTCTTTTCAGAACCACCCCAACTCATTAGAGATAGTCATTACATGGTGTTACCGCAAACCTTTCTATATCGTATTTCCACCATGCAAAGTTTCAAATCCTACTTAACTATAATGATGTTTTCAAGTGTCAGTTTATGTTTTATTATAATTTTTTGTATAAACAAATTGTGTTTCTTTGAATGAGTGATTGTCCAGCAGTTTTTTGCAACAGAGATGAGAATGAACTTGGAATGGGTGCAATAAAAAAAAAGAATAATTTGTTTTTATAATTTTGACTGTTTGACTAATTATTCTTTTGTCTGTAGTAATTTATAAGTAATTTAATAGAATATTGAAAATACTCCACCATACTGCCGGAAACAACTTGTGAACCTGCCATTAAAATAAGGAATGCACATATAAGGCCAACAATTTTACAAAAGAACTTCGAAAAAGGAATATTAATTGAAGCATTAGCAAATTGTCGAAAATACATTTATTAAAAAAAAAAATTATAGTCGGGCCTGTCCGGGAATTGAACCCGGGACCTCTCGCACCCAAAGCGAGAATCATGCCGCTAGACCAACAGGCCGATGTATGAGAGGAGGAAATAGGTAAATATAATTTGTTTACAAAATACGCACAGAGCCATTTGGACTCATCCACTTCTTAAAAAGGTGTGGCAGTTTTCAAGATTATAAGGGTTCGATTATTACACAAGCTCTGGCTTAGTAAAATCCAAGTTGTGTTGAAGAATTAATCACTTTTTTTAAGTTAATTTGTTTTAAAGTGTTTTTTAAGTGAACACAGTTCCATAACAATTATTATGTCTAGGCAAGTTTCACGTTGAACAATAATCAACTAGTCCAAAAGGTTAACCAATCAATTATGTGGATTTGTGCTGGGGACAAACTTCCATATTCATGTTTTACAAACCTTACTTTTCATTGGTCCGACTGTAGATATGCAAATCAATAAAGAAAATGGCGACTTGTCAGATAACATGGCGACAACAGTAAGGCGAAGATTTCACAGCCGACACGGAAATCTTGTTTTACTGACCAACAATAGCAGGACGGCGAGTAGGAATGAGCCGAGACAGGAATTCAATAATGGTCTTGTGATAAGTAAAACTGTATTGAAAGATAACGAGATATTTGAAGTCAGTATCGATAAAAAGGTAGGCGAACGAGAGTGTTTTGTTTTGTTGGGTTTGGTTTTTGCATTATTGAGCCGTATGTAGAATTACATTGAATTTGTCTCCTCTGTCAGCTGATGCAGATGGTCAAAATTTGACAAGTAGTAAACCCAACTGTTCATTCAGAACATTGGGCCAGGTACTTCACAATCTAGGAAGTCCTGACCTGAGTCTTGTTTGTTTTGCAGCAAGCACAACCACAGAAAGAATAGCTGGCAAACAATTTTGCTAAATTAAAAAAAAAAATTTTTTTTTTTGGTAATTAATAGGCCCTAGGCTATTAATTATATACTTGGCTTTTTTTGATAACTATATTTAATTATAAAACTCAAACTATATTAAACTCATACAAGTGAAAACTAGCAGTATCATGGTAAAGATTAAAAGAAATAACTAACACATTTTAATTTGTTTTTGGGTACTGGCATCGTACTCCTAGAACTATTTCGGTTTCGTCCGGCTATCGTCTCCCGCATCCATTGGCCATCACTGGCTTTCGTTAAGAACCGAAAGCCAGAATAGCATTTGCCATTAGTACTTTTCCTAAGATTACAAATAAGTATGGAGGTTTTTACCCTAATAATGCGCTACCGTCTTCACGATGTGTGTAAGCCAAACAAACCTCACCCTCAACTCAATGGTAGGAGTAAGCACTGACCATACGCAGTGACGTTTTTGGGTGGACTTTATGACAAAGTCAGTTTGTTTACAATTTCTGAAGTCATTTTGATTGTCCTCTGTGTCTCTGATCCTTCCTCCATGGCCATGCTCTGATCACCCTCTGGTAATAAAAACTAGTAATTAGGAAACATATCAATCAAGCAAATAATACATTTGTATTCATTATTTGTTAAAATAATTAAAGGTTGAAACATGGAGTGGATCAATTGAAGTCGGCATTACATCACTGGATCCAGGAAATCTTGAGTTTCCAACCAGCGCCACTGGACTCAGTGAGGGAGCTTGGATCTTGTCTGGCTCTACGGTACTTCACAATGGTACAGTGAGAAATTTAGAATTTTAATCAAATTGTCTCTTATCTAGTATAGTAATTCTTGCAGATACTCCCTGTTTATCATTGCCTTGGTACCCCTTGAAATGATCCAATAAGAGAATTTCCTCACAGAGGTGCCCTAGCTAAACAGAAAATGCCTAGGTGCTCTTGCCCTTTTAATAACGAAGAATCAGGCTTGGGAGTGTTGGACCTGAGAAGAGCCGTAGACTTATTCTCTGCATTTCTCTTTCTTCCATTCCCCTGCAGAGCACACTGTTTCAAATGTCGAGACTAAACCAACGGCTCTCAACAATTCATTCTTGTTTTGTTTTATGTCCAGGTGAAGCTATTCTTGACGAGTATGCCTGTGATCTGGACTCGTGTTGCATCGGAGATCACATCGGTATTCAAAGGACACAGAACGGAGAGCTTCATATTTTCCACAATGGCGTCGACAAGGGCGTAGCTGCGTCTGACCTGCCAGCCAGGGTGTATGCTGTGGTTGACCTGTACGGCAAATGCACACAAGTGACACTGATTCACACTGCAAGTATGTTTAGATTTTTTTCGGTAGCAGCTTTTTCCCTCAGCAGTCTACTGACCAAATGCTAGTTTAAAACACCTGAGGACCAGATGGCTAGTTCAGTGTAAAAGCATCCCTATTTAGTATGAATTATGTACAAGTGCAAAATCTGGCAGACTATTGAAATGACGAGCTGATTGATCCTGCGGGCTAATCACGTAAAAGTTAAGGGTAGAGCCTAGTAGTAGGAAACTGAACTAAACTGTGCTTTGATGATTTAAGTTCAGAGTTGGTGTATGGTGACTTGTAATTGATTTAGCGTTTGCCTGTCACCCATACGGTAGGGTCATAGTTTTTTTGGGTTTTTTCGACGTAATGCTGATTGTATATAGGCAATATTATCAAGAAAGATACAATGCTCAAGGCATAATGAACAGGGGTATATTAATTGTGTGAGCGCTTTGATAAATCATTTAATAATAATAATATTATTATAATAAATTGCACTTTGAACACCCAGCAGGGTGGTTATGTGTGCATTAGAAGTCTTTATTACTCTTATTACTATTATTAAATGCCTATTTTGATGTAATTTTCTTCTAGATATGGTCCCCAACAACAACGAGAATTCGTCATCGAGCGAGGCAGAAAGCGATGATAACCATGGCAACAGAGAGGAGGATGAGGACACAGAGGTTGAAGAGGTTGAGGATGTAGTTGTTGCCGTTGACAACGCATCAGTGTCGTTGCCCTCCAATGATGCACTCCTGTTTCACAGGCGTCATGGTACACTCATCTCGATCATAAACAATGGAAGGACGGCGGAGCGAGGCAACGCTAGGGACGAGTTCAACAATGGCGTTGTCATGACAAATAGACTCTTGAGGAGTAATGAGTTATTCGAGGTGAGTAACGGAAATACTGGTCCAAAGTGAGCTTAGAGCCGTCTTGGTGTCTTTTTGACAAGTTGTTTAAAATTTGCACACCCTGTTTTATCTGTCATTTTTGCAAATGTTTTGCAAGTGATTAATTTGTAAACTGAGCTTTTAAATTTCTTGCAAATTTTGACACCATTTTTAGGCCTGGAATTTCATCTTTGAAAAGGCAAGTTCATTTTCATTTTGCAAAGGGCACTTTCATTGGAAAATCGCAAAGTCAATGGGAAACTTTTGAAGGGGCACCAAGGCCAAGAAGGGGCACCGGAGGCCATGGCCCTCGCAGCCTGTGTGAAATTCCAGGCCTGCGGCATTTACTAAATCCTGGCTTAAACCTTGCTTGGAGCGATATTTTGCTCTTTTCAGCTCATTTTTTATATGATTGTTTGATTTCCAGATCAGAATAGACAAACTGATCGATAAGTGGTCGGGATCAATTGAAATCGGCGTCACGACTCATAACCCGGACACGTTAGACTTCCCGTCCACTATGACGAATCTCAGATCAGGTGGGTTCAGAAATTATTTGTAGGTGTAAAAGTTCTAGAGCAGTTAGCGTTTTGAAGCTCCCTTAAAAGGTATGTTCATTGCAATCACGATGTACACAACACCAAACCTCTTCTCTTAGCGATAAGTGTAACTGGGTTCTTTTACCTGCATTACACAACACACTGGACCAACGATTTTATGTCCCATCCGAAGGACAAAGCAATAATGGTTGAGTGTCTCACTTTAAAAGAAGTGTCAAGACTAGGACTCCAACCCGCACTCTGCTAATCAGAAGTACAAGAGCTTGGCTCCAGTGTGCTTGACCACTTGGCCACGACATGCCACATCTTGGCGATTTTGCTTATGAATTGCGGTTTATTCCTTCCAGGTACTATAATGATGAGTGGTTGTGGCATTCTCACCAATGGTAAAGGCACCACCAGGGAGTATGGAGAATTTGACCTCGATGACCTTGCAGTAAGTCAGAAACTACATGCAGTGATTGTTTAAATAATAGTATTACTACTTACTTAGCTGATTAGGGTGTCCCTTTTGCCTCCTTGGATAACCGTCCCCATTTCAGTTTGTTTGACACTAAGTGCTCTGCTTCTGGAAGTTGCATTAAAGACACTGGACACTATTGGTAATTGTCAAAGACTAGCCTTCACAGTTGGGTGTATCTCAACATAAGCATAGAATAACAAACCTGTGAAAATTTGAGCTCAATCGGTCATTGAACTTGCGAGATAATAATGAAATAAAAAAACACCCTTGTCACACGAAATTGTGTGTGTTTAGATGGTTGATTTCGAGACCTCAAGTTCTAAACCTGAGGTTTCAAAATCAAATTTGTGGAAAATTACTTCTTTCTCAAAAACTATGGCACTTCAGAGGGAGCCATTTCTCACAATGTTTTATACCATCAACCTCTCCCCATTACTCGTCACCAAGAAAGGTTTTATGCTAATAATTATTTTGAGTAATTATTAATAGTGTCCACTGCCTTTAAAAGATGCAATGAGTAGTCAAGTAGTAGTGATTTTAAGGCATATGACTTAGAATTATGGATTATGTTATGCAATTATCGTCCCTGTCTCCAATCTTCCAGGAAGGGGATCGTATCGGGGTCATGCGCAAAGCCAACGGTGATCTTCACTTCTTCATCAACGGGCGGGACCAGGGACGAGCTGCCTCCAATGCCCCGCATATTATATTTGGTGTCGTTGACCTTTATGGAATGGCGGTTAAGGTGACCATTCTGGAGTGGATCCCGCCAGCTGCCCACGCCATGGCAAGCTTTATTGATCACAGAGTCCCTCGTCTCAGCTACCTCAGATCGTTAGCTCAACAAGAACTGCCAAACGTCTTTGAAGGTAAAGAGGACAGTTCTTCTATTGTGTGCATGAATTGATTTACAAATTTTAAAGAGTTGTTTAAGTAGGAAATAATGCATGGCACTTTTGTGCTTGGCAGAAATGAGCAGAATACCAGTCACAATTTGCACATGTGACGTAGTAGTTTGGCCGGTAACCTTAATCTGGTAAGCAAAAGTTTGATGTGTGGTGTCTATTTTGTTGACAGCTGGTGCGTGGGAATGGACAGATAAACCTCACTTCCATGATACTTGTGGTATCCATGCCCAGGTGATCAATAATGGACTGACAGCCCATCGACCAAAGTAAGTTCAGTTAATCTTAAGAAGAAAAATAGGAAGCATACTCCCCAACAGGGAGGGGAGATGGTGTAAGGAGTGAATTAAGGCCAAGTGACCAGGGGTAATAATGTGAAGCTCATTGGGACGCCCTCCGGGTGTGAAAAGCGCTATATAAAAACGGGTTATCATTATTATTATTATTATTATTATTATTATTATTAACTAGTTCTTATACTCAGGGCGATGTGGCCTGTTGGTCTCATAGGGTTTGGATACTTTTTGTAGGACACACAACACAATGTCCACAGATTTTCATCAAACTTGCTCTGTTTGAAGATAATGATGGTCGAAAGCTCCTTTTAAATATTACTTGCTGAGGTGTCAAGTTTTTGAGAAATGAGTAAAACAATGTCAATAGGAGACAACAGCACGTACAACAGCCAGTACTGGTATTACACGATTCTCCTGAAAATATCTCTCTGTGATTTTCCCTTTTTTTCTCAAAAAATTAATGGCTAAAACTTCTACAGGTAAGTTACATGCATCTTCATTCGCAGTGAGTAGGGATTTGTGTCATGGCCAAAAACCTGATCTACAAAGGTATAAAGCACACTATCTATCAGATTATTTTGTTCAGTATTAATAACCATCTGAAACTGTTGTGTGGTCTTCTGTATCCCCCAGTGCAATGGACGACTTCAACAATGCAGTGGTGCTGACAAACCGTCCCATACAGACAGACGAGATGTTTGAGATACGTATTGATAGAATAGTAGATAAGTGGGCTGGCTCTATTGAGATCGGACTCACAAAACACGCACCACAAGAACTAGGTTGGTTAAGTTTGAAAAAATGTCTTAACAAATTTTAGATGAACACCTACTTCCCAAAATCTGTTTTTCCTTTCTGTCTTTTTTATACACAACCCATTTGCACCAGCTACGTTAAAAGCTGACAAACAGTTTAATGAAGTCTTTAAGCATTTGCTAAGCACAGAAAAGTATCGCTTAATAGAAACAAGTTTCCAGCCAAAATTACATTCAGTTTGCATTGTTGTGGCTGGTGCCACACTCTTTTTGTCGCTTAGCAAATGGCTTTTTCTGCTAAACAGCAATGAAATAGGGCCGTGATGGTCCTGTTTCAGATCTTTGCAGATAGTTGTAGAAAAAGAGAAACCTGGAGGGAAAGTTTTTCTGAGGTCCCTCTCAAGACATTAAAGATGCATTACATTACAATTTATCAAGTTAATTTCCTTTGACATAACTGGTGTGCTCGACTTTGGGTTTGATTCAGATTTTCCGTCCACGATGACAAACATCCGTAGTGGGACGTGGATGATGACAGGGAATGGTATCATGCATAACGGCAGTCCCATCATAGATGAGTATGGCCTCAACCTGGACAGACTCAGGGTAAGAGAAGCAAGCCTTGCGTGCGACCACAAGGGGGCGCTGTTTGGGGTGCGCTTTGGGGTGTAACACAGGTCTATTTCTATGATGATTCTCATCAATGGCTAAGCATCTCAATGAGGCATAAGTGCATTGATTTGATGCCATACACAATGAGGTGTGTTCTTTGATAGTTTTTAATACAAGACACATGACCTACAGCTTAACGTCCCATCTGAAGTATGAATCAATAATGGTGAGGTGTCTTGCTCAAGGACACAAATGTCAAGACCCACACTCTTCTGATCAGAGCTTAGACCTTTGGTTTTGCCCGAGCTTAGGTTTGGTTCTCTTAATCGCTTGGCCTCGACACGCCCAGCATAAAAGAGGTGAGCCATGTGCTCAACTACAAGGGTGCGCTATTTTGGGACTAGCTTTGGATGAAACTAGAGTAATTAGGCAGATGATGAGAGCGTATTCTTTATCTAGTTTGTTGCATAATTTTATAAAACGGTGCTTTAAATTCAGGAGAGGGATAGAATTGGCGTCATGAGGAAACGTAATGGTGACCTCCACTTCTACATTAACGGGGTGGATCAAGGCATAGCTGCAACCCATGTCCCATCAAATCTCTTTGCTGTGGTGGACCTTTATGGGCAGGCAACACAAGCAACTATTGTGCAGCCTGGTGGTAAGTGGGAATTCAGTAAACCATACCAGACTGGACTGGTTTCAACTAGATGAGCTGTGGTCCGTCTGGATCAAACCAGTTCTAACCAGACATGAAGCAGTTTTGACAATACTGGACTGGTGTGAAATGTGTTCACTATGCCTGACAAGACTGGACTGGTTTAAACTAGATGAACTGCCGTCCATCTAGATCAATCTGCTGGTAACCAGATACAAAGCACGGTAGAGGCAAGTTTGAAATGTGTTTCATTTGAAACATCATTATGTGTAAAAATTTGGTTTGAGAAAAACATTCTTTAAACCATTTTTACACGGTGAAAAAACATGCCGTGCAACTTTCATGAAGTACTTGGATACTTAATTTTATTTTCTGAACGTACCAACTTTGAAAGTGAAATCTCTACGTCTGAATGAATCTTCTTTCAGACTACCAAGTGGAATCTCCTGGCATACGCATCCCGACGGACGACGGCACCCTGCGCTTCTACCACCTACATGGCCGCAACGTCAAGATCAGTAATAACGGTGTGAGGGCCCTTCGGCCCAGCGCCACCGGGGAGTTCAACGACGCAATCATCATGAGTAACAGAGCACTGAGGGACGGGGAGAGATTCGAGATTGTTATCGAGAAGATGGTGGACAGATGGTCCGGCTCCATCGAAGCAGGTCAGTGTTAGATCATATCTGACTTTGTTTAGAACCCTCACTCTATCCGAGACACACATTCTAGATGGTAGAGTGCTCTAGAATTGCAAGGGTCGTGGGTTCGAATCCCACCCGAGTAATATGCCTGTGATATTTTTTTCACAGGAAACAGGAAAGTACTGAGTATACAGTGCTAACACACATCTGTGTTTGGGTAAAACCGAAATTAATATTCTTTATCCCCGATGCAAATTTAACATCAATTATATCCTATTTAAATCGTTTGCAGTACCCGCTGCTAAACATAGGATTCGAACTGCCTCTAGCTACCGGGCAATCTCGGTGGTCTAGTTGGTATGACATTGCTCTAGAATTGCAAGGGTCGTGGGTTCGAATCCCACCCGAGTAAAAATGCCTGTGATTTTTTTCACAGGACTCGGGGAAAGTACTGAGTATACAGTGCTACACACATCGGTGTATATGGGTAAAAAACCAAAAATTAATAATTATATCCTGACTCACCATTATTTGACTTTCCTCAGTAGGAGTTACAACCATCTCACCCGAAGAGCTTGACTTCCCAAGTACAATGACTGACTTGGACCACGATACCTGGATGCTGAGGTAAGAACCGCTTAGCACAATCAGATTATGCTTACTAGAATAAGTACAATGACTGACCTATAATACCTGGATGTTAGGGTGAGAACACAATTATGCTTACCAGAATAAGGTTACCAACCAAATGACTATGTCTCATGTACAATTTGTAACTGGTTTCCTGCTCATTTCTGCTTAGCAGTAATTTGTTAAGCAATATTTTCTGCTTTAAGCAGCTTTATGAATTTGGGCCCAGGGTCCATTTTCATAGAGCTGCTTAGCACAACAAGGAACGTACCTCTGCACAATTACGCGTCTACTATTTCTAAATTTGAGGGTCACTAATTTGACTCTCATAATGGCAGACAGAGTAGCTGCATGTAAGAACATGTACACTATGTATTGTTCAATGGATCAATACAAAAGTTTATGGGAATTTGGTTCTTAGCAGTAGGACTGGAGGGGAACTTCTGAGGGGAGGTTGTATGAGACTAAACTGCCTTGACCCCCCTATTTTTGCAGTGGAGCGGGCGTAATGAAAGATGGTCTAATGTTGAACAATTCCTATGGGTTGGACCTGGACACTCTACACGAGGGGAGCAGAATCGGCATTGTCCGTCTGGACGATAATACGCTTCACTTCTTTCTGAATGGACAGGACATGGGAATCGCATGTACTGATGTACCATCCGGTAAGCTAGAGGACTTAATAATAACAAATAAAAAAATAAAATAAAAACCTTTGTTTAATATTATTTTTTAAGCCTAGTATTTGCCTGGCAACAACAACGACAACTACAATAATGTAAAACAAATGCCTAGTACATGCACACAATGCACCTTAGAGCATAATAAACCTCCACATTTTCTAGGGTACCATTGTGGGTCTCATGTCCCGTGGCGTTCGACTGCCCGCTCCGCACTTGTGTTGTGCCTTCGAAAATTCTCCTTTTTTTTTCTTTCTACGGGCAGTTGCATGCCTGTATAAAGCATTGTGAGAAATGGCTCCCTCTGAAGTAACATAGTTTTAACGAAAGAAATAATTATCCACTAAAATATTTGAATTTGATTTTGAGACCTCAGAATTAGATTTTGAGGTCACAAAATCAAGCATCTGTAAGCACAACACTTTGTGTGACAAGGTTTTTTTTACTTCCATTATTATCTCTGACGACCAACTTCGACGACCAATTAAGTTAAAATGTTCACAGGTTTGTTATTTTGTGCATATGTTGAGATGCACCAAGTGAGAAGTCTGGTCTTTGACAATTACCTATAGTGTCCAGTGTCTTTAAACCTTTGTTTGATTTTGCTGTCCTTTTGTTTCATAGATGTGTACGCAGTGATTGACTTGTATGGTCAGTGTGCCCAAGTATCGTTGGTCCCGCCGACTGAGCTGGATAACCATTTACAGCATATGAACTCCAGGACAGATTCGCATGGCTCTGTCATAGCAGGTTAGTAGAGGAGTGGTAGAATCTGCTTAGTAAAAGTTATTGACTGTTTACTGAACTTGATCAGTTTGGTTTGCCATGTGTGTATAAAACATATATTCGTAATGTGTTTTTCGACATGCATGAAGTGCCTGGCTTAAAAGAACACGTTGCCTTGGATCGGACGAGTTGGTCTATTAAAAGCGTTTGAAACCGTTTGTTATAAAATGCATATGGTTAGAAAGATGTTTTAAAAGTAGAATATAATGATCCACACAAGTATCACTCTAAATTGCACGGTTTTCCTTTTACGTCGCAAACTATCACGGTCGGCCATTTATGGTTGACTCCCATAAATGGCCGACCGTGTTAGTCGACAGGGTAAAAAGATAAACCACGCAATTTCGAGGCATATTTGTGTAGATCATTGTATTCTACTTTTACAATATCTTTCTAACCATATACATTTTACAACAAACGGTTACAGAACGCTTTTCAAAGACCAACTCGACCGATCCAAGGCAACGTGTTCCTTTAAGTGCGGAAGTGGCCCCAGGATTTGTACAAGTGCGAGAAGGTTCTATTAGTAACTGGCTCTCTAGTTAGCCCAACATGTTTGATAAGCAGAGGGAAGGGGTCTTAGAAGCCGCTGAACCTAGCACAGGCTGTCAGCAAGAAATCTATAAACAGAACAGATGGCTCCACTTTATCAAAGGGTTGGATCTGGCTATGTCCTTATGTCGTACAATTTTGTGCACTAAGTGTTTAAGTGAAAATCATTTTTTTGCCCGACCCTGGGACCTGATTCCCCTCTTAGATATGTGGAATAGTCCAGTCTAGAAAATCAATGACTTTGACTCCCCAGGGCATTGCACTTGGGATAAAACAGTGAATAAATCAAATGTGCTATGACACCAGTGCTGGCTTGAAGTTTTTTTTTAAAGCCTTAGCTATTGTTGTTTTCAGTGCCAGGTCTACTCCATAAGTTCCATACAGTATGTGGATCCAACATACATCTCTCTGAAGACCTTGCCGTCGCTAGCCGGGTGAGAACCTTCGATCATGCTGTCACCTTCAGCAGTAAACCACTACGATCTGAAGAACTCTTTGAGGTAAAGTCATATATGATAATGTAATATCTGCACAAGTTTGATGCTTAAAGGCAGTGGACACTATTGATAATTACTCAAAATAATTATTATCATAAAACCTTACTTGATAACGAGGAATGGGGAGAGGTTGATAGTATAAAACATTATGAGAAACGGCTCCCTCTGAAGTGACATAGTTTTTGAGAAAAGAAGTGTTTTTCTTTGAATTTGATTTCGAGACCTCAAATGAGGTCTTCTTGTTACTGGTATTCAGCTGTTGTTTGCTTATCCTGAAAATCACGTGGAAATTTGGTTGGTAATCCTGTTTTTATCAAGGAAGAAATTTCATGCTAAGCAAATTTTTGTGCTTAGCAGCTCTATGAAATTGGGCCCAAGCCAATTTCACAAAGAGCTACGATTGATCTGAACTGCAATAGTAAAGTGTGATGTCACAATACAAATCACTATGGCGATAAGGACAACTCTCCTTACGATGAATCTTAATGCTCTGTGAAATCGAACCCTGGGCAACCGAGACCGTGTTCCCTGTGACCTTGTGTAGTTGCAGGCCTCAATATATTTGTCACAATGTTTATGTTGCACATTACGTTTGGCCAGTACAGCTCAACTTCTCTGGTTTATAAAACAGACGCAAATAGTTTTATACAAAGAGTAAGTTTGAATGACTGACTTTATATTTCTGTATATATTGACCTCAGGTCAAAGTTGAAAAGATTGCCAGTCAATGGTCAGGTACCCTTCACATAGGGTTAACGACCCTCAACCCCGACGACATCTCTGAGGGTCAGATGTCATTGCCGGTCACTGCAAACTCCTTGAGGTCAAAGGACACGTGGATTGTCCAGGGGTCACAGGTCAAACACAACGGGCAGATCGTTAAGGACAACTATTCGTCGGCACTGGAGAGATTAGAGGTGAGGTTAACCTTTTTCTAGTTGGTTTCGTTGAGTGCAGAAGCGTAGTGTTAATCATGTTGGTGAAGGGGTGGGATCGATGTCACAACCTCTTTCCCATCTTTGGTCTGAAGTCAGCCAGTCAATCAGTGTGTCTGACCAGGGTGTCATGGCCGAGTGGTTTAGAGCTTTCAATTTAAGTTCTGGTGGTTTTGTTATTGGGGTGGGGGTTTGAATCCCGGCCATGACAGTCGAGTAAGACACTTCACCTAGTTGGTTCTCTTCACCCAGGGGTATAAATGGTTACCCGCAAGGATAGGGTTTTGTTGCTTTATCCCAAAGCCTCGGGTACGCCATGTGACCCTTAATAGCAAAAAAACTTTAAAATGTTGGTTTCCGGCATTGAGTTTTTTTTGTTACATTTCAAAGGCATATTATGTATAGAGGTGTCCTTTATCGGCCTCTTTTTACACTTCAATCCCTTTTTAATGCAAAACAGCTTATCTCTGTACTTGCTTTTTCTCAAAATGTAATTTATTTTAGTTGAGGCTGTTTTGCCATTGAATGGCCCGACTTGCGGCATGAGCTTGTTGACAATAATCATAAATGGTTTGTCTTCTCATTATCAGGTTGGAGACACTGTAGGAGTGAAGCGATATCCAGACGGATCAATGCATGTCTTTCTAAATGGAGAGAATCTGGGTGTGGCTGCGCTTGATATACCAAAGGTGCAGTGTCTTATCATTTTCATTTCATTTTTTAACTAAAATGCCTAACTTTTTTATGTAAAACATTTTTTTTTAAAGTATTTTTCATCAAGTAAACTGTATCTTGCTGATTTGTGTTACATTGGTGCATCCCAAATTTAATTGCATTTTCTTAAGTGATAATGCCCTCTCGTTTGGAATTCTCGTGGCAATCTGTGGTACCAGTGCGAGCTGTAAAAAACCCATGCACCCAATGCTGTGCAGATTTCATGGGAAAGGCTAATCACAAAGTCTACTATTAAGAAAGCTTGTTTTGTTTTTGTTTTCGGACGATACACGCTATTGTGAACATTTACTGCATAGTAGAAGGTGTTTTTCTAAGCAAATTTCATAGGAAAGGCTAATCTCACAGTATCATCCGATATTGTTCTACTATTTATGAAGTTTGTGTTGTGTTTGTTTACAGACGATACACGCTATTGTGAACATTTACTGCATAGTAGAAGGTGTTTTTCTAAGCAGATTTCATAGGAAAGGCTAATCCCAAAGTAGCATCCGATATTGTTCTACTATTTATGAAGTTTGTGTTGTGTTTGTTTACAGACGATACACGCATTGTGAACATTTACTGCATAGTAGAAGGTGTTTTTCTAAGCAGATTTCATAGGAAAGGCTAATCCCAAAGTAGCATCCGAAATTGTTCTACTATTTATGAAGTTTGTGTTGTGTTTGTTTACAGACGATACACGCTATTGTGGACATTTACGGCATAGTAGAATCTGTGGGGATAACCAGCTCAGCAGTCATGTCATTGGAGAGCATTAAACCACCGTCCATTTCATCAAGCAGTGAAGAAGAATCAGACAAGGAGGTCAGTTTTGCTTTTTGTAAATTTTCTCGCTTAAAGGGTTTGGGTACCTTTCGTACGACACAAAACACAAATGTCCACAGATTTAAATTAAACTTACCATACATAATGATGGTAGAAAGTTGTCCTCAAAATAAACTTGCTGTATTACTTGCTTGAGCATGTACAACGGATTTACGCGACTCTCCTAAAAACATTTCTCTGTGTTTTTCTCAAAAACTTGACGAATAATGAAGCTGAAAACTTCTACTTTAACTATTTTTTGAGAATCAATGTTTTTTGCATTCTCTTGCAAAATACAACGTTTTCACAATAGTGAGATTCTATGTTTTGCCCTGATGATATCAACGTATAATCACCAAACTTTTGACTTTGTTGCATCCTGTTTTTTTGATGTACAGGGAGAATCCACGTGTTCCATTCCCGTCCATCCGATCCACTTCCATAATAACCACGGGAAGAACATCGGTCTGTGCAATGAGAACATGACGGCCAGTCGAACAGCGAGCTACAATCAGGCGGTCGTCATCAGCGACTGCCCCTTACCAAGAAGACAGCTGTTCGAGGTAAGACAAACTTACAGGGATGTGATTTCTCCGTTTTTAATTGGAAATCTTTATGTTTTATTCATCCCCCCCCCCAAAAAAAAAAAAAAAATACATAAAAAATCATGAAAATTATAAAGTTTTCTAATTTCCGCCCAGGGAGTAGTTAAAAGCTGGACAGTTCTTTTTAGAGGTGAGAAGTCTCCGGAATTCCGAAAATCTACTCTTCGGTAGTAAAATATAAAGCAATACAGTTCTCTAAAGATCGATATCTGCTTGGCAAGTAGATACACACACATGGTGTTACCGGAAACCAAATATATATTAGTACCTCACCATGCAATGCCTCAAATCCCAAATACTGTACTCGAAGGCGTCTTATATGCAGTATTGGAAATAGTCGCTCACTAGTCTCTTATAGACACTTCTAGATAGGATTCAAAAGAACCCCAAAACATTTGCTACACCCCTCGCGAAAACAGTCAGTTCGGCCAGTTTTCCTGTATGTAACTAAGTAGGATTTGAAACTTTGCATGGTGGAAATACGATATTGAAAGGTTTGCGGTAACACCATGTAGTGACTATCTCGAATGAGTTGGGATGGTTCTGAAAACGTCGAGTTGAAACCAACGGTTCTTTTTAGAACCACCCCAACTCATTAGAGATAGTCATTACATGGTGTTACCGCAAACCTTTCTATATTGTATGTAACTAGTTGTTCCTGTCATCTTTAGGTGAAGCTTGAGAAGGTTACAGACGAGTGGACGTCCTCTGTTAAGATTGGCGTGACCAGTCATTCCCCTGATAGGTTGGGCTTTCCAGCATCGGCGTCAAATATCAAACGAGGGACATGGATCGTTCAAGGGGATGCAGTGTTCCAAAATGGCCACAAGGTACATGCTCATCAAAGTGTTAAAGGCAGTGGACACTATTGGTAATTACTCAAAATAATTATTGGCATAAAACCTTACTTGGTAAAGAGTAATGGGGAGAGGTTGATAGTATAAAACATTGTGAGAAACGGCTCCCTCTGAAGTGATATAGTTTTGGAGAAAGAAGTAATTTTCCACGAATTTGAAA
This sequence comes from Asterias rubens, assembly GCF_902459465.1. NCBI lineage: Eukaryota > Metazoa > Echinodermata > Asteroidea > Forcipulatida > Asteriidae > Asterias > Asterias rubens. The sequence goes on from NC_047079.1 coordinate 9,842,005, forward strand.
GCACACAACATCGTGTGACAAGGATGTTTTTTCTTTCATAGTTATCTCGCAACTCCGACGACCAATCAAGCTCAAATTTTCACATGTTTGTTATTTTATGCATATGTTGAGATACACCAAGTGACAAGACTGGTCTTTGACAATTACCAATAGTGTCCACTGTCTTTAACTTATTGTTTTGGATTCATGTGAATGGAGATGTATGTAATATAGTTAACCAGTAGAAGTTTCAGCTTCGTCAAGTCGTCAAGTTTAAAACAAAAACAAGTGGAAATCACAGAGCGCTGTTTTCAGGAGAGTCGCGTAAATACTAGTACTGGTAGAAACGTTATATATGCTAAAATAATTGTTGTGCCATTGTTTTACTCATTTCTCAAAAACTACAGCACCTGACCCAGCAATAGTTTTAAGAGAAGCTTTCTACTATCATTATCTTCCAACGGTGTATGTTTAAAGACAGTGGACACTATTGGTACTTGTCGAAGACCAGTCTTCTCACTTGGTGTATCTCAACATATGCATAAAATAACAAACCTGTGAAAATTTGAGCTCAATTGGTCGTCGGAGTTGCGAGATAACTATGAAAGAAAAAACACCATTGTCACACGAAGTTGTGTGCTTTCAGATGCTTGATTTCAATACGTGGAAAATTACTTCTTTCTCGAAAACTACGTTACTTCAGAGGGAGCCGTTTCTCACAATGTTTTATAGTACCAACCCCTCCCCATTACTCGTCACCAAGTGAGGTTTTATGCTGATAATTATTTTGAGTAATAACCAATAGTGTCCACTGCCTTTACCCTGCCTTAACCCTACTCAAACCCTTAATCTGTTTCCCTGTAGGTGAGAACGTTCAACGGACCCAACCTAGACCAACTAAAGGAAGGAGATACTGTAGATATCATGGTGGATGGTCAGAGTAACGTACATCTCTATGTATATGGTAGATACTGCGGCATCATCGCTGATCATATACCCAACCCCTGCTATGTGCTAAACCTGACCCCCTTAATCTGTTTCCTTGTAAACTGTAGGTGAGAACGTTCAACGGACCCAACCTAGACCAACTAAAGGAAGGAGATACTGTAGGTATCATGGTGGATGGCCAGAGTAATCTACATCTCTATGTATATGGTAGAGACTGCGGCATCGTCGCTGATCATATACCCAACCCCTGCTATGCGCTGGTGGACCTCTATGGGCAGTGTGTTGAGGTAAGTCAAACCAAGAACACAGGGATGTGCTTTCTCCGTTTTTTTTTTTTTTTTACTTGGTTCAAATTCATAAGAACACATATATAAAAAAAAAAAAAAAAAAATAATAATAATAATGATAATTTTGTTTTTAAATTTGAGATCAATTGCATAAGAACATGGTAAAACTAAATGGAACACCCCAGTAGGGCTTTTAAACCAAAGATAAAGGAATGTAAGCAGGCTTCCTGCTTGCAAGCTTGTACGCTTTGCACTTATAGTTCAGGTTATTGTTCAACAGCCTATCACATCACTGAGAACAAGCCTTGAGTTTTGCTCTTGAGGGGGGCACAGCAATTTCCCTCTGGTAAGTGGCGTGTCATGGCCTAGCCGTTTAGGGCACTGGACTCGAGCTCTGGTAAGTGGCGTGTCATGGCCTAGCCGTTTAGGGCACTGGACTCGAGCTCTGGTGTTTCTGATCACCAGAGTGTGGGTTCGAGTCCCAGTCGTGACACCAGGGCTCAATTTCATAGAGCAGCTAAGCATGAAAATTTGCTTAGCATGAAATTTTGCCTTGATAAAAACAGGATTTCTCAACCAAATTTCCACTTGATTTTCAGGATAATCAAGCAACAGCTGAACACAAGTACCAAGCAATAATCAACAAATGTAAATTTTGTTGGTAATCCTGGTTTTATCAAGGAAGAAATTTCATGCTAAGCAAATTTTCGTGCTTAGCAGCTTTAGTAAATTGAGCCCTGTGGGATCTTCATGGAATAGCACCTATACATTTTAACTAACCATTTAGAATAGATCTAACAATTCAGCCACTAGATTTCTTGTAATTCAGAGCTATCTGTTGATACAGGTTTCCATAGTAACAGAAGAACTTGGGGCAGCTGGTGTGCCAGAAGAAAAAGAGAAGGCGTCCTTTGAAAATGGTGAGATTTTCCAGACCCTGAAGCTTTATCTTAGAGAGGGCAAGGCCATCTTCATTTTTTTGTAAAGGACACTTGCAATTGGAAATTTCGTAAAGGCACTGGACACCTTTGGTAAATGTCATAGACCAGTTTGCTCACTTGGTGTATCTAAACATATGCAACATATTGAACTTGATTGGTCTTCAAAGTTCCAAAAAAATAATGGAAGAAAAAAACACCCTTGTCGCACAAGTTGTGTGTTTTCAGATGCTTGAATTCGAAACCTCAGCTGAGGTCTTAAAATCGATTGCAATATTTTAGTGAGAAATCACTTCTTTCTCGAAAACTACATTACTTCAGAGGGAGCCGTTTCTCACAATGTTTTATACTATCAACAGCTCCCCATTGCTCGTAACCGAGTAAGTTTTGAACAGACTGATGCTTTGGAGTGGGTAATAAATTCTCAACGAATTGAGTTGTATGATTATCTTTGTGAATAGGTTTGAAGGAGAACACTCCAAGGTCACTGTTCCCCATTGGAGGTAACGGACGGGTGTGTGAATACCAAAACCTCTGTATCCGTTTCAAAGCCACACTAGGCTTACCCGGTAAGTGAATTAATATCAGACGTAATTTTAACAACAATGATGTAAGCTGACTTAAACCTCTTGTGTATAGGGATTGAATGCCCCATCTCTAATCTGTGCATTTTGGTCCAATTTAGTCAAGTTTAGCCTTGGCCCTATGTCATAGAGCTGCTTAGGTACAAAGTGTTGCTGAACAAATTTATGCTTAGCAGATATGAGCAGGAAACCAGCTTAACAGTTATCTACCTACCTTTCACCTCTGTGGACCTCATTTTGAATTCTCGGTCAGAGCCTAGCATGGAGATTGGTTTTTAAGTTTTCAGTATTTGACGGTTTCCCATCCTACCTGATCTGAAACTCTGATTTCTTAATCACTTTCTCTTACTGTAATTTGGGCTGGTAATTTATTTCTGCTAAGCAATACTATTTGGTGCTCAGCAAGTTTTTGTGCTGACAGGCTTTATGAAATTTTGCCCTTTTGTAGTGTGTGTTAAACTTTAGTTTTGCTCCATGTTATTTTTTAACCCCTTTTTGTACAGATGCGTACTTTGAAACCAATCCAAAGTTCAACAAGTGCTACTGTGATCCTTGTCGGAAGTACCAGGGCACCAGTGAGTATGGGGACCAGGGAGATCCACTGCAGCGGTACACCCGCCCGTTTGGATGGTGCAAATTTGCAATCAAGTAAGATGTGTTTTATGCTTATGTTCATTGTTCATAGTTAAATTTTATATAGAAAAACTCATGTTCAAGATAATTTGAAATGTGCAGGGATGTGATTTCTTCATTTGTTGCCACCCCCCCCCCCCAAATTTATTATATTTTAAATTTTTTTAATTTTAGACTTTAGATCAAATACCTAAGAACAAGGAGATAAAACAACACAGAATGCCCCAGATTGCAAGTAGGGGCTTTTAAAACCAAAGAAAAATGTATGTCAGCAGGCTTGACGGTTACTAGCTTCCGTGCTCTCTCAAGCTTTCATGCTTTGTATTAATAATACAGCATTTTTAAAGCGCACTTAATCTGTAAAACATTCAAAGGCGCTGGTCAAAGAACAAGAAGAAAATTTCTCTCAATATCTGCAAAGGCTAATCTGAAGAGATGGGTTTTAAGAGAGTGTTGGAATCAATCGTGAGATGTCATGTGTGTCCTTGAGTTGTTGAGGCAGAGAGTTCCAGAGGCGGGGTGAGGATGTTACTGAATGCCCTGTCCCCATAGCTGGATAAACAGGCCAGAGGAACATAGAGCATGCTGCCAGATGACCTCAGACCCGGCCTGACACTACGGGGCTGAATCATGCTCTGTATGTAGGTAGGGGATAGTCCATGGAGAGCCTTGAATGAGTCTTGAGCTCACATTTCAAACTAGTCTATCAATTCCCTGAATACATTTTCACTTTTGCTTCAGACTACACTGTAGAGCGGAGACTTTGAATGTGTTTGATATGTGGCATATGGCATACCATGGAACGGTGCTTGGAGCCGTCAGAAAAATTCTCGACAGTGGAATGCTACTTCTACCTGGTAAGATAATTAAAGTTAGTTTTAATTCCTTGATGCACAGATACATTTTTATAAAAGCAAAAAAAGAAAACGTGTTCAAACCGTGTTTTTCTCAAAGTTTTTCAAAAGCACCCCCAGTTGAGCTTCACACCAAACGAAAGCTCAACAATCACTCTAAACAACGAGGGCGTTTTATATGGGAGTTTTTAAGTTATGACTGGTTATGAAAGTCCAATTTGATGTGTTTTTGTTGGTCGCTAATGATCGCCTTGTGCACGAAAGTGTTAATATAATATAGCGCATTAATAATAACCATATCAATGCGCTTTTCATAAGTACCCTGGTCATTGGTCAGTAACATCTTTCTCAGCTTCCTGGGGAGTAGACATCCCCATGTTACTGTGGTGCTCCAAATGCTTTTTCATACACAATATCAACCTCTACCCTCGCAGGTACCACATAATTTTGGCTAGTAACCTTTTGTGCTAATCAAGATGTGTCTAAGCTGAGTAGATATCTTTATAATCGACTCAATTAGCATGAGTGTGAGTTTTAGGACAAAGTAATATTCAAATAGTTTTTGTGGTTATTTGTGTCTTTGTTTTACTGAGTTTTTTTTCTTCTTTCCAATTTAGGTGATATTACGCTCGGTGGAGGGTCACCGACGGAACAATCCAACCATTTGAACGAAGACGACACCCACAAACCCAAAGACTTTGACACCAAACAGATCTTTGTTTCTCCATCCATGAAATACGCTGGCTGTAACGTCTACTCAAGACAACAACAGTAAGACGGATAATTCCTTTGTTTGTAAGGTTTAGAAATGGATTGTGGTTTTTGGTCGCTCTCAAATTAGGTTGGCCAGGCGCTCTTTGTTTTCATTTTAGATCTGTTTCTCCGATGGGATTTAAGCCAGTTGCTAATAAACTGGTCGACCTATGAAAGAGTGACGGATTGGCCATCAACTTTTAAGTGTCGTGGCCGATCGGTTAAGAGCACCTAATTCAAACTCTGGTGTTTCTGATCAGCAGAGTGTGAATGGGAATAAAAGAGTAGTGACTCGTTCTTAAACTGATGTTTAAAACCGTGCAGGGTCGTTGCCTTGCGATATTACAACATTTCAAAAGAGGAAATCAGCTGGTCTGAGGAAAAGTTGCACGCCTGTATATAGGGTTAAAACAATCAAACGGTTCCAAAAAACATGGTTATACTTTGCCTCACTATTAATTCCAGATAATTTCTAAGACAATGTTTTTCACCCATCCTCAGGTTCACTGACCCGAAGACGAAGCGTGTGTGTACGGTCAGCGTGGCCTTCCAGGTGCGAGCTCGGCCCAATAGTTACACAATGGGTCCCCAGACGATAGGGGTCAACCACAGCATCGACCCTTACATTGAAAACAGCAAAATAGAATGGTTTACAAAGGAAAGATCGGCCATCGTACCGTGCGCATTGCTTATTAGAGTAGAATAACACTGCCCGTATTGTTATGGTGCTATTTATTTGTTCATATATATGTATATATATATATTGTACATTTGCTCTTTTTGTTTTTTTTAATTGGGCTTGTTTTATTGCTTTAGGGTACTACAGAGTGGAATGAGGTTATGGCAATATGTTTGGACAGTAAATAATGATCATGTGTGTCGGGGTCAACAAAAATACCTAGATATTCTATTTCTCTTCGAGAATGTCAACTAATTTGTAAGCGAAATTTGTCTCTCTGCTGTATTTAAAGGAACGTTACAGAATTGGTAAGAAACAGAAATCATGAAGATCACAGATTTACATGAAACTTACACGGTCTAATAATGATGACAGTAGAAAACATCCCTTGAAATATTTCTGTCAGAAATTTCATATTTGATGAGAAGTAAGTAATCTAATTTCGCGTTTGGAGTGTATCGCTCACTGAGTGTTTTATTCATTTTTGTTTTGGCATCGATGCAAACCAAAATTCGTTATCGGTTTTTCACTATTCTCCCTTGACCCAGATGGTCGATTGATCTCAAACTTCTATAGGTGTGTCAGTTTATGTGTATAGTGGATTACATAAAGTGCTTACACTGCCAGCAACTTATTTGTTAGCAAAAACCAATTCTGTAATGTTCCTTTAAAGTAAAGGTTGAGAAAATAGAGTTAGCTGTTGATGCAAACAACTTACCAACCAAAGGACTGAGGTTATTTTTGCAAACAATGTCAGGCTATGAACTTAAGTAAAGGTTAACGTACTATCATTTTGAAGTCCAGTTGAACCACTTGGATAGTGGGAGACTTTTGGGACTCTAGGTGGCAGCAGACTATACCAGGTCAAACCATTGTGCTCGGTAAAGTGCGCATGCTCTGAACTACAATGTTAACTTACTAGGGCCCAATTTCATGGCTCTGCTTATGGTAAGCAAAAAATCACTGCTTACAGAAGCAGAGAATTCCATGTTTACTTCAAGCAGATTTCTCGGGTTATCATGGAATTTGTGCGTCTGCGTAATCCACGCTACTAGGCATTCTTCCCTTACACTGCTAGTTCGTAAATTGGGCGCTTGCACAGTTAGCGGAGAATGGTGATCATCAGCGCAGAGTTCGATGGTATGCAGAGACGCAAAATTTGGTCTTGGTAAGTCTGCTGCCACCTAGTGTTCTAAAGTCTCCCAGTTTCTTTACAGGCATTAAAGGAAGTGTAATATGTAAATAATTGGTGTAGAATTTTATTACAAAAATAATGTATTCCCCTCCATTGACCAAAGTGTGGGAGTGCAGCTATAGTTATTCAATAGTGAGCTAAGCAGTGAATACTCGGAGGTATTTTAGGGCAAACTAAGCGCATTTTCAGTACAAAATTTGCTTAGCACAGAAAATCCATGCTTAGCAGATACAGGCTTCAAGCCAACTAGATACTCGGAGGTAACTGGGCACATAAAGAAGTTCTTACATTGCAGAGCCGAGTTTCATGAAGCCATATAAGCACATAAACTTGCTAAGCACAGAGAAACCCTGCTTAGCAGAAACAGGCTTCAAGCCAACTAGATACTCGGAGGTTACTTGGGGCACATAAAGAAGTGTTTACATTGCCCAGAGCCGAGTTTCATGAAGCCATATAGCACATAAACTTGCTAAGCACAGAGAAACCCCGCTTAGCTGAAACAGGTTACCAGCCAACATTTCATGAAGTTAACACTGTTGTTACTGGTGCCACACTAATGTTTTGCTAAGCCTAGAAAAATTATGCTCGGCAGAAACAAGTTAACAGCTAACATTTATAAAGTTATTGTTGTAACTGGTGCCACACTAATATTTTGCTAAGCAAAGATGATTGCTGAGCAGTATTTTCTGCTAAACAGCTTCATGGAATTTGGCCCTGTGCTTGGATTTACAAAGAGCTAAGATTGGTCTTAAGTGCGAATCAATCATAACTGCTAAGCAAAGTGTAATATCACTATACAAATCACTATGGTGGTGATACCTGGAAATCGACATGAATCTAGGTTCTTTGTAAAGTTAAAGACACTGGACACTATTGGTAATTGTCAAAGATCAGTCTTCTCACTTGGTGTATCTCAACATAATGCATAAAACAACAAACCTGGGAAAATTTGAGCTTAATTGGTCATCAAAGTTGGGAGATAATAAAAGAAAAAACGCCCTTGTCACACGGAGTTGTGCGCTTTCAGATGCTTGATTTTGAGACCTCATATTCTAAGTCTGAGGTCCTGAAATCAAATTTGATGAAAATTACTTCTTTCTCGAAAACTATGGCACTTCAGAGGGAGCTGTTTCTCACAATTTTTAAACTATCAATCTCTTCTCCCCATTACTCATAATCAAGAAAGGTTTTATAATAATAATAATTTTGAGTAATTACCAATAGTGTCCACTGCCTTTTAAGCCCAGGATGCAGTTCCACAGAGCTGCTAACGCCAAAAAGTAGCTAAGCACAGAATATTTTGTGCTTCCCAAAATAAAAGATAATCAGTGAAAGTACCTTGTCACATTTGACTGGCTTCCTGTTTTCGTTTTATTCAGGATTAAGCAGCTGGTTTTGCTTGAGCAGCTCTGAGCAATTGGGCCTTGCAGGGTAAAGCTAAAGATTTAAAAACGTGATTTTCAAAGTTGCTGTATTTTTTAAAATAAAAGGCAGCAACATTTGCTAACTTGCACCACTTTTATATTATGTTAAGATATATGGTGTAAAAGTGCATTCAAAACAGCATGTTTGAAATAAACCCAGGTACTATGCTTAGCACCTATCCACTAGTAATTGTGACTCAAATTACATTGTCATTTGTATTTAGTAACCAGCCACTGTCCCTGGAGATGTCCCCCTTAATGGAAATCAACATGGGGCCAAGGGAGGTCGATTCGAATGAGGGCGCTGTCAGAAGTGGTTTGTACACAGTTCCCCCTTTGGGGTCGGGCGGGGGGGGGGGGGCGCAGAATCTCCAGCCACACCTCCCTGCGACTTGGATTTTGTATGGAGGGACCTTGCATCCTGAAAATCTGACGTCACACTTCGAGGCTAGTAAAGAGAGCTATAAATGCCAGACAGCTGCTGTTGACAATTTATTTTTGTCATCCTCAAAAATTTTCCTGATTTTTGTTTTCCTTGAATCAATAGACTCGTAACGCATTTCCCCCTTTGAAAAGCACTACGACGGTGGGAATTTTGTTGTACTTTAATAAATGGCCCGCCGTTGAGCTCACATACATTATCACCACGCATTGTTTCACCATGGCCCGCAGCACGGTTCTGGAGATTCGCAATCAAATCCGACGTACATGTACATAATGTGTATACATAAACAAGTACCTGCCATTATCCTTGCGGTAAAAGGACATTGGTGCCAGTCTACCCTGCTACTTTTACAATAGTCTGGTTCCCAGACCTCAAAATCTCCGACTAGGCTCTGTCGATTAACAAGAGACGTCAAGGAATCTTTGGTCAGCGACTACTTTTAAAGCTCCATTAGCGCCCATCTTATCACTGTGTGGCGCCCTGCTCATCCAGCCGTGCACTGAGCTGTAAAAAATATCAAGTCGTCCTAAAGACCGACAACGGACCATCAAAAATTCGGTTTCAAACTTGCGCAACAATAATTTTGGGGTTTACCTTTATCGTTGAGGAAGAAGCCTTTATGAAGACAGAAAATTGTATGTCGGTTGGGTGTTTGTTATCATTGGACTTGCTGAAGATGTACGACTCATCATCGCGAATCACGCAGTAAGGAGGGCTTCACTGTTTGAATCTGCCGCCGTCATGCAGCGCCGGTAGACGGGGGAGTCCTCCTGGGCTAGCCGTCATGGTCACGGTGACCGCGAGTGACTTTGGACATCTGGTCATCTTACTACTCGTCACTGTTGCTTTATACAAGGACAAAGTATCGACTATAAGGACCAATTTCTCTGATGGCTACCTCGTTAACTGTTGAAACCTGGTTTTGACAGCGAGTGTCTAGTGTCGTCTTCGTGCACGGAATCGGAACTCAACACTGCTCTACTGTGGGTGCATACTCCGGTTAAACAGCTCATGGATCCGGACCAAATGACAAAATGCCTACGGATGGACTGGAACCTTCAGGATTTTTGCTGGTTTTCCCAGGTAAGACAAATAATTAAAAGCATGTTTGGGACAAGGTATCCTACCACTTTCAGTTTCCATAAACATGCATCATGTTTTCTCCTCGCTTTACAATAACCCTTTTAAAAGTATTATACATAATTATGGTGTTGGACACTATGACTATAAGAGTGCACTGTTTTGGTTAGTAGGTGTTGGCTCAATATATCAGAAGTGACTCTATACCAATAGAGAAAGCACCAAACCATCTCACTCTCGTCAAACCTGTTTCCCTGCGTTAAAGCGCGTATTCTTAATCTCAAGACTTCCCAGACTCGTGTTGCCTATTTATTACAATGAAAAAGTGCAATGTCTCCGATAGAGGGCACTATAACAAATCGGACTCCAGACAGCCACGACACGATAAATAGGTTATGACTTCTAAATTTGTTGTTTTGCCTCGTCATTTTATTCCGTCCCCCTAAGGAACTTGATACTATTCAGTTTTGCTCTAATTTCAGGCTTGATTTACGATGATGTAGTTGGCTATTGATAATACATTTTGTCACCATTGGGCTTTTCCGGATTACATCTGTGAAAATTCATCTAATTATACAAACAGTAATCTATACCCGTACCGTTTATAAGATTTAGGCCAACAGTAGCATCATAAACGAGTTATGAAAATATCCACCTTTTAAAACCGAGTTTCGGCCTTTGGTTTTCTTTGTGTTCCTGGGTAGGTTTTGTTCTTTTGAGAACCGAATTTCTTCCTGTATGTTTTACTACCGCAGCGTTCGGGAGACATAAGGTATGGGCCCAGGTAAAAAAGGCTAATCAAAGTTATGAATATATTCACATTTTATAAGGTAGTTTCGGCCTTTGGATTTCTTTGTGTTCCTGTGTAGGTTATGTTCTTTTGAGAACCGTTCTTGCTTTATATTCTACTATGGCAGAATACGGGAGACCGTAAAGGAATTGGCCAACAGTAGCAAATACGAGCTATGCAATTACAGTTTTAAAAGGAAGTTTCGGTATTTGGTTTTCTCAGTGTTGTGTAGGTCGATTATGTTCTTTTGAGAACTGGTCTTGCATTTAATTGTTTTACTACCGCGGAGTAGATTTTCGGAGTTCGGGAGACTCATTGCCCAGGGTTTCATGAGTAAAGCAATGCGACTCAATTATTAGCAGATACCTGGATCTTTTGGAAATAATTTACTATTTTCAGGGTAAGGGTAAATTATACGAAGAGCCACAAAACAACACACGATGGACTTTGTGTTCACCACATTCACGTAAAAGTTGTTTTAATCTTTATGACATTAATTTACAATCGACAATTTTTTTGTATTCTTTAAAAATAAATATTCTTTAGAGGTAACTTAATTACTGTGATACCTTACTTTAGTATAATGTAATGTTCAATCATAAATTATACATGTTTTACAGCACATAGCAGGGCTAGCTTAGATGATGGTCTAGTGGAAAGACATCTGCTCTAGCAATGCAATGGTTAGAGTTTGAATCCCACCCGAGTGATTTGCCTGTGGATGTTTTTTTCTCAGGAAAGTACTGAGTATACAGTATTTAATGCACATCGTAGCAAAGCAAATTATATTACAACGCTGACAATAATACTTAAGCCCGTACTCTTGTTTAGACTTGATTCACGCCCCAATCCCGTGCCGGCCATCGCCAGAAAACGGCGCGGCGCTTCTAGGGACCTTTCGCACGCAGAACGGGACTTGAATCAAGTCTACTCTTGTTGGACTTAAGGTATAAACTGAAATACTTTGTTTCGCTATTAAAAAGCAACAATAGGTTTCCATGGTGTACTCGCTAACTGATCTAGATTGTATTGCCACACTGGTCAAATTAATTCTACGTTGCTATAGCGTAGCTTTGTTGCAGGCATTAGAAACTGACCGCACAAAACTTCCTCTTTCACTCACTCACTGCCTCAACACTTTCTCATTTTGCACTTGTTTGTGCAAAGTGCCCCATTCTGAAAACCGGGTATTGATTAGACTTGACCCAGTCTCCAAATCCCGTGAGAGTCCTTTTTATTTTCACTTTCATCGCCTAACTTCAGAAAGCGTTTGCGCGGCCGGTGTCGGATGCAATTGTGGCCGCCATGCAATACTGTCCGCTTCAGACACTTCTGCATATGCAATCGTGTCCGGGGCTATGCAAAAACCGTCCGGCGGACATGTTCATGTATGTGCGCGCATAAGCGAGCGTGCATGCACTGAACCCAATAATATGCAGCATGAATATTCACGTTATTTATGATTGCAGCGAATACCCATCGGCCGAACATTTTCCGTGTCATTCATGCTCTTAGCTTGCTCAAAAAAAAAAAAAAACTGCATATGCAAATGTGTCCGGTCGGACCGCTTGGAATTGCTCTAATGCTATGCTCAATCAGGGTACGGTCCAGCGTGATAAACCAACCGGCAAATCCCAAAAGGCAAACACTAAACTCAATTTCACTCGCTTTCTCACTTTGACACAATCTCACAAAGCTATAGTAGCTGGCGGGTACTAAACAGGCCTGCTCGTAAGACCTGGGCCCAATTTCACAGAGCTGCTAAGCACACAAATTTGCTTAACATGACACTGATATAAACAGGATTAATCACCAAATTCCCATTTGTTGCATATCGCTTGTTACTGGTATTCAGCTGTTGTTTGCTCATCCTGAAAATCACGTGTAAATTTGGTTGGTAATCCTGTTTTTACCAAGGAAGAAATTTCATGCTGAGCAAATTTTTGTGCTTAGCAGCTCTATGAAATCGGGCCCTGTTTCCGTTAGCGAGAAAACCACTGCAAACCATTTTGTGACATGTAGTATACATCTCTATCCCCAAACAGCTAAGTTATAACGCATGTACAGAAATCTGCTACCGCAAGATGCATCGTACATGTATTATAGTGTTGCATTATCGTGTGCAAGTGATGAACATCATTGGACATTAATTTGAGACATTAGTTGTAGCTTACTATTATTATCTTTTTTAAAAAGAGTCACCTTAATGATTTAGCAGTAGCAGGACAATCTTATCACATTGAATTATAACAAACTAGCAATTTAGATTGTATGTAGGTTGGTGAGTAGACTTGAATCAAGTCCCAATCCCGTGTCAGCGCCACAGAAAATAATTGTTTTCCGGGCCCCAAACCTGCTCTGCTTGGCTGCATTAACTACACTTTGACGATGGGGGCGCACTTGTCTTATACTCAGAGCCGTATATATTGGTACTTGACTGCTGGCGCGTTGTGTTTGGGACCTCACACGATCAAGGGACTTGAATCAAGTCTAGTTGGTGAGTAACGAGTAACTGCATTGGGCGGATTGTTTCGAGTCAATGTTGATATCGTTGGTGTCTATTGGTATCCTACAATAATTTCCAGTGGCTCCCAACGCTGTTCCTCAGTTTCAGGTGTGGATTCTATAAAAAGTTAAGACTAGTCTTATCTCGCGTTAGGACGAGTTAACTCGGCCTTACTTAAGACTAGCCTTTATGTTTTTAATATATCCTATGACTATTCCTAAGTTAGAACTAGTCCTTTATCTTTGTGAAATCACCGCAATGATTCGTATTTCGGAATAAGTGAGAGGTGAACTTCACTTTGTCCTGGAAAAAGTAGTTTTTACTCATCTTTTTTACTGTACACAACTGCGACCCTGTCCTAAGCATGGCCAATCCCAGATTCTTATCGATAACGTCGTAACCAATAGTGACCAGTGCCTTTAAGCGACATCGGATTATTAAGCATAAAGCTGATAGCCAAAGAAGAATTTCTTATTACTTTTATGATCGAGAGAAAGACATCTGTAACGAGGTTGATGGCCAAGTTAACTATTTAGCTGAACAAATTGACAATGTCCATAGGTTGCCAAAAGGTAATTGCTCAACAAAAAATCAACTAAAATAGTTCATGTTCGCCCATTACCAGATAAAAAAAGAATATACAATGTTGTAACATAATGAACTCCTCTCATAATAACATGTATTAATAATTCAAATTTTTTTTTGTCATTCATTTACATTAAGGTGAATATTTATCTTGTTAAACAGAGCACTTGGCCAGAACAATCTAAAGTAATTAATTTACGCAAACTTTCAAAGGTGAAATTGATTTGATTAACTTCAGCAGTCCGCTCAAAACTGAACATTGTGCCATGCTCGAAAGCAAAACCATGTTTAAAGTTGTAGTTTTTCATTTAAAATCACATTCTAATGCCAAACTAAATGCGATTACATGGTTTTGACTGTGAATGCCTACAAACCACTAATGACTCTGGTTGGGTTTTCAGCTGCCACGCACCACGAAAAAGCAGACAAAAACAGGTTTTTTGGGTCGTGCTTGGACGACAACGACAGCTCTCTGTCAGTGTGCCTAAAGTGTTAGGGTTTATTAATCTGGATAAGGTATAAGTAAACCAACCCAATCGTAAAGTTATTATCTGTTGTGGATAACCAGTTCCGTGTTGGCGTCACCCATAACTCTGCTATAGTCCACGCGTACTACACGTGCTACTGTATTGAACCATGGCCAATGACGTCATCAAGTTATGCCAGTTGATCTGTTAAACACCAGTTCCTCATATAGGCCCGGCCTAAGAATCATCACCTTCAGTCGTTTCGCGTTTCTCTTCAAATCCACTGTAACTTGGGTCACTCTTTTTGTTGAACCCACTGTTGAGGTTGGTGAGCCGGCTTGATCCGGTAAAGTGAGAGCGCCCTCGCTTGTCCTCCAATCCTTCCCAGGCATCTTGGTCGCTCCTTTTGTGGAACCCGCTCCCTAAATGGGTCAACCCACTTGAACCCGAAAGCGAAGTGCGCCCTCTCTTTTCTTCGTTCTCTTGCCATGCGTCTGCACCATCTTCGCTTCGTTTATGGAACCCGCTTCCTAAATTGGTTAACCCATTCGATCCTGAAAACGAAGAGCGCCCTCTCTTTTCTTCGTTCTCTTGCCATGCGTCTGCATCATCGTCGCTCCTCTTGTGGAACCCGCTGCTTAAATGGGTCAACCCACTTGAACCCGAAAGCGAAGTGCGCCCTCTCTTTTCTTCATTCTCTTGCCATGCGTCTGCATCATCGTCGCTCCTCTTGTGGAACCCGCTGCTTAAATGGGTCAACCCACTTGAACCCGAAAGCGAAGTGCGCCCTCTCTTTTCTTCATTCTCTTGCCATGCGTCTGCATCATCGTCGCTCCTCTTGTGAAACCCGCTACTTAAATGGGTCAACCCACTTGAACCCGAAAGCGAAGTGCGCCCTCTCTTTTCTTCATTCTCTTGCCATGCGTCTGCATCATCGTCGCTCCTCTTGTGAAACCCGCTACTTAAATGGGTCAACCCACTTGAACCCGAAAGCGAAGTGCGCCCTCTCTTTTCTTCATTCTCTTGCCATGCGTCCACACCATCTTCGCTTCGTTTATGGAACCCGCTCCCTAAATGGGTCAATCCACTTGAACCCGAAAGCGAAGTGCGCCCTCTCTTTTCAACGTTCCCTTCCCATGCGTCTGCACCATCATCACTCCTCTTGTGGAACCCGCTACTTAAATGGGTCAACCCACTCGACCCTGACAGCGAAGTGCGCCCTCTCTTGACTACATTCCATGCGTCTGCGCCATCGTCGCTTCGCTTGTTGAACCCGCTCCCTAAATTGGTCAACCCACCAGACCCTGACAGCGAAGTGCGCCCTCTCTTGACATCGTTCTCCTCCCATAGGCTCAGGTCTCCATCGCTTCTCTTATTGAAGCCACTGGCCAGGTTTGTCAGCCCCTTCGACCCTGAAAAAGCGGAGCGCCCTCTCTTATCTTCATTTGCATACACATCTTCTAAGAAATCGCCTCTCTTATTGAAGCCACTTCCAAGGTGCGTCAGCCCGCTCACACCGGCAAAGGAAGAGCGCCCCCTTTTGACAGCTTCTTCTCTCTTATTGAAGCCACTTGCTAAATTGGTCAAACCTCTTGAGCCGCTGAATGCCGAGCGACCCCTTTTACTTAAGAAGTCATCCAGTAGGTACGCGTCTTCATCTCTCTTGTTAAAACCACTTGCTAGATTAGTAAGTCGGCTCGAACCCGTGAATGAAGAGCGCCCTCTTTTGTCCTCACTGTCCAACCATACTCCAGGATCACTCTTCTTGGTGAAGCCACTTCCCAGATTAGTTAGTCGGCTAGAGCCTGCAAACGAAGAACGTCCGCGTTTGACCTCTGCGTCATCCAATAAATCTTCAAGCGCGCTCTCATCGTCAGTCAGAGTCCGCTTGTTGAATCCACTGCTTAGTCTTGATAGTTGAGACGACCCGTACATGTTGGTGCGCCCTCTCTT
Organism: Asterias rubens; assembly: GCF_902459465.1. NCBI lineage: Eukaryota > Metazoa > Echinodermata > Asteroidea > Forcipulatida > Asteriidae > Asterias > Asterias rubens. The sequence continues at coordinate 9,858,105 of NC_047079.1, forward strand.
GGCACGCCACTCAGAGTTGAGACTTGTCAACCTCTTGTGAAACAGATCGCGTCCTTCGGGGGTAAGGCCCTTTGCAACCTCGTCCTCAAGCTCCTGAAGGAGTTCGTTGAAAAGTTCATCCCTCAATTCTTCAAGCAGTATCTCATTTGCTTTCGTCTCTTCAGGTTCCGGAACGAGTTCCTGTAACACACAAAGGAGAGAAAAGAACAGAAATCAAGATGAGTGTGGGGATATTCCTCGATTCTGCCATCTTGTTTCCTCCTTATAAAGACTTAAAGTTGTAGGTCAGGATAAAAATGCATATCGATATTGTATTGGAAAACTTCTCCACCGAGCAGTTAAGAGTACCGGACTCAAGCTCTGGTGTTTCTGATCAGCAGAGTGTGGGTTCGAGTCCCAGTCATGACACCTGTGTCCTTGAACAGTACACTTTATCATTATTGCTTCACCCTCGGATGGGACATTGAAGCGTAAGTCCCGTGTGCTAGGATTGGTAGTGCTTGTAAAAGAACCACGAACACTTATCATAGAACCTTTGTTTCTGGTTCACATCACAATAATGTTTACAAATATCCCTAGGCTTGCGAGCTGAAGCTCACTTATGAGACACCCTTGGTTTCATTACCAAAAAACAATAAAAGAGATAGATCTGCAATCGACGAATAAATTATTTATTTTTAGAAAATCATGAATATATTCAAGATATTCAAGTATAAACCTGAGATATAAATAACGGTGAAGTTGAGTCTGTGTCGTCAAAATTATAAATATTATATAAATTATATGTCGAGTGCCTCTGCTTTTCCAGAGACCGACAGGTGGAACATGACCAATAATCTTTTCAATAATTATGATGAGCTCATTTCTGTACAAAGATAGTAGTTGCAAGACCACTCATTTTTCAATATTTTATGCGTGCGATTGTTTGCGTAGCTGACTAATGTGAGTGGAAACACACTACACCATAAGCCCGGTGCTTATCAAAATGTCTGTCGGTGCTTTATATTGCCATAAGAGTTTGGTGTTTTGCTCTTATGGGAACGTCAAGTGTTTTGAAGGGTTTGCAGATTAGGCGAAACGACCATATGGCTGATTATGTGAGTTCCCGCCTAAACACAACCGCACGCGGTAATCAAATAATGATAGGGAATTTGCTATCTTTGAACTCAATAAATGTGCATGAATATTTCCTTCAAAAGAGAATTATAAGGAATTTGGAAGAAAAATAAACCACTCGGTCATAACACTGACTTTGTATTTCATACACTAAAACCAAAGCGTGTGACAATGCTTGTGACGTCATAATAGGCATGTTTGCGACAATGATAGGGTTTCTCTGTGAAAGCAGCGAGTTGAATAGCAAACGCAGCGAACAGTTTCCCGAAAAGAAATGTTGGTGGACGTTGGCACCACTTATCACGTAAAAAGATCCGAGGCAATAACAACATTTTGAAAGCTAACTGGACCCAATTTTATGGCTCTGCTTACTGTCGAATTCTGCGCTTACGATCACGATTCCCCGCTTACGTGCAAGCGCCGAATTTACTGCGCCACCCTTGTAAGCGTAGAATGCCTAATGCATATAGTAACCTGGAGTACGCAACGCAGAAGCCAAAATTTGCTGCTAACCCGTGAAACACGCTTGCCGTAAGCACAGAATTCCCTGCTTCCGTAAGCGCCGATTCTGTGCTTACGGTCTGGGCCATGAAATTGGGCCCTGATGGTTTAAGTTAAATTGATGGGAAGACTAAGAAAAAATGCGTGGACAAGTTTACGATTCATAACACAAGCGTAGGTGGCTGGGGACATCCATTTGCTTCCCCTATTTCAGCCTTCACTCTTGAAAAAAGCTGATAATCCAACATGTTAGCTGAGTTTACACTATAAACACTCAACCAGTGAAATCGTGGCAATCGGTGGAATTGTATTTGCGCAAAATTTGTTTTTTTGATAACGTTCACTTCAACTCTCTGTTAGCAGACGCACGTACTTCTGCTGCAACGGGAAGCGCTTTCAGTGTGTGCGCTCAGTGGACCCCCATGCCCGCCGTACATCGACCCATATGCACTCACGAAGTAGAGAGAGGAGGCTTCGATCGTTTTTAGTCGGCCGGACTGAATCATGGACTACGAAAGTACATCCCTTTTTTACGTGTTTTGCAAACCATTGGCTGACCATGTCACTGGAGGATGGTCAGTCTCATTAAGGATTGGTCGGTGATCCCCGTGGAAATCAACCGAATTGTCAACTAGTAACTAACGATGTGGGTATGCTAAATTGAATGCACCCAGGAGAATGCAAAATGGTGCTTCATTTCCCCGTAAATAAAACCAAACTCTACACTACCGAGTATCAAAAAGTGGCTGTGAACAAATTGGGGGCGAACCAGTGGGCAATACCCAAACGGCTCGAAGGGAGTCTAAAGTTGTGGTTGCGAGGCATTAATTTCTTCAAAAGGTATTAAAAGCTAGTCGCGCACTGTCTTTCCACCCTTGAAACTAATCGTTTACTTAAGGTGTTTTTATGTTATTTATTTATTTTCAATTTTTCGGACAGTACAATAATTATAACAAAGCTCCCTTTTTGGTTGCCCTCCAGCGGTGCAAAGATCAAGAGAAACTAAACAAAATCCAGTTACTATTTTTTAAGAATGTTACTGAATATTTTGTAAAAAGGACGAGTCTTCACGGTTGTTTTGAAAGTGTTTTGTATGCATTCAAATATAAAGATAGTATAATACTAGTCTAAGCTGGAGCGTCCAAACACATCGGGTGCCTTCTTGTGATGTCTCAATAAATAACAAACTTGCAACATAGCGCGTTGGAAATAACAACAGAGACAAACACAATGGTGTTTTCTCACGTACACTTAAATAGCTATTTTCAATAGGGAGAGCATAATGAATATTGACATCGTCTCGCAAAGGCGCCGCGATACCAAGGCAAACCAAAGAAACCCTTTTGTCAATAAACCCCCACAACTTCCTAGTAGTCTTCTCATCTTTAACTCGCCACTTTAATATGACAAGCATTATGCTCTCACAGTCGATATTAAAATCGCAGGTAGCCTTGACAACTATTCCACACAAATTTTTTTGAGGTTTACTTGTTTCTGGCTGAAATTAGTCAGTAGAAGGTGATGCTATGGTTATAGCGTTTTACCAAATATATTGCTGGCTTTTGAAACGTTGTTTTCATAGTCTTTGGAAATGTTGTCGTGCTTTTGGTTTTTCGGAAAGTGTTTGTCCTTTCTTCTTCTGTCGAGCTTTGTGATGGTTTACACTTTTCAATTCAATTAAATTAAGTTCACATTTATTTGCACAAACACATTTCCATCTTGGTGTCTTTGAAGATGTTGTTTGGTTGTTTTGTAATCTTTGTAATTGTTGTTGTTGTTTGGTTTTTCGGAAAGTATTTCTCTTTTGTTTTCTGTCGAGCTTTGTTGTGTGGACACTTTTCAATTCAATTAAGTTCAGTTCACTTTTATTACCAGAAACACATTACCGCAAATTACAGAACTACGTACTGAATGAACTTCATGTATAATAATAATTAATTGGTAAGAAATGTACTACAATATGTCGAACTGCCAATTAAGTGCCCATAGAGATTAGCTTGCGCGTTTATCACAAAGTGCAGACCGCACCGGTAAAAGTAAAAATCTCCCTCCCAAAAGAAATGAGCCTTAGTCAGTGACGTCATCACGCTGACGTCATTTTGTTGTTTCAACCCATTGATATCTATTATGTGTGCGTTCGTTCAGCTTTCCTTGGTCTACCCCGCGGTGCTCACTCGGGTGAGCCCATGACAAGAGCTAAACGAACGACAACTCACCGCCCTCGTAGTGACGTCGTTTACCTGGGACCAGCCCCCAAGTGACCCACTCCACAAGCAGGGCACTGGGGGGCTGACCCGGGTGAGACCCATCAAAGCTATTCGAACGTACCGGGGCAGACCGGGGTCGACCCAGGGAGGCTAAACGAACGCACCCATAGAGATCAATGGTAAAACCACAATACAACTCTGACAGCGCATATCTTGTACGTACGGCGCACATGATAGGGTCAAATAGCAACGTAGACTGGTCCCACGTCTTTATTCGTAACATTCGGAGGTGTGACGTCAGATGTTCGAGCCGTGAGCAATCTTCTTTTGACCTCTAATCGAGGGCGCCCTTCTCAAAAAACTTCATGACATGACGTCGTGGCATGACGTCATGGAGTTAGGCATTCTGGTAACGTATGCTATTATAGTGCTGGAATGTGTTCGACATGCCATACTACGTATGGAAAGTTCATTAACTGGTTCCCTCAATCGTATTGCCTTGAGAACATAGCTGGTCACCGTTCAAGACATACCTCAGCCTGTAACTAATATGACCAACTCGCCCTCAAACCATTTTGACTCTAACTTGTTATCATTCTCGATCCCCTTAATATTTTAAGGTTATAGCTATTTGAATTTTGTATTGTCAAGATCCAAAAATATTGTCAGGAGATGTAAAACATGTTCTTGACAAACACAAATATTAAAGCTCCTGTAGTACCTAAAGGGGTAGCCGTAGGGTGTATATTACGAAAGGTAAAACACGTCATTCATATTCACTGACCATGACTAAAGAAATGCAAATTGTGCGTTCATTTGAGCGCATCATCTACCGTAGGAACCCACTGCTATTATTCATGCTGCTAGAGTGCACCGGGCGTACTTAAGACTAGCACTCGTTAGCTACCCCCTCCGGCTGGGAGGGAGGGAGAGATGGCGGCAAAGGTAGAGAGTGAATAAGAGCATCAGAATTTAAGATAAACTTATTCCCGTAAGGAATGGTTTTTACTTTATTCCAATGGGAGCTACTTCACTTCTTAAGTGACCCATGCCCTTGATACGAGGTGTAAATATTTAGTTTCTAAGATGGCAGATGTGAGCTGCAAAAAAAAACCGTTCAACTTAAAATTTCATGACTACGAGCGGGGTCTACTCTAAACGTCAGTACAATAAAGGATCTTACTTTAAATCTTCTGACATAATTATTCTTTGTTGGCAGGGGCCGTCCAGGGTAAGGCAAAAGTTTTAAAAACTGTCATCAAAGCGATGTGCCCTCCCAGACCCCTCCAACAAATAGCACACATGTTTATAAACAAAAATAATAAAAGCATTTTCAGAGCAAACACTCTTTCTTTCCATGAGAGATGACAACATGCTTTATGCTTTATACCCAAACGGTTACTCGTGTAGTTACTTCCAACCACTGCAAACTTCGTAGGGTTAGACTTATAAACCTAAACAACTGAGAAGAGCCAAAACTCCTTAAAGGTGCACGGTATCTTGGAAAGAGAGACAAGAAACCTGTAGATGCTTAGCATACTGACCATTTCCCCTCCTAACTAAAACCGTCTACACAAATTGCTACCCTAAAATGCAGATGTGTAAAGGTACATCTCTGTACGAACTTAATGGTAAGCAACACATTTCCAATGGCAAATTCTACTTGGTTCAACCGCAGATGTAGAAAGTGTTGCAGGTGGCGTAGAGATAGCATTTTCAACTGATACACAGCGACTTACAAAACCTAATAAAACACAGACGTCAATTTGAGCATGGTTGGATCTCGTCCCACACACACACACCAACCACCGTGCAATCCCCGCCCCCACTCCCCCCTACGAAACGTCAATAACAACTCCCCAGGCAATTAGACCAAGGGTGATGTTTCCGAGTAAAGACAGGTGCCAAAAAACCAATCAATACAAGTGTATTGATGTAACTAAGGTTTGGGAGTCATCTCACTCCAGTGAATCACACCAGCCTTTTTGAAACGCCCGTCCACGTTTCTCCCCAAAATTGCCCCCACGAATGAATTATACTTGCAGACGAGAAACACTTTCATCGACAATAGTTTGTAAATGAGAAGATGTTGTTTTCTTCTGCTAAATGCTTGTAGTTGAAATCTAATTGTAGGCATGTCTAGACTGTGTTTTATAAAGATGGAGGCAAATTGAGCGTGCCGTGGTGGCACTTTCAGTGAAGTGTCCGAGTGGCCACGTCTAGTTTTTCCCGTCATGATACAACTTTAGAACATGGCGGTTTAACGAGGAATAATTTGCAAATAATTCTGTTTCGAAGCATTATAGAGGGCCCGGTCGTGGCACTCGATGTCCTTATAAGCAGTGGTTCTAAATATACCATTATAAGCAACTGTCTTAAACCATTATTGCCGAGTCCTTCGGATGGGACGTATGAGCCGATAGTACCGTGTGTTGTGGGACGTAAAGCAGATGGTTCCGTGTGTTGTGCAAGGCATGTAAAATTACCCAGTGCACTTATCGTATAAAGAGCCGGGATTCGCCCCGGCGTTCCTGGTTTGATCGACAGCATATTTCGCAAAAGCATCTTGTAAACCATCTCTCCATGGTGATATAAAGGAATAGGTATAACACTTCACAAATGCAGCTCCTATTTAAGAACAAAATACTGAGCGCTTTAACACCATAGGATGCGATAGTGCGGTATATAAGAACCTACTATTCGTGTTCCTATTATTAAGTAGATTGACTATTGAAATATCTTGTACAAGTTTCAATATTTTAAATGACGACGTCATTAGTTTACAACGTCATTATGACGTTGATCGTACATCTGCTTATACGTCCATTCCACACAAGCCATTAAGGTCAATGCATACCGCCCCTGAAGTGTTTTGAAAGTCATGGCTGTAGTTATTTACGTTTAAATACTTGAAAAAGGCCACCAGTCACATTGAAAGGTTATACCAGTTACATCGTGTGAGAATGTTGCAACTGGAACATCATTAACGGCACTCTGAGCTATAAGATTTACATTTTGTGTCTCTATAATTCACGATCACCATCCCCCTAAAACCCCAAGAGAACATTGGTACTGTCTGTCATGAATACTGTTTGTACTGATTAGACTTAATATATCATTAACAATTCCTGTTACCGTGAGTATTAATTGTAAATGACGACACCAGGGAACTATTAGGCGGTGTGAAATGCTTGCACGGGGAACCGCGATGTGTGCTAGCAGACGACGCAAGCTCTTTGTTGTTTAATGTCCAGAACGTGGAACCGATGCTTTGCGTGTGTTGTAATACTTTGTAGTCAGCACACGAACAAGCGATTAAGACAACTTGATGTCTTTATTATGCTGACAGAGTGAAACAAAGACAGGGCCCTATACGCATATGCGTGACCGCACCACAGCTTTGACCAACCATGGAGGAAGACCCATGGACCAACTGATGAGAACACGATTTAATGGACCGTGTATAAACCCATAACCCCATGACGTTTTACCAACGGTTCTAGTTTAATACTAACTCTTGACTTTAGAATTTCTCGACCTATGGTCAAAGACGATCGAAAGAAACTTACTGGGATCGAAGGCTGGCTCTTTAGAAACCGAAAGAGGCAATTGCATCGAAGTCCTGACTCAGTTTCAAAAGCTGAAAGTCGCTACTTCACTTTCGGTACGGGGAGCTTGGGCAAAAATGAGGTCGACAGATGGACTGGGGAAGAGAAATCTACGTAGCATAAAAAAGACATGAAGCCATAGCTAAAATAAGCAGGCCCGCGGCCAGGAGCGAAGAGTACGAATGATGGGTTAATGGAATCGGACTTTTCGCTAATGGGAAACGAAATGAAGGGATCGCTGTTAAAATGCAAGGAAGTATTGGCGTTTAACGAGTAAAAGAAGCTTTTATAATTTCCCCATCCTTTTCTGGTTTCTGCTATGGGGTGTATACAGTTTGATGCATTAGAATAGCTTAAAAGTACCCTGGCGTTTAACACTTAAGGAATCTTGTACTCGCCTCTGGACCTGGAAGCGCAATTGCTTTTTGGAGCAATTTATACTGAAAGACTTTTATTTTTTTAGGAGCATTTTCACTGATAGACCATCGACACTTTACTACACAACGTTCTGCGTCTGTTAAGTAACCGCTTAGGTGGTAACATTTTTGATTCGTTGTTTCTATTAACTTGTTTTTGTTGCTGTTCCTTTGGGTCTGGAGGGAGTTGTGCACTGTGTATTTATTTATTTGAATGTATTTTGGTGGGTGGGATAGGAAGGAGTACAGTCTTGATTAGAGAAAAAAAATATATATATATATATATAATTATAGGACTAGATCTAGGAGGTATTAAAAGCTTAAAGACACTGGACACCTTTGGTAATTGTCAAAGACCAATCTTCTCACTTGGTGTATCTCAACATATGCACAAAACAACAAACATATGAACATTTGAACTCAATTGGTCGTCGAAGTTGCGAGATAATGGGAAAAAAAACATCCTTATCACACAAAGTTGTGTGCAATCAGATGCTTAATTTCAGGACATCAAAATCTAATTCTGAGATCTCGAAATCAAATTCAAATTATAGAGGAAAAGTTACTTCTTTCTCGAGAAGTACATTACTATGTAGATTTGATGCTAACAATTAGTTTAGGTAATTACAAATAACGTCCAGTGCCTTTAAAGGCAGTGGACACTATTGGTAATTACTCAAAATACTTATTAGCATACAACCTTTCTTGGTGACGAGTAATGGGGAGAGGTTGATGGTATAAAACATCGTGAGAAACGGCTCCCTCTGAAGTGCCATAGAGTTCGAGAAAGAAGTAATTTTCCACGAATTTGATTTCGAGACCTCAGATTTAGAACTTGAGGTCTCGAAATCAACCATCTAAACGCACACAACTTCGTGTGACAAAGGTGTTTTTTCTTTCATTATTATCTCGCAAGTTCGATGACCGATTGAGCTCAAATTTTTACAGGTTTGTTATTTTATGTATAAAATTATGTTGAGATACACCAACTGTGAAGGCTAGTCTTTGACAATTACCAATAACGTCCAGTGCCTTTAAGGGTAGTCCTAAAGCTAATTAGGACGAGAAACTCTTCCTAAATCGACATAAGACTAGTCTTAACTCTTTGTGAAATCCACCCCAGGTCAATATACTTTTGAGAAATGGCTTAATTAAAAAATTTCTTAACTCGTCAAAGTCTTAATTTGTCATTGTCTTTTTAGTCATTTGCTTAATTAGTCTTTGTACGAGTGTTTAATTGGTACTAAAGCCCTGGCGGCCTTTTGCTTTTAGTCTTTGTACGAGTGTTTAATTGGTACTTCGTATTATCTGTGTACAGAGGAAGAGTCCTTAACAGGGCTAGTTGGTTCTCCATAACAACAAGGTTACAAATTTGATGACCATTATTAGGCTTACAATGATAACCATTTACTAATCATAATATTTTCTTGACCAAATATAATTTGCCTTGGATTTGTTATTCAGAGCGACTTGGTCAATTACGGCAGAGTGCAGTATTGCATGGCCTGGTCATTTATTATTTAGAATCGAGTTTGCAAAAAAAGTCCCCTAAACACATCAAGCTTATAGTTTTCAATTGACCGATAGTAATAAACGGCTAGCTGTCGTCATTTCATGCAATATTCAATAAAAGTATTCTACAGAGACAGCATTATTAGCCATTGGCGATGTGACTGGAAACGATTGGCAAACTTGTTCCTGTATACAACTAAACAAGGCAACGCCAATTTCGAAAATTTAATTATTTATAAAACAATATTAACCTAAATATGTAGATGTACATCTGAGGTCTCGAAATCAAATCCGTGAACAATTACTTCTTTCTCGAAAACTATGGCCCTTCAGAGGGAGCCGTTTCTCACAATGTTTTATACTACCAACCTCTCCCCATTACTGGTTACCAAGTAAGGTTTTATGCTAATAATTATTTGGAGTAATTACCAATAGTGTCCACTGCCTTTAAGAGTGATTACCAAACGTATATGCCTTCCCTCGATTATGGGCATACGCCTTTAAAGGCAGTGGACACTACTGGTAAATAATTATTAGCATAAAACCTTACTTGGTAACGAGTAATGGGGAGAGGTTGGTAGTGTAAAACATTGTGAGAAACGGCTCCCTCTGAAGTGCCATAGTTTTCGAGAAAGAAGTAATTTTCCACGAATTTGATTTTGAGACCTCAAGTTTTGAGTTTGAGGTCTCGAAATCAACCATCTAAACAAAAAACATCTCGTTGTTCACGCCCATAGGTCTCTGCGAGCAGTCGTAGCAGTTTACAGAAGGCATAAACATAAATAATAAATTTGGCTAAAACATTAAATTTCTCTGTGTGTGACTTCAGACGAATAATCTGTTACGGTCGCGTAATGACCAGCCACGTTACTGATAATTGATCCTGGAAGCGTGGAGAACAGGATACAAACACTGAAAAAAAGGTACGAACTTGCCAAAACTCGTATCACAAAGATACTCTATCACGAAAACACGGAATGCTCAAAGGCAGTGGACACTATTAATAATTACTCAAAATCATTATTAGCATAAAACCTTACTTGGTAATGAGTAATGGGGAGAGATTGATGGTATAAAACATTGTGAGAAACGGCTCCCTCTGAAGTAAACGTAGTTTTCGAGAAAGAAGTAATTTTCCACGAATTTGATTTCGAGACCTCAAGTTTAGAATTTGAGGTCTCGAAATCAAGCATCTGATAGCACACAGCGTTGTGTGACAAGGTGTTTTTTATTTCATTATTATCTCGCAACTTTGACGACCAATTGAGCTCAAATTTTCACAGGTTTGTTTTTGTATGCATAGTTTAGATACACAAAGTGAGAAGACTGGTCTTTGGAAATTACGAATAGTGTCTAGGGTCTTAAAGTACAGCAACTCGGAAGTACGGAATTCAAAAATGTAACATCTCTGAAAGACGGGAGTCCGAGTTATCACATCTCGGATTATTTCAAAGACACTCTTTCATTGAATGCAAAGATAGTGAAACTCAGAAATACGGAATTCGAAGACATTGATGAACGAAGCCCAAATGTACGGCGACTGCTATAAACACATGTCCAACTGTTATTTTTCGTCAACGTGTTTCTTTTGTTAAGCCATGGCATACAGTGTTGGATTACGGACAATACTTGCATTTAACTACACAGATAAACCATAAGGAAATTTAGTCGGTCTTAAATTATCTTAACAGGCTTGGAATTTCATCTTTGAGAGGGCGAAGCCATTTTTTCCCCAAGGGGCAACATAGGGCATGGACTCCATGACCAGCATGTATTTTCAGGTATGTGCTACTGGTGCCACACTCATGTTTTGCTTATAGTAAAAAAAAAATGCTAAGCAGTAATGTATAATCTGCTTAACAGCTTTGTGAAATTGGGCCATAGTCTTGAGGCCCAAACACCCACTATGGCGTCGGTGTGTTTATTAATGTTCTCTCGGGGCTTGAGTAGTACAAAGTGTCATTTGATCAGACACTGCTGATGATCAAGCACTTGAGGTGTCATCATTGTTTAATCCCCAGTGCAGTTATTATCAAAATTATTAATACAATATTAATTGTAAACGATGGTTTAGCAGTCGCTAGGGAAACTTAAAGAGGAGGCTAATCTGAAAACATGCCCGTTCTTTCCAGATTGATTGTCCGGGAAGCACCCAATCCGGATGTTCACTCTCCCAAACCGATAGGGCCGGAAAGCATCGGGTAACTGTTATTAATTTTACAGGACGAAGATAAATATTACAAGACTGTATCAATAACATCATAATCAGTTTCCTGAAGATGGCTAGAGCAAGCTACTCGAAACGTTGAGACTACTCCGCAGCAGTGAAATTAACAACGAGAAGTCTTCTCGACGCACTAAAGCAAAATAAGTAGTCTCGGCCAACTTACTATCTTCCAAGTTCTCAAAAGAACATAATCTACACGGCAAGTAGATGCACACAATGGTGAATACCGCAAACCGATTTATGCAACCTCAAAATAGCTCGGCAGTGGGAGTTAAAAATACCTCTTCAAGAAAAGCAGAAACTAATTTGTCCAGGTTTGTCATTTACTTTACTGCCGTCGATTTCACAAAACTCTTCCTAACTTAAGACTAATCTTAGGACTTAGGACGAGTCCCAACCCTGCACTGTAGCATGCATACCTTAAGATTAATCCTAAGTTAGGACGAGTAACTCGTCCTAACTCGAGATAAGACGAGTCCTAACTCTTTGTGAAATCGACCCCTGGTGCAGTAAGGAATACTTTGTGTACAGATCTGGGTCAGTTTTGACCAGGATCCTTTTTGGGATCAGGCTGACCAGTAAACTGGTTAAAAATGGGGTTATAACTTTCTGTGTCATTTTGACCCATTTCTGGTTAATTGACACCATGCCCAAACGTGATCAGAGTTGAGTCTCATTGGACTCGGAATCCGGGTCAATTCTGACCCGTGTGTTTTTAGGGTGTGCTCCTTTAGCTTCTTTCTGAAATCGTGCACTTCTCAATGCGGAGCCTGTGGAGGAAATGCCGGTGTTTCGCAAAGGCTGATAAAGGGGCCGCCACTCTATGGTGTTATTGCGTGTCCTTGTCTCAACATTACTAATAAGAATGCTTCCTCAATAAATTGATGTTTTAACCTTTTGAGGTTGACACGTACAAGGAGCGAAATGTCCACACTACATTGTCAGGGATTCCGTCTCAGTTTATCTTTCAATATAAAGATGAACTTATTGCACACGAACGTGTTTGAATTGTCACTACACTGTCAGCCGTGGAAGACTCAAGGAGGAATGGAGGTCATCATTACGCCTGGATTCACACACACACTGTCTCTCTCGTGGATTGAGAGGTCTTGACCGAGACCGACACGCGAGAGGTAGGTAGAGTTATTGAGGTGATCCAATCCAACAAAACACTGTTTTGATTACCTGTGCTGAGGATCTCATGGCCTCCTCCATCCACGCGATCCGAATGAGCAAATCGTGGCGTCAGTGAGATCGGCGCGTGAATAATGGTCATTGGAAGTAGGACGACTGTGCAAGTCTAGTGATAGTGCTATACATTTTGTACAGGGGGTGTTGTCGGTATCGGGACCAAGAACAACACCCTGTGGTGTCCCTCAAGGAACCTTGTGTACAGATATAGATGGATATATTTACGTTCTTATAAGAAACTACATTCTACTAACGCAGAGCAAATATTTTTGTTATCGACTTATTTTGTGTAAGATAACCTTTTGAAATTTACTGTACTATGCGAGTTTTAACTGGAGGACCGGACAGAATGCATGTTTTCAAGCACCATCATTTTGCTTTTTACCCCCTCTTGTTTGGATATAACCTATATTATGATGACTTATTACTCTCCACTGTACCCGCTTGTTTAGTCTCATGACTCTGGTACCCTTTCTGTCTTCGTACAATGACCTCGGAGTTTATTTTATCCCACGTCTCCCTACCCACTTACTACCGTTTCAATGAGCCAATACGTTTGATCTTGCTGTTCAAGATCCTGCCACTCACAGGTATACGCTGTAGTGGTTTGTACCGTGGAGGGGCAGCTCAATAAAAGAATGATGAATGATCTCAAGCAGATGCATAAAGAACGTGATTGGATTGCGTGCGAGGAATCGTGTTTTGTTTTACGTACGGCAGACGTACGCGCATTTCTATGCTTAGACTTGATTTTAGTCTTGAAATCAAGTCGGTAATTGTTACGGGGACGGTACACACATCCTCGATCCCAGTATGTGTGTGAGTCAGTCTTATAGGGCTGACGGACCTTACCACGCACGCGCTACCTACGACCGCTGCATGACTGTTACTCGCATTGTGACTGTTGCATGTACAGCCTAATGTGTGTTTGTAACAGGCAGCTGTAACGACTTGTCATCAAGTCTAACTTGATTCAAGTCCCATTCTCGTGCGAAAGGCCCCCTAAACATATCGAGCCGAGTGGTCCGTGCACATAATTGTTCTGATGTTTAGGAGATTGAAGTGTAAATGAAAGGACTCTGACGGGATTGGGACTCGAATCAAGTCTATTCTACGCTGCACGCTTAATTTTTGGACAAATTGAAATCAGCACAACTAGGTTTAGATGTTAATTTGTGGTTTTTACCCATACACCGATGTGTGTTAGCACTGTATACTCAGTACTTTCCCGAGTCATGTGAACAAATATCACAGGCATGTTACTCGGGTGGGATTCGAACCCACGACCATTGCAATTCTAGAGCAGTGTCTTACCAACTAGACTACCGAGGTCTAGATGTATAGTTCATCAACCTCGGTCTCAGGTGTTCGTAACTCTAATAGACTTCCTTAGAGCATAATAATTGCAATCAGGTTATCCGGGGAAACCATTCAGGTTTTTGTCTTCTCCAGTGAATACGGGCTCAGTACAATCATGGTGCGATGTATCTTTCTACAACCTTCGTACGAGGGGAGTTATACGTTTTGTTAAAGGCAGTGGACACTATTGGTAATTACTCAAAATAATTATCATCATAAAACCTTTCTTGATTACGATAAATGACGAGAGGTTGATAGTATATAACATTGTGAGAAACAGCTCCCTCTGAAGTGACGTAGTTTTCGAGAAAGAAGTAATTTTCCACGAATTTGATTTCGAGACCTCAAGTTTAGAACTTGAGGTCATGAAATCAAGCATTAGAAAGCACACAACTTCGTGTGACAAGGGTGTTTTTTTTCTTTCATTAATATCTCGCCACTTCGACGACCGATTGAGCTCAAATTTTCACAGGTTTGTTATTTTATGCATATGTGGAGATACACAAACTGTGAAGACTAGTCTTGGACAATTACCAATAGTGTCAATTGTCTTTAATCACTCCTGCCAATAAAAAATTTACTTGGTTATAAAGTACAGTAGCTTTCGATAGGCAAGCGTTTTGGAGAATCATTTAACTTCGAAGTAATGTCGATGTTAAAAGATGTCTGCTGATATCCCCCAAAAATTTGAATCTGAGAAACGTTACTGTCAGAAAATTTCTCATTATATGTATTCCATTGCAGATTATTTCTTCCTGCGTGGACATAATCACTCCGGATTTTCGGTATTGTCTCAAAAACCACGACACAACCCTTTGAAATGAATTTTACACGGGTTAGTAAAGCACTCAGACGGTCCAAAAACCAAAGGTATATTTTCCCTTTAAGTCATGGCTTTGAATTGCCATCATCGGTTTCCCTATTGAAATAAAAATCAATGCTTTGTTGAATTAATGACTTCTGCAGATGTTGAAGTCATCATGCTAAAATTCGTCATTTTGGACCGGTAGTGCAACGAGCCATGTCTTAATTAACAATGTAATGTATTTGTCATGTGCCAACCAAAGACCGACCGTTTTAGTCAAAAAGGTTCAGATGAAGAAATGGATCAGCAAACGGGCAAGTGAAGGGACATGCAGTGGTATAATGTCACGTTGCTACAATAAGGGAGTGAAAACCATATTGGTCCCCTGTATCCGGTTCCAGTAACAAATGCTAATAATCAGTGTACAAAAAGGAACCAGACTATTTCTCCTTCCAATGCCTTGGTGCCCTTCAATGTTTCACTGTAGAAGTTTACAATTTCCCCATATTGGGTGCATTTTATCAAGGAGAAAATGCCTTGGTGCCCCCGCCCTTTAAAAAACGAAGCACAAAACAGGCCTTGTGTGGAGAGATTGTCGCCTTTAAGAATGTTCTTCTGTGGGAACACCTGGTGTCATGCACACTTCACTGGTGAAATTACATTTTCCGTGTGAATGTGAGAGTTCTTACAAATGTTCACCCAGCCACCTGAAATTGTCAACATCCCACCTTCATCTATAACTCACATAAGCTCGATCAAAGTCCAGACTCTTCTCTCTTTCACACCCTCGCTAAGGAATCAAAAGCAAAATTTCCCAACTCCTAATAATGGGACATCTTTTTTCTTTGGCTCAGGTACCTGAGCTCCTCATAGCAATCAACACCGTATTATTGTGTTTCAGAGCTGATGTCCCCAGCCATGGAAAGAAATACTGGCCAACGATCGCAGGGAGAAAAAGGGAACAAAGATTATGACAAGTGTGTCTCCCTTGACGAAAACGGTGTCACAATTATTGGATGTAGAGAGGCACCTCGTGGGAAATAAGCTCGTAATACCGTCTTGCCCGCCAATAGCAGTCAAAATCAGGGCTTTTGGTGTTATGATTCGAGTGTGCACGATAGGGTGTTGGTTTGATTTTACCATATTCTTCATCTTCTGCTTGGCTCATATAAAAATATATCTCACCAACAGGTAGACAATATTAATAACCCTCAAAGACACTGGACACTATTGGTAATTGTCAAAGACAAGTCTTCTCACTTGGTGTATCTCAACATTTGCATAAATAACAAACCTGTGAACATTTTAGCTCAATCGGTCGTCGAAGTTGTGAGATAATAATGGAAGAAAAATCACCCTTGTCACACGAAGTTGTGTGCTTTCAGATGCTTGATTTCGAGACCCCAAATTCTAAATCAGAGAAATCAAATACGTGGAAAATTACTTTGTTACTTCAGAGGGAGCCTTTTCTTACAATGTTTTATATATCAACAGTTCCCCATTACTCGTTACCAAGTAAGGTTTTATAAGAAATTGTGATTCAGATAAAAGTTGACGACAATGCTTGTTATAGTCGATGTGGAATCGGGATCACTAATCGCTCAGCAATGCTCTAAACGGATTCGATCGATCCGGTTACTAAAGAATTAAGTTCCAGTAATCGTATAGTCAGTTATTCATGCATCTTCGCTTTAAATCTTAAGCCATACTCCAGGTTGTCTTGCGAGGTACATACAGTGCGTGTACAATGACTTATTCGCAATGTTCCATCTAATCTAAGACTATTGAGTTGTCAACCCCAAATACTATAGAAAATAGACCAAACAAAAATGCAAATTCATCAAGGGTCCCGCCTAAACAAACCTAGTGAGCACACAGCCGTAACACCAGCGGGTTATTTGCGAGGAATAAAATGATTGGAACAGTGAACAGGAATGAAGGGAAAACCACGACTATAGGCTACTGACACCATAGCACAAACAAACTGATAAAGTGGATTTGACCAGGACAGTGAGGCAAAATAGACTCCTTTACGCTGTAGGGTTAAATACATTGACCGCCAAGCGAGAGAACTTCAAACAAAAAGATCTGTACTGCCCTTTAAATCCTTCTTGTTGAAATGTTCCCCACGGAGGAATTAGCCAGAAACGAGTGAAATACTTCCCGCACAAAAATGCATCGAAGCTTGTGTATACACTACAGCCTAGAGTGAAGTAGCCAAGCCCGCTGGCTATCGCGCGAGAAGTAACTTTGAATTTAACGCGCAAAGAGTTGTTCGCGATGGTACTGAAAACAGCGATACGTAGCACCACTACAGAATCAATAGCAAAACAACGGCAGATTTTCGATAGATGTCATTAAATGACTGCAAACATAAAGCAAACATTAGTTTGTAATTGAGTGCTAATTTAGGCGTAATTTTGTAAAGTGGGGGGGGGGGGGGGGGGCTCTTGATAGCAAGCCCCTCCCTTGCTCCCGGGCTGCTGAGCCAGTGTGACTAGTCCCAGTATCGTAATTTTTAGAATAGACGGCAAAAATAAAGCAAACATTAGTTTGTAATTGAGTGCTAATTTAGGCGTAATTTTGTAAAGTGGGGGGGGGGGGGGGGGCTCTTGATAGCAAGCCCCTCCCTTGCTCCCGGGCTGCTGAGCCAGTGTGACTAGTCCCAGTATCGTAATTTTTTAGAATATACGGCAAAAATAAAGCAAACATTAGTTCGTAATTGAGTGCTGATTTAGTCGTAATTTTGTTGAGTGTATTTTCTCTAAAGAGTGTTATGCATTTACCCTTTCCAGGGAAAGTAAATAATGTGTAGTTTGATCAAGTGAAAATATAAGTTAAATATAATTAGTTCGTCTTTACCGTGTGTGTCGGAAAAGCAAAGCTTTTTGCATTTATTAACCACTTGTGAAATTTGTTTGCATAAGCAACTCTTTTCGATGAGTTACTGTTGCTTTAAATTCATGCAAACTTCGTAAACTAACACTAACGTACAAGTGAACTTCTGTCACACTTATCCTCATCTTCCTTTAAGTGTATTTTGTTATCAATATTTGTGTAGGCGTCCCCAGTCGGCGCCTTTAACGCAGTATTCTTATCATTATTTGTATATACACACGTCGTACAGGTCCTGATAATTACAACTTGGGCAAACAAAACCGCCATGCGAAAATGTTATCACAAAATTATGGTCCCCCGACTCGTGGAAGCGTTAGGCCTATAGAGTACAGTGGGAACTTACTCCAATTAAAATGTCATTGCTCGGCTATGCGTTTTTTTAAAAACACACTGGCCGTTTGGCCTACTTCGTGCGTGCATCGCTGAGCGATATATGTAAACCCATTGATTCTTGTTTGATCGTACTTTTTGACGCGACGGCGGTGAAACCAATGTTTATTTATTCACTGGAGTTCTAAAGTAACGTCTGAGAAGAAACACAGTAATTTAAAGCTAATACAAAAAAAGTCTTAGGAAACCAAAATGTGAAATAACACCTGCTAGCCAGGCTGGGCACCTGTCGTTCCTCCATGGTTAAAATAAGATCTTTGAGTCGTGGATTATAGCCGGTACTTTACGCGCACATGTAAACCAACTCATGGTTTTGCTAGATAGGCTTATCAAATCCTTCTGAATTGTCAAAGAGAAAATGTTTACGTTGCCCTTTTTTGCAGTGACCGATTATTGAGAAATGGAAAATTTAACAAGCTACGATCTTTGTTTAAATGATGTTCTTCCAAACCGAGATTGCATAGACCGAATTTCGGGAAATTGTAAATTGAATATGCCACGATCTTTGTTGAGCGAAACACACGTAGCTGCTCATAATAATGTTATAAATTGTATTTCGTAACTTTTGTCAAATTGAGATTCTTGCGAAATGATAAATTTAATAAGCTACAAATCTTTGTAAAGTAAAAGTCACTTAGCTGCTAAAATTAACGGTTAAAATTGCGTTTTAAAGAAAACGTAACTTCTGTCGTTTGTAGCTCTAAACAGTTCCTGTCCAACGCTGCATCCCGCTATGGCTTCGTTTTTGAAAGGGCAAGGTCACCAAATGCATTTTCTCATTGGTGAAAGGCACGCTATGAGGAAACTGTAAATTTGTACTGAAATATTTCAAGGGCACCAAGGCAATGACGCCTGTCGGAGGCAATCGCTCTTGCTTCGGGTTTGGATTGTTCATATGACGTCGTGACACTCGGGATTAAAAGTAAACCATTGAACTGAACATGATGAAGTTATCCAAGTCAGTAAAGTTATTGACGTGTAACCCTCTTGGTATGGTCGTGACTTGTAAATTGATGTACGTTTTGTTGATCCTAATTAAAGGCACGGGACAATATTGGTAATTACTCAAAATAATTATTAGCATAAAACCTTAATTGGTAACGAGTAATGGGGAGCTGTTGATAATAGTATAAAACATTGTGAGAAACGGCTCCCTCTGAAGTAGCGTAGTTTTCGAGAAAGAAGTAATTTGCCACCAACGTATTTGAATTTGATTTCGAGACATCAGAAATTGATTTTGAGGTCTCGAAATCAAGCATCTGAAAGCACACAACTTCGTGTGACGAGGGTGTTTTTTCTTCCATTATTGTCTCGCAACATTGACGACCATTTGAATCAAAAATTTTCCTATTTGTTATTTTATGCATATGTTGAGATACACCAAGTGAGAAGACTGGTCTTTGGCAATTACATAAGGTGTCCATCCGTGTCTTTAAGATTATAAAAAACGGTACACGTACAAACTCGATCTGTCCCGGTTGTACACGCACCGTTCACTATAATTAGTAACACGCTGATTGGTCCAACAGTGACGGCCCATTTGCTTGTACACTGTGATTTCTTATGATTGGGTGTTATGTTGGATCAGCATGAATTAGATTTTCTCGTGCAATCAATTAATACTTAATCAGAGCGGAGCAAGCTGCGGTGCATTGGTTGTTATACCCGCTCGCTGACGCGATATCCAGAGATTGTGGGGGGGGGGGGGGGGGGGGTGGTCATCCCCAACTTATCCCCAACTCGACTTGTCCGTTTTTATTTTTCATTTGTAAACTGATGTCTTTAATTATTGGGCACGTCAATCACCTTAAAACCTCAGATCTGAGTTTTGTGATTCAAACATCACAGCGAATTAAAAACCTCGTTGATGGTGTTTACACACGAGGCTATCCAGTTTCAGTGGGGAAACAAGCCTAAAGTAAATAAGATTTACCGCTGAACGAATGGCTAACTCGATTGCGGTTAGTCTTGTTTCAACACGTTCTTATCGTTGTTTGTCGTTTGAGTACTTGGCTCTTCAATAATTGTCTTTTAAAATGAATTACCGAAGAGAGTTGGTTTGAAGTTATTCATTATCCTGAAGACGATGGGAGTATACTGTGTGAAACGTCGACTGGTTAAAGCACCCTTTATTTGTTGAACAAACTCGAGACATTATTCACATAGGGCCTCATCAAACCTCAATCTAACCTTTCGAAATAAACGTTCACCTTTACAACTTAAAAAGAGAAAACGCAACTCTTCCACCTTATTCCGACTACAACAACTTATCTTACTTTGGTGTTTAATGTAATTAACCCAAAAAGAAAGCAATGTGCCAGTGATATTCATCCTTTTATTACTTTGTTGCTGTAAGATATTATTTCGAGGAAGTAACGTTTTCTTTGGGGACCCTTCGTTGAAAATACAGGAAATTACAAAATATTTCCAACGGTGTCTGACAAAGGCGGTGGCTTCACTTTAACACGCGGCGGGCCGAGTGAGAAGCGGTGGTCGTTCAAAGACAGTCGAGCGCACTGCCGCATCGACAACGAGCAATTATTTAAACCTTTACACAAAACCTTAGCGTAAGACACAATTAATAAAGAACCGTTTTAATTAAACTATAGTGTTACTGCGCCTCTAACGAACGGTTAAAATTGTGTAATGCGCGGTACGTTCATAATCGGGAAACAACCAATTTAAAATGTGTTCGTAGTTTTATCGTTTGTGTGGCTTGTTTGCTCTTTTTGCTTTTGATTAAAATGATTTATGTTTATAAACATCATGTCCTTTTCAATCAATTCAATTTTGAATGTCAGTTCAGCTACTGCATTTAATTTCGTGGGAGGGACACCAGTTACAACCATAATTCATAATATTATTGGTATGAGTTAAAAGCCACTGGACACTATTGGTTATTGTCAAAGACCAGTCTTCTCACTTGGTGTATCTCAACATAAGCATAAAATAAAAAAAACTGTGAAAATTTGATCTCAATCGGTCGTCGAAGTTGCGAGATAATAATGAAAGAAGAAAAAAACTTGTGTGCTTTCAGATGTTTAATTTCGAGACCTCAAATTCTAAACCTGAGGTCTCGAAATCAAAATTCGTGAAAATTTAGATCTTTCTCGAAAACTACGTTACTTCAGAGGGAGCCGTTTCTCACAATGTTTTATACTATCAACCTCTCTCCATTACTCGTAATCAAGAAAGGTCTTATGCTAATAATTATTTTGAGTAATTACCAATAGTATCCACTGCCTTTAATACCAAACAGGTTTTTGAAGTTGTGTAAGGACTACTCAATGCCGGGAGTTTGTGCAAGTTCGTTTCGTCTGGTTTCCCTTCAACAAAACAACAGGGACAATGATCCCGCGCATTGTTTAAGATAGTATTTTTCATGGAAATGCGAGCAATATGAGATTCTCCTTAAATATAAGATTCGGCTTAGGCTAGCTTGGCCCACGGTTGTTTGACGATGTAAGTGCTTTGCGTCAAGCTCGGGGCTTCAGGTGAGAGGACGGAGCCTGAAGCCGAATCCAAAGCCGTGGTTTCGAAAAGGGACATAGTGTCCATGCTGCATGCAGTCTAACATTTCAAAGCCACCATTGGTTCCGTATAACTATTTGAAGTTTGTATTGATTGAAGTAAGAGTTCCGATTGGAAATCGCTTGTAACCTTTTCTGATTGTTTGCAAGCACCACCCTTAAACCCCACTCCTCTACTACTGGGGCCACTTTGATTGAAATATCTTCTTTAAATCCAGTCTGAGTGATGCTTCATAGGTTTTTTTAATAGAGTTAGTTTGTTTTCAGTGTTTTATTCTGGCCAAATTGCACAAACAGTTAGGCTATCTTTCCACACAAAACGGATATGTGCAGTTCATTGAATTAAGGTGACATGCTGTTATTTTAGGGAGGGCCTGCCCCCAAAGAATTGATTTGAGAATTGAATGTCTCCAAAGTACATTCAAGCAGGCAGTGACATTCGTAACGTAAACCCACCTGCTCAAAAGGGTCCTCAGTTGTAATTTCAATATTATTGCATCCTTTATCAATACTACTCTAGAAAAGGAAAGGTGAAGGGGGACGAGAAGTGAAGGCAAAAGAAAAGTGGTTTATCCTTTCTAAAATATGTATTTATCAAAAAATGTCATTTTCCCCTCGTGGCCACCCACTGTTTATAGATTCTTTTATTGACAGAAATATTATCAAAACAGGTTCGCGATCGTAATAGATTGAGAAAGCAATGCCTTGCAAGGATCTTAACAATTAGACAAAGTCCTTGGTGTGGCTTCAAGCGTAGAACAAACATGACATATCTATTTAAATCAATTTTGATCGCGGGCATAACCTCTGAGCTACGTACGCATGGAAGTGCCGACATACATTGCTCTGCTTACCGCTGATTTATGCGCCCACGGTCACCAATCTTTGCTTACCGTGCAAGCGCCGAATTCCTGCACTTACTGTGTTCAGCGAAAAATGCCTAGCAATGAGGAGTGCGCATGATTGTCCTGCTAACCCGTGAAATACGCAAGACGTAAGCACTGAACTCCCTGCTTCCGTAAGCGCCGATGCTTTGCTTACGGTAAGCAGAGCCATGAAAATGGGCCCAGTTCATAAATATGACTTGGGCGGTGTCATTGCAAAACATAACAGCATCCCGCCTTTAGCACACACAACTTTGTGTTGAGGAGGAGTAGGGGGAGGGGGGGGGGAGGGGCACAGCTGTGTTATATGGGCTATCAAGTAATTAATTGCTAAATTTGGTGTACGAACACTATTCACACTATCCTGACTTAGAAATGCGAAACACCTAAAATTTGTTTTTTACACTACTGTTTTTTGTGTGCCTTAATCTCTTTGAATCAAGACAAAGTACGTCAGGAATATGTTGCGCGATGCACGCCCGAGCAACCCCACCAAACGTGTATATCACCCTGTGCGATATTTAATGGTTTTGTATTAAGAGACCAGTATAATTACAATTCTGCAACCGTAATGGTGCCTTCCCACTGCGGCTATAGCATGAGCCCTGAATTACCTGACATGAGTTTGCATATCTTTAAACTGACCACCATTCTAATTCGATACATTCCGTCGATCTTATAAATGGTGGATTTTTCGTAATCCATTTCCACGGGTTAAACAATGGGAGACTTTCTGGGACGATAGAGGGCAGCAGACTTACCGGGTAAATCCATTGTTCTCAGAATTATGCGCATGTTCAGAACTACGTAAACAATGGAAATTTACCCGGTATGTCTGCTGCCACCTAGCGTTGGAAAGTCTCCTATTGGATTTCAATCATTTTTTTGCGTTCATTGCGGTATACTATACAATGATAATGATGCATTATATAGTACCCTATCGTTATGCTATATTAACTCCCCGCTAGCTCCCCCATCATGTGTGAAAAATACCTTAAACTGTGTGCCAAATTATTCATTGAAGTACATCAGAACGATTAGCCGGAGCTATGGGTTTCCAGTGGGGAAACCTTGGGTTTTGTAATGAAGAGTTTGGTTTAAAATAAAATGATTGGACCACCGGGTGTGTTAGTGTTCCATCGCGTTGACATCAGCTCCGTGGTGTGACGCCGCATGGGGGCAAGGTTATATTAGAGCGTCACTGTACATGTAGCCTGCCCACTGCTTCTACTTAGTTTAATTGACCAACGCCTAATTAAACTGTCCTTAGACAGGGCTTATATTATGTATTCGTAATCATCATTAGTCATGGTAATTATTGTCTCCCTTCTGAAGTATAGTTACCTTTTTAAAAAAAATATTGTTTTTGAATGCCATTTTTACCTCGATTTGCTTTGCAATTTTGAAATATAAGACAAATTAAAATTTGCAATGACAACATTGTGTTCTCCAAACAGAAAGCACCATTGCGTAAGACTTGTTAATGCCCCCAATTGACACTCTTTTGCGTAACGCAGGACACATTTTTGTTAACACTTTATGTGAGGGTTTTTTAACTGTAACACTGCCAACTTCTGTATTGAGCTGAGGCTACGTTATAAGTAACCCCGTTTTGCACACCTCCCTTATTTAAAGATTTTTATTTCAAAAGGCGCTGCGTTGTAGTCTCCTTCTTAAGACAGGAATTTGCAGTTTACAGTCAAAACCCCTCAGTGTCAACAACAAAAATACACATCTAGTACATAGCTCTCGACCAACCGGGCAATTGCGGCCATTGGCCCCGTCTTCGCGTCGGTACGCCGCCCCCGATGAAAGAGAACGGCACCCCTAGCAATTCTCAAGTGTTCATTAACAGTACCCTTGCCCCCCCCCCCCTCCCCTCTCTTCGTGAAAGTGGACCCTTTCCATCAGGAATGAGAAACACAGTGCCACATCAGGCGTCTTTGACATTTTAGCATTGCATGAATGTATCTCAAACAAACTTTGTTGCGGCACTGCATGCATGATGCCCTTTATTTAGCACTGCACAGAGAAAGCTACTTTGTAAGGTTTGGTGTTGGGAAAATATACAGCACAAAACATAACACAGAATACTGCGCTGCAAGATGCCATTTATTTAGCATTGCACAGAACAAGCCACGTTATAAGGTTTGGTATTGAAAAATATACGGCACGAAACATAACACAGAATATTACACGGCAAGATGTCCTTTATTTAGCACCACACCGAACAAGCCAAGGTTTTCCTGAAGACGAGCAGAGTATACTGTTCGAAACGTCGAGACCAAACCGGCTCTTCTCAGAGCCAACACTCACACAAAATAGATTTACACATGGTTGTACCCGCAAGTTTCATATACCCTATAGTTTCCATAGTAGTTTATATAGGTTCTATATTAAAGCAGTTGGTTTTACCAGTAGCTGTGTAGCTTTGTACATTGAAGAAACTTTAATAAAATTCCCCCTCCAGGAAAAAAAATAGAAATGAACAAACAAAAATAAATTATAGTTTATTCCTGTTTCTGCACACAATACAAAGCTTCAAACAATACTTCAGCCGAGGTTTGGTGTTGATAAAGTTTAGGCCACAAACAAAATAAAGAATCTGAATATTATCTGAATTAATATAGTCGGCAAAGCATCCGTTTAGTTTTGGTTTCTTTGGCTCGCCATAGGTGTTCCCTAATTTGCATTGTACGCTTTCCTTGTAACCATATACCATTGTGTTTGATAGTCTAAACCGTTTGCGATCCCACCATTATCCCATACTGTAAATAAATAATTTGAATCTAATTCATCGGCCTCCTTTTTTCCTCCTTTTTTTCATCCGCATGAGCAAGGCGAAGTAGCATGAAATAACGGAAACATCATTTGTTTCGAAGACATTGAAGACATCTCAATTATTAATAGACGTGGGAAGGAAAACCTCTATTGGGCAACCCACGCAGTCAGGTAGGGAACGAAACACACAATCCACATGCAAGGTTCGAACCGGGGTCAACAGAGGAGGGCAGGTATCAACACCACTGCGCTAAACCTGACTGCCATCATTGTCATTTAATTGTCAATTTCAATGCCTTAGTCATTTAATTACAGTACGGTCTATAAAAAAAGCTATGTTTGAAAAAAAAACTTGAAAACATCCGTGCATCCCATGTGATTCAATTGCACCGAAGCCCCCTCACATAGTCACATTATCTGAGCTAAGTCATCCGCTATAAATGAGTGGGAAGGAATTTAATTCTGGTATAGATCCAGTATTGGGTTCAACCATGGAGGATAGAATTGGTTCAGCCACCATCGAATTCTATTTGACAGATTACGTGGGGCCTCGTCAAAATAGCGTTCCAGTTCATGGATTAACCCTAACCTTTGTACTCGTGTAAAACTTAACAAAATTATTGGTGCGTAAACCTCAAAAATAGTGTATTTTGTAGTTGAATGCATTACTTAATAAAGCAACAGTTACAAGTCTTGTTGGGTTCAATTCGAGTCAGATGTCCTTAGAAAGTATGCCTTGATTAAGTGGGTGTATTCATGGCAGCTAATTCTATAATTGCTTTGTTATATAACATTTCTCAAATTCCAATGGGGGATATGTTGCCATGGTTTATTTTGTTCTGCAAGAAAACAACAACAATAGTTATAGTTTGAGTGATCTAGCTTTTGCGTTTTACGAACAGCCAAAAAGAACGTACAAACGGCAAACTGCACGCAGAAAACGTTTGTACGAAGAGGTGCTCTTGTAGACTAAATAATTAATAGTTATTCAAACACACTACGAACAGATTTTGGCTTATTTTTTTCAAATAGGTAACATTTCAAAGAATAAAAAGTGTACGAACCAGTTTAAATTAGCTCAACTTTAAACTTTCGGCAAAATCTCAACATGAAAACATCCACCAAAATAAGATAACATGCACGCGTAAGAACGACGAATCTGGTCTTGCCGTATATTGACGGGTGTCTTAAGGGCACATTCTCACGAGTCGTACTATACCGTAAATCAGCCACCGTCATTTCGAAGTGATGAGATTTGTTCCTTCTCACCCCCCCCTCCCCACCAACAAAAAAAAGAAAAAAAAAAGAAACACGTCTCGACATTTTAATTTTGCAATTTCAAAGAAACATCGTTGTCTAAAGAAACCATCTGTTGGACTCAATGTCTCCAACGTGCAAGCCCAGTGGGAAGACGTTCACGTCGAGTTATGTCACTTGGAAAACCAAAATTGCTTCACCTTTTTGACAACTGCTCGTTTCGTCAGTGTGGACGGGTGCAATTATTGTTTTCGTACCCCACGCTGGTCATCGCATACACGTATAAGGTATGGGAGCTTTCCCTGATCCCTTCACTGTTGACCCCGCGGCCAGCTTGTGGTACGAAAACAAAAAATTGCAGACTGGGAGAAAATGATAGCGGAGTGCAGTTATACACCCAAGGGTATGTTTAATTATCAAATACAAAGTTTGATCTTTATCTAAAACCGTCCCCACGTATGCATCTTCGCTCGCCATTATTACTAGTCACGTCTCTACGTGCCTTAGACGTAGGATTCAATTAAACGTAATACATCCACGACAAATATGATGTGAAATTAAGTACGTGGCCCAACAAAGTAACATTTGCATTCAGTCCACTTTCATGTGGACGCCTAGTACGCAAACAGGCCAGCGAAATTAACTGAAAATGAGATCCTTTGATATTAATTACTGTTGAATTGAATTGGATTGAGTTGAAGTTCAGTTTGTCTTGACGTTGACGGTTCTTCCGTCAAAATAGCCTGAATACATTTTCAACCGTGTGTCATTTTAAAGGCGTTGGAAATTGCCAAAGAGCAGTCTTCTCACTTGGTGTATCTCAACATATGCATAAAATACACACAACCTGTGGAAGTTTGAACCCAATTGGCCGTCTTAGTTGCGAGATTATAATAAAAGAAAACCACCCTATTGTCGCACAAGTTATTATTATTATTATTATTATTATTATTATTATTATTATTATTATTATTATTATTATTATTATTATTATTATTATTATTATTATTATTATTATTATTATTATTATTATTATTATTATTATTATTATTATTATTATTATTATTATTATTATTATTATTATTATTATTATTATTATTATTATTATTATTATTATTATTATTATGGAAATAAAATGCGAGTTTGACTTGAATTGAAAGTAGGATGTGGTATACTCCGGAGAGATACTGTTGTCGTCTTTCAGTTCTGCCGTAGCAAAGACCGATTGCACGGTACATCAATCGATTCCACCGACCCAAAGAACATTGATTGTCCTTAATTAGAACCGATACCATTTCGCGAGCAAAGTGATTACCGAATGAATGTCATAATGGGACACTCCTTTTGTATTTGTCTTTTGCATGGACATCACAGTCGCACAAAAAAAAGGTGCTTGCTACATCTGTAAACAGTTAGTGTACATGTAGTATGCTGTTAAAATGGCAAGGTTACCAAGGCATTTTCTCCTTGGTAAAGGGCACCCTATGATGAAATTGTAAATTTCTACTGGAGCATTTCAAGGGCACCAAGGTAATGACCAGGGGGCATGGAGGCATCAGCCTTCGTTGCCTCTTGTTTGGACGACCATCTTTATGAACAATAAATGGGTACGTTCGTTTAGCTTCCCCGGGTCAAACCCGGTGTGTGGCGTTTTTATTCTTTCCAGGACGAACGTGTGCAGATAACTACCCACGTTCGTCCTGGAAAAAAAACCCGACACACACCGGGGTCGACCCGGGGTAGCTAAACGAACGCACCCACTGTGACTGGAGTAATACATGGTTACCCTATGGCCGTAGTTGTGTCTTAACTCCCGGTTCGAATCCTACCGGGGGCATTTTATATTGATGGGGTTTTCAGTCCCTTCCTGATTGCGTAGTGTTTTCCTAGAACAAATCTTTATTTTCTTCTTTATTTTCTTTATTATCTTGAACTAACACTCCCTTCATTGTCTTCTGACCATTGGGTTTTCGTTGTGATTAAGTTCACTTTTCTCACCATTCTCCGAGGTTTTTCCTCCCACATCTAAAACTGAAACTTCCTCTCATGTCTTCTCTCCGTTGTGTTATTGGCAAGTCAGTGATTAAAGGCAGTGGACACTATTGGTAATTACTCAAAATAATTATTAGCATAAAACCTTACTTGGTAACAGTAATGGGGAGAGGTAGATAGTATAAAACATTGTGAAAAACAGCTCCCTCTGAAGTGACATAGTTTTCGAGAAAGAAGTAATTTTCCCAAGAGTTTGATTTCGAGACCTCTTCGTTAGAATTTGAGGTCTCGAAATCAACCATCTAATTATAGACACAACTTCGTGTGACAAGGGTGTTTTTTCTTTCATTATTATCTCGCAACTTCGACGACCAATTGAGCTCAAATCTTGATAGGTTTGTTATTTTATGTATATGTTGAGATACACCAAGTGAGAAGACTGGTCTTTGACAATTACCAATAGTGTCCACTACCTTTAAGTTCGTTTTTCTGAGAGTTCTTGCCTTCATAACCAGAATGAATAGACTGTTAAACTCTAAATTATGTTAAAAAATGTTAAACTCTAAATTATATCGTGATCGCGCCAGAGCATAGGGCCTATGAGAACAATACGATAGCTAACAATTAGTTTGTTTACAGGAAAATCACAAAGACCCAATCATAAATTATTGTAAATTAATTGTATTAATAATATATTATTCAATTCAATTTGCTATTCATTCGTCATGCGAGCATGAAAATCATTACCTCTGTTTGTACGTATACACGCTTGTACTTCAAAATATTCAAATTACGGAAATATACTGGCAGAATTGCACAAAATATATAGTATTAAGATAACGTTTTGCTCCCTCTTTCCCCGCACTGAACACTATTGGTAATTACTCAGAATAATTGTTAGCATAAGAACTCACTTGGTAACGGGCAACGGAGAGCTGTTAAAAAACATTAGATTTTGAGAAAGGAGAAACTTTCTCACTCAACTACTGGAATTGATTTCGAGACCTCAGCTGAGGTCTCGAAATCAAGCATCTGAGAGCACACAACTTGTGCGACAATATGGTGATTTTCTTCCATTATTATCTCGCAACTTCGACTACCAATATTGAGTTTAAACTTTCACAGGTTTGCATATGTTGAGATATATCAAGTGATAAGACTGGTCTTTTACAATCATCAAATGTGTCCAGTGCCTTTAACTTGTCATCTCTTCTTATTTCAAGGTTGGTTGTGTGACACAGACACCTTGAGGACACTAACACAGTCTGCCAGGTGTAAAATTAACCAATGAGTAGAGAGAGATGAGACAGCAAGCAACGGGAAGGAATGGGTATGTTCGTGAGTATGTTCCCCATGTGATTTCAGTTCAATGGGTTAAATGCACTGAACGCCATTGTATTAAAATAACAAATCTGTGATTTTTTTCTCAATTGGTCATCGAAGATGCAAGAGAACCATGAAAGAAAACACACCCTTGTTGTACAATTTGTTGTGCTTGTAGATGCCAAATAAAAGGCTTCAGGACTTAAGTCTGTTATTACTTTTGAGTGAGAAATTACTTCAAAAACTACGTTAATACTTCAGAGGAATGCCGAAAAAAGAGGTCTCGAAATCAACCATCTAAACGCATCTAAACTTCGTGTGACAAGGGTTATTTTCTCATTATTTTCTAGCAACTGTGATGACCTATTGAGCTCAATTTTCACAGGTTTGTTATTTTATGGATATGTTGAGATACACCAACTGTGAAGGCTAGTCTTGGACAATTATCAATAGTGTCCACTGCCGTTTGGGATATACATTCAGAAATATAACTAGGCAAAGCATCAAAACATGTAAATTAAGATTACATTCATGAGTTTATGTGAAAAACCTCTCTCATGTAGAACAGTTTGGACCACTGCGCTTGTATCAAGCACTTCAGACCAAACCGTGTCATGCAATGATTAATAAAAACACTGGACACTATTGGTAATTACTTAAAATATATAGTTAGCATAAAAAGTACTTGGTAACGAGCAGCGGAGAGCTGTTGATAGTATAAAACATTGTGAGAAACGGCTCCCTCTGAAGTAACGTAGTTTTTGAGAGAGAAAAAAAACATTTCACTAAAATAATAGAAGATTTCGTGCCAGGAGCCTTTTATTCATATCTAGAACACACAGAGTAACGCAACATGGATGTTTTTTCTTTCATAATTTTCTTGCAACTTCAATGACTAATTGAGTCCAAATTTTCACCGGTTTGTTATTTTATGCATAATGTTGAGATACACCTAGTGAGAGTACTGGTCTTGACCAATCAAACGTGTCCAGTGCCATTCAATGTTCTCCACCAATGATCATGAAAACGGGTTCATATCAACGTGCGTTTCCTATGGATCACTCCTTTAGATTGGTCTTTTTTCATCAAACGCCATTAACAGGGCACGGATCGCAGCAAACCATCCATTGTTAAACATCTTCAAACGCGAAATCGTTATCGGCTTTCAGTCCCCAGTATAGTCTTCTTTGCAGGTGGTGGAAATGACTAGCTGGACCCAACACAATAACCCTCGCAATTAAGTAACCACAAAGTTCTGTGCACAATCCCTCATTATGCACCTAAAACCTGTGTCAAATCAAGCGTAGAATGAATGGTATTAGCAACCAGCTCGACGTGTTGGAATGAAGGACAATTTTTGTTTGACCATGGACGTACGGTTTGATCGTATGGTATCTATCGATTTTGTGGGTATAGAGAAACACCTTTTTTGCGGTTTGTTGCCAATTTTGCTGCAGTCTTTACGCCACTTTTGCATCAAGGTTGCTGTTGTCTACACTAATTCACCAGGTTAAAGACTACATAAAATTACCGACCGTGGTCGAACCAGTCACTTCAACACGCTACAAATAGCGCAGTTCACTCGGGTAAGGCAGAACGAATAATCAGACAGAACACAATCTAAGTTACTGATGAATGCTCTCAAGTAAAAACAAAAGACAATCAAAAAAGAGTGCTTGTTTTCGAGTTGACTATTTAGCCAGTCAGAAAATCCTCTGTTTTTTAAGGTTTTTGATACCTTATGTAGATCAAGTTTTTGTCCATGACATGAATCCCCACTCACTGTAAATGAAAATGTATGTAATATAATCTACCAGTAGAAGTTTCACCGTCTGTAGCCGACAAGTTTTTTAAAATCAAAGAGCAATGTTTTTAGGAGAGTCGCGTAAAATAATTCGTTGTATACTAAACTCGTCTCACTGTGAGACGACAATTATTTTTTGGGGGAAACTGTGATACTCATTTCTAAAAAAATAGATACAGCACCTCAGCATGTTACAATTTAAGGGTTTCTACCATCAGTATCTTTAAACAGTGTAAGTTTGATATCAATCTGTGGACACTTTTGTTTGTGACCTACAAATTATTGTTCTCAACCCCTAAAACACTTTTTGTTAAGTTCCTGATCAAGCTGGAAAAGAAGCACTACACATGCAGTGAAACCGTTCAACACGTGTTCGTAACTTGTCGTTTTCCCCTCACTCGATTTCAATTAAATTGGAACATATTTGATTGTGTGTATCAAAAACCTACGTTGTATAATGTTGCTTTGTCAGAAGTAAATTGCTTTCCGCTGGAGCACTTTCAATGCTTTTCAATTCCAATCGTTGCTTTCTTTGTGGCATTTTACTTTTGTATCCATACATAGACCCCAAATAAAAAATATACATGTATAGAGAAGTCTCTATCATGATTCCAATATCTGTTATGATTCATATAAGTAGGATTTTAAACTTTGCATGGTGGAAATACGATATAGAAAGGTTTGCGGTAACACCATGTAATGACTATCTCTAAATGAGTTGGGGTGGTTCTGAAAAGAACCGTTGGTTTCAACCCGCCGTTTCGATCAGTATGCCCTGATCGTCTTCTGGAGAAAGCGATTCTGGATGATTCATATAATTATTTAATGTACTGGGTTTTTTGTCCACTTGTTGGTGTTTGAAGAATTCCGTTGTGATTGTCTAATAAAGGGTGCGTTCGTTTAGCTTCCCGTGTCGACCCCGGTGTGTGGTGGCTTTTTTTCCAGGACGAACGTGTGCAGATAATTACCCACGTTCGTTCTGGGGAAAAAAACCTCCACACACCGGGGTCGACCCAGGGAAGCCAAACGAACGCACCCAATAGCAAACCAACATAAATGTTTTCTTGTACAGAATGTCGGTCACTTCGTTCCCACGCCACTTCGTACCCAAGCCACTCCGTACCCAAAGTACCAATACACGTAACGTCTCCACAGGAAACTCTCTCGACAAGCTAATTATACATTGTAAGTGAATTAATCTATAAAATTCTACTCTTGAATGGTAAACCAAATCTCCATCTCGCCATGTTTTATGCAACACTACAACTTAAGTTTCAAAGAGTGGATTTGGTGTCAATCATACACCAAACACCGATGTGTTTTGAACATCGCGAAATTATTTACCTTTGTGCAGTTTAAACAATGTTTAATCTATAAAACTCCAGGGAACGATTTCGTGCATAAATGTTGAGTAGCTTAAATGCACTGGACACTATTGATAATTACTCTAAACAATTGTAAGCATAAAACTTACTTGGTAATCAGTAATGGGGAGCTGATGACGATAGTATAAAACATTGTGAAAAACGGTTCCCTATGAATTCACGTATTTTTTTTTTTTTAAGGAGTAATTTCTCAGTAAAATATTTGAATTGATTTCGAGACCTCACCTCGCAGTTTCGACATACAGTGTGCGTTATACGGTACGAGTTGACTTGGATACAAGTTGACTTGGGTACGAGTTGACTTGGGTATGAGTTGACTTGGGTATGAGTTAACCCGTTTCGGAAATTAAGCAAATAAAAACACACAACTTCGTGTAACAAGGGTGAGTTTTTTCATCCATTATTACCTTGCAATTTTGACAATCAATTAGTTAAAATTTCCACATGATTGTTATAATGTAATTATGTTGAGATACACCAAGTAAGACGACTGGTCTTTAGCAACTACCAAAGGTGTCCAGTGCCTTTTTAAGAAAAAAGGCTGAACTTTTTGTGCAGACTAAATGGCACAATTGAGCAGCAAACTTCGATGTTTGAGAAGCAACTTTTTGTGTAACAATTTGCTCTGCTATATACAATAGGAAATAGTTCGCTGAACTAAAACCGTGGGAGCGTTTATGGCGAGAACATTTGGGGCGTGAGCAGATAATGTGAGCGAGGACCGACCAAGAAAAGTTTCTGATTCAAATTGGTAAAAAAAAAAAAAATAGAAAACATTTTTGTATCCTGAAACGTTTTCCCTCATTCATTATGAAATAAGTTATATGTATCTAATTTACTCAAAATGATATATATTTAGTTTGGTAACAAATAAAAAATGGGTGACAACGTGGCGGCAGAATACGGAAATCTTTCCCACACTTTATTTCGCTTAAATGCAGCAACGGAACACAACGCCTTCATGATCAGTTGGCAATTTCATCCGGCAATTTCGCTAAGCAAAATTTCTACTGAACCAATTGTGTACACATAGCATGCTAAACATAGAGATAGCACATTATGTCTTTTAAGTTAGCAACTGACGCAATTTGCATAGCATTTTGCTCGGCTATACGAGGGAAATTGGAAAGGGTTTCGGCAACACCATGTAATGACTATCTCTAAATGAGTTGGGGTGGTTCTGAAAAGAAACGTTGTGGAGAAAGTTTAAACCAACGGTTCTTTTCAGTCAGAACTGACCCAACTCAGTTAGAGATAGTCATTACATGGTGTTACCGAAAACCTTTTCACATCGTATCTCCACCATGCAAAGTTTCAAATCCTACGAGGGAAATCGTTCACTGATTAAAGGTTTTGGAAACTTACCACATCGTTGGCTTCAATCTCCGCTTGGCAGACGAGCGAAAGAGCCAGACAGAATAGGCCTACCAGCCACCACGTGCGAAGAGCCCGTGGAGTTTCCCCTCCACACCTCGCCATCATTCCAATCGCAATCCTTCGCCAACCAAATAGAAACCAACAAAACCACCCTCGATGTCTCGCTGGAAAATTAAACTGTTATCCCTTATCGAAGACGTTGTGTTTCACTGAAAAAACCTCCAGAGTTTTCTACAACTCGCAAGAAAGTAAGTACGTGTCCGTGTCGCTTGACTGTCAGTAGTAGAATGCCGAGCTCTGCGCACCGCGCTCTTATTTTTATGAAACCCCTTTTCGTTGTAGATGTTGTCTGGTACTTATCCGCGTCAATGGTTACACGGCCCAGTCGATCTTACGCGAGCAATAACGTAGCGACCACTTGCAACACCCACTCGGCCTTTAAAACACGCACTGTATACAGTGCTTTGAGTAAATGTATTCAAATGATGTGTGTGGGATGGGGGAAGTCTACGCAGGCTTGGGCATCATCTGCACTTAATGTAAGACGCCACCACGTGGTGGCTTAGACCTTTTTGCATTGCGCAAGCGCTGACTGTTAAATGAGGTGTATGGTGGTCTAGCTAGCGGTCAAATTTGATCGCTAGCTAGACCAGCATGATCCTCGTTCCCACGCCTACAGCGCACGTACAGAGTATTTGCGATATGGTGGTCAGGGAAGTCTTGTGTGTGTACGGAGTCACCGTTGTTGTGTAATTATCTTCATTAGCGGTTTAAGGAGTTAATGTCATGTCTGGTGTTGGGCTGGAGGAACACTGAATGATCTCAAAGCACGTAGGCTGTTGTATGGAGTGTTCATGTGTGCTACTCAGATGCAAATACTGCTTGGGGATTGCTGCCAAATGGCGGCATAATGCCGGGATGGCCAGTTCTGCTGTGATGACGGAACCCAGGTTTATGAAAGAGGAGCAAGAGGTGGATATAATGGATGTTTTAAATCGGAGAGCAGGGGCACAACACCCTATTCACATGGCACTATCAACAAAGCAAACATTCTTTGGGAATTGTCCCCGTGGTTCACATTCTAACCGACTTACGGTAATAGCGCATACCGCGAAGAATGCTTACCGTCCGGTT
This sequence comes from Asterias rubens, assembly GCF_902459465.1. Lineage (NCBI taxonomy): Eukaryota > Metazoa > Echinodermata > Asteroidea > Forcipulatida > Asteriidae > Asterias > Asterias rubens. The sequence continues at coordinate 9,893,802 of NC_047079.1, forward strand.
GCAATGTGATTTATTTAAAGTATTCATTGTTATGCGCAATCATGTATTGGGACAAATAAATTGACCTTTTAAACCTTAATTATAAAACTGGTGCTGGTTTACTACTTCTGAGAATGGTGACCACCTTAAAGTGCCGATACGAGGGTATGGTTTTAGGGGGGGGGGGGGAGGTTGGATTATTTTCTATTTAAAAATTTTAGTCAAATTGGTTTTAAGAAACTGTAATCGATATAGGTATTGAGTATTTTCCATATTATTAAAATTACATTTTTGTGGTGTCGTAGTTTTTTTTACTGTGAGATGTCTTCCTAACAATCAGTCGTCTCATTGTTGAGAAATTTGGACTTGTCTTAGAAATGTACATTTGGTTTGTGATATAACCACGTGTGTGTCTACTTAGGTAGAGTCTGTTCTTCAGAGAACTGTCTTGCTAGACGTTCTACTTCCGCGGAGAAGATTTATCGGGTTTTTGGCAGACTTCTCGTTGCTGAAAAGAACTGTCCTGTTCAGCACTACCTGGGTTGAAGGTAGGACATCAGCTTGTAGGATCGGTATTAAAGGCAGTGGACACTATTGGTAATTACTCAAAATAATTATCATCACAAATTTTGGAAAAGTTTCCGCATGGCGCCACCACTTTTTCATTCGATATGAAATAATATAGTATCTAATTTACCTCATTGATATATCCCTTTTTGTAAAAATGAGTGAAAAAGTGGTGGCGCCATACGGAAAGTTACCCCAAATTTTTGATTACCAGTAATGGGGAGAGGCTGATAGTATAACAAATTGTGAGAAATAGCTCCCTCTGAAGTGACGTAGTTTTCGAAAAAAAGAGGAATTTTCCTAGACTTTGATTTCTAGACCTCATGTTTTGAACTTGAGGTCTCGAAGTCAAGCATCTGAAAGCACACAACTTCGTTTGACAAGGGTGTTTTTTTTTATCTCGCCACTTCTACAACCGATTGAGCTCAATTTTTCACAGGTTTGTTATTTTATGCATATGTTGAGATACACCAAGTGAGAAGACGGGTCTTTGACAATTACCAATAGTGTCCAGTGTCTTTAACTGTACAAACGAGGAGTGGGTTCTTAATTGTGCTCAACGTTTATTTTTATTTTTTATTTTTATTTCAACTAGCTTGCACACAAGAGGAGCATATGTAATTTTAGATTTCTAGGAAATATTTACTGTTTTGTCCAATTCAAGAGACGAAATATATATAACAGCTTAAGGTGTGTATTACCTTAGAGGTCTTTCCCTAACCATACGAAATAGGCTCGTTCAGTTATTGTTATTGTTGATGCGTGTGTGGAGCACAATGTGCACTCCCCCACCATAAACAGTCATTACTTAGGTGACTGCTTTTGTAAAGGCTACAGTGCAGCTGTAATTAAAAAGCGCTGGCTCGCGTTTCAAAAGAAATGTTACTCTCTTTATTTCGTTATTGATGCTGAGCGAGGGGAAGTTTCAAATAGATTTGTGAAGAGTATTGGTGTTGTTAACCGCGAGCCGTATAATACGAAAACATTAACGCACTTTGAATGGGATCGAGCCAAACATGAGTCCCGATGGACGAGTTGTCTTCGGGTTGCGTGGGACAGGCCTCCGGCTGTTTAACCACAGACGAATCTAGCTTGCCACTCGAACAAAAACACAAATGTCCTCCTGAACAATACGCCATAATTATTCCCCTTTCTAAATAGATGTTTTCTCTAACCACAGTATCAGGGCGGTGGTAAATTGGAAAAGCCGCCGTTTAAAAGTGTGTGTTTAATCAATGACAGGGCGTTTATTCTACAGTTTTAGAAGAGCGAATTCCTAAAAAAAAGAATTTACACAAGTATAATCTTTGTGTCATTCAAAGGCGACCATCAAACAAAAGCATATCACTGTTTTTAGAGGAGGAGTGTTTTTAAAGTTCAACAAACAAATACAAACAGGAAGTGACATTTTACATCCTATTTTTGTAGTCACGATTACAGGGGAAAACAACGAAACGTGTGTAATGTTCGTTAGGGATTTTGAGCATCTTCAAGGTTTATTTTCGAAATAAGTGCCAATCCACAAATGCCTCCGTTTTCTTTTTCTTCTTCGTGTTCTTCAAACGTTATTGTTTCTCTAACATGACCAATCAAATCGTGTGCACATCGATCTTCATTGTAACATCAACTGGCCTCATCTGAGGTCTCGAAATCAACTCAACTATTTTCGTGAAAAATAACTTCTTTCTAAAAAAAACTACATTATTTCAGAGCGAGCCGTTTCTCACAATGTTTTATATACCATCAACAGCTCTCCCTCCATTACTCGTTACCAAGAAAGGTTTTATGCTAACAATTATTTAGAGTATTTACCAATAGTGTCCAGTGCCGAATCAGTGACCGTTTTGTCCTCACAAATCCTATAACAATAAATTTAAAGGCAGTGGACACTATTGGTAATTGTCAAAGACGAAGCCTTCACAGTTGGTGTATCTCAACATATGCATAACATAACAAAACTGTGACAATTTTTGCTCAATCGGTCATCGAACTTCCGAGATAATAATGAAAGAAAAAACACCCTTGTCACACGAAGTTGTGTGCGTTAAGATGGTTGATTTCAAGACCTCCAGCTCTGAATCTGAGGTCTCGAAATCAAAATCGTAGAAAATTACTTTATTTTTGAAAACTATGGCACATCAGAGGGAGCCGTTTCTCACAATCTTTAAAACCATCAACCTCTCCCCATTACTCGTCACCAAGAAAGGTTTTCATGCTAACAATTATTTTGGGTAGTGTCCAGTGCCTTTAAAAATATCTTTTGAAGATGACATAAAAGTGAGACACGCCGTGTGCTTCAATAACACTGGATTAATAAACCAGCAAGGCCGATCGCACAAAGAGCACCCGTCCCATGCTGCAACAATTTATCTCTTTGATTTTCATTAAACCGTTCATGAACTGACGGTAAACTGTTATGATTCCCTCTGTACAGATTGCCATATCTATTGCGACTTAACCATTGGACTGATAAAAGTCACAAGCTTAATCTAATTGAGCGACAATCAATTGTATCGACTTGTTGAAGAGTGAAATAACGGCGGACACGCTTAAAGGCAATGGACACGATTGGAGTGTCAAAGACCAGTCTTCTCACTTGGTGTATCTCAACATATGCACAAAATAAAAAAAACCTGTGAACATTTTGGGCTCAATGTCATCGAAGTTGCGAGAGAATAACGACATAAAAACACCTTTGTTGCATTGTGTGCTTTCAGTTGCATAACAAAGGGTTTCATATGAAGTATGTTATTATTTAGTGGGCAAATACGTCTTTCTCATAAACTACGTTACTCTACAGAGGGAGCCGTTTCTCACAATGTGTTATACTATAATCAACAGCTCCCCATTGCTCGTTATCAAGTAAAATTTTCTGTACAATTATTTTGAGTAATTACCAATAGTGTCCAGTGCCTTTAAAGTGTTGTAATATCAAAAGGCACTTGCGCTAAGACCGGATATAGGCCACTTCGTTGTACGTTCATTATGAAAAAATAATTATGCGGTGTTGCTTCTGCTGATGATGACCGAAGCATTGAAGCACACTTTCCATGAATGCTGAGAGGAATTGAAAAGTTTCCCTTTCTTGGCCTTTCTTATGAATGTATTGTGAAGCACACCAATTGTTTAGTATACCACACATTCTGTTTGGGGATCTTCATTTGATCTGGGTAAATAAATTACTAGGCTCTTCTTTTTCGACCAAACCTTGTTTTTGTCTTGACTAAACCCAAACCTTGCTACTTAATATTTCGTCCGAGTCTTCAATTAATTCACTAGAATTTGTAACGAGTAATGGGGAGAGGTTGATAGTATAAAACATTGTGAGAAACGGCTCCCTCTGAAGTGACGTAGTATTCGAGAAAGTTTTTTTTTTACGAATTAGATTTCGAGACCTCAGACTTAGAATTTGATTAATTTTACTTATTATTGTGTGATATTTCCATTGGGATGTCTTGCCGACTGTACTAATTCAGATGTCTGGCCGTCTGTACTAATTCGGACTACATTAGTTTGCAATCTAATATAATTTTTGTTTTGCTTTAACACCTCCGCACTATCACGTCCGCAATAACAAATATTGTCATATCCTTGACGAATTGCGAGTTTGTGAATAATTGGCAATACGACAGAGCATGACGTCATAGTACGCAGGATGTTTGCTTGTAAACAAGTCCTTAAATTAATCATCGAGATTTTTTAATCATGGGATTAGAAACTTTGAAAGGAGGTTTCATTTATTGGAAATGGGAGTGAGCCGATTTGAGACCGGATGCCTTCAAGGCAACATCCATTGTTACATTACCAAACCGTGTTACATGTTTATCCAACGGCATCACCTTTTATATTTAACATTCTGACACATGTCGCATGTCGCATGCAATTATGTCCTCTGTGCAATACTATCCGGCGGACATTATTGCATATGCAATAATGTCCGCCGGACGGTTTTGCATTTGCAATCGTGTCCGCCCGGACGCTGCTGCACAATGCAATTGTGTCCGCCCGGACGTATTTGTATATGCAGTTGTGTCCGCCCCGTGCAAACCGTCCTTATATTAAATTAAACGCCCTTGGTCGACGGAACACGTTCGCCATTTTTTTACAAGCTAAATGCGTTTCATGAATGACATGGGAAATGTTCGATCGTTGGGTATTCGCTGCAATCATAAAATACGTGAATATTCATGCTGCATATACATTACGTAAGTTCAGTGCATGATCGCTCGCTTACGAGCGCACATACGTGTACAGGCATGTACATGTCCACCGGACGGTTTTTGCATAGCCCCGGACACGATTGCATATGCAAAAGTGTCCGGAGCGGACAGTATTGCATGGCGGACACAATTGCATCTGACACCGGTCCAGGGTGAAGCTACCTCGGTCCCAGGTAAAGCCGCACCTCGCCATCCCCCACACACATCCCATTGGGAGATCGAACGCAGAATAAAGAGAGATAGAGGTTGGCCCACATCTATATTTTGAGTAGGTCGGTCTCATATGTACCACAACAAGAAGTGGCACTTAATAAATAGTTGGGTAATGTTCCCCGACGTAAATTATGAAACGCTGTAAATCTAATTATTGAGGCAATTAGATTATCTGATGTCTGACACTGTCGGCTGTGTAGTTCGCCAGACTCTATCATATATTTAGCTGTGTAATTGTTTTGCCGATGTCATTTCGAGTTCTCATTTGTGGTTTTAATAGCTCATTCCACCCGAGGGGTTTTGCAACATTCGAATGGGCCTTTTATACACTGGGCCCGTCACCCAAAACACACCTGTTTTTTTCTTCATCTAATCGACTCCGAAAATATTCTAAAGAGTTCCTAATATTCCCAGAACACAATGAAAAACACAATTGGGGTGGGGTGGGGAGGGGTTGGGGGTACATCGTGCCATATATCGAGCGCCACTGTGGTCAGTATTTACCTGAAATTCAGGTGAAAGAAAGTTATTGTTTGAGTTTGAGAATGTCTATGGAATTTGGTTTTGGGGTATGTGGTGAGCCGATTTAGACTGAGTCTTAAGCCTAGACTTATAAGAGGAATGGGTCGAGTACAATGCTATCATGGTACACAGGTATATCATTTAGAGCATGACTAGACTGGTACCCTACCTTCTAGACACATTTTTAGTAAACCTACGTTTTCTTTGTACTCTTCTTACACTTGCAGTCTAAAACCGCGAGTACATCTCCAGCATTGGGAAAGAAACAAGAATGTCTCCATGTTGCAAAGTGGCTGCACGAGTATATCACAACAAACATGGACCTTAAAGAGTGAAGCAAGAGGAAAATACAGCTACCCAAGAACCGATGTACAAACACCATAGTGTGGATGGAAGTGCCCGCTATTGTCATTGCACCAGTTTCGTGAGAAAACAAATTTACACCAAAGGTCAAACGTGGTATGTTTAAACTTGCTGTATACGTGTTCCAATTTGTCAAAGTGCGACCCAGTGCAAATTGTTTCTTCTATAGCGTGATTCGTGGAGACAAACCTCCCCAATATTCTCTCCCTCTCTCTCTACAAACACTGTTTGCATGCAGGTATGAAGCCTATGGAATGGCAATCCACCTCGTGCGAAATACCGAGTAACTAAACTGTGGATGTGATGTTTGAGTCGTCGGTGTAAATGACCGCTCTCATTTCATTGTATCAGTCTGACGCAAGGGCTATTTAAGGTCGCTTGTTAAAGGCAATGGAAACCTTAAGTAATTGTCAAAGACCTTGTTTTCTTCTTTACTTTTTGTATTTCAACATAATGAAGGGGAAGAAAATGTGAAAATTTGAGCTCAATTGGTCATCGAAGTTGTAAAGAGAATACTGAAAGAATAATCATCCTTGTTGCACAAATTTGTGTGCGTTAGATGCATGATTAGGTCTAAAGTATTTTATAGCAAACGGTTACAAATTATTGTTATTTCCCCAACTCGTCCAGTCCAAGGCAACGTAACTCGTTCCCAAGTAAGGTTTTATGCTAATAAAAATACTTTGAGTAATTACCATTAGTGTCAGCTGCCTTTAATATGCTTACAATATGCTTGGTTTTCACACTATTTGCTCCTTACACACAAGTGATTAATCTTACTTCATAATGTCGTCATCTCGCAAGATAGATCATCTCAGGATGACGCCATCTTACTTTTATGACGTCATCATACAGCAGTATGATTTATCTCATGATCTCATCACATCGGCTGGCACTTCAAAAATTCCGTATAGCAGAGCAGTTTAAGTTTCTTGAGGCATTTGCTGTTATGGCGTTTCACCTGATAGTTTCAATAATGCAGGATAATGTTTCAGAGGTCCTTTTCTGTAATGTGATATTAGTATGCACGCTTTACGTTGGACACTTGTTTTGCTTTTCTGTTTTTCATATCATTCGTGTACTTTGACATACATCTATCATTTCTGATTTTGTTTTCTTGAAATTTGACCTCGACTTCTCTTCATATGACTCCGATCGCTTACCTCCAGGCAGTTTCCCTAATTTACTTAGCAAACTAAATCCATTAGTCTACCCACATATTACTTCACTCGGGCTAAAGGCATTGGGGTCAGTGAGCTCATCTTAAAGGTTTGAGTTTCTTCCATATTATTGGTAAAATAGTCGCAGACAGACGGACTCTTGGTAATGACTCAAAATAATTGATAGCATAAAAACTAACTTAGTAACGAGCAATGGAGAGCTGTTGATGGTATAAAACATTGTGAGAAACGGCTCCCTCTGAAGTAACGTAGTTTTTGAGAAAGAAGTAATTTCTCACTAAAATATTTAAATATTGAGTTCGAAACCTCAGGTGAGGTCTCGAATTCAAAGCATCTGAAAGCACAACGTGCGACAATGTTTTTATTATTCCTTATCTCCGACGACCAGTTGAGCTCAAAATTTTCACAGGTTTGTTGTTTTGTGCATATGTTGAGATACACAAAGTACGAAGACTGGTAAGTTTGACAAATTGCCAAACGTGTCCAGTGTCTTTAATCCGTTGTTTGAGACAGGAGAAAGTATCTGAGTGAAATTTTTGATTTGTTTCATCTTTTGAATGACACGATAACAAATCGCATGGCCTATTATGGCAAACTCGTAAATAAGTTGAGATCAATTTTGTTTGTATCTGTATTGCTCGTGTCATAGAGCAAGGTCGGTCCTTGCTCTATGCTCGTGCATACTATTTCAACTCCTGTGTGCAGAGAAGCAATTATGAAAAAGGTCAATTGTAAACTAGTTTTATAACCGCTGTGATTAACATTCTCTTTTCATTTACTTTTATTGCCCACAGGACTTGACGAAGAAGCCAGCGTGAAGCAAACGTTTTACGCACAGGAAGTTCAGAGAAACTCTGGCGAGTGAACCTGTCATTGTGAAGCAACACTTGCTCGAGGTATTGGTAAAAACAAACAAAAATCAGGTAAACACTACTCCTTAAAGCCATTGGACACTTTCGGTAAACAGTATTGTTCATGGCCCACACTTCGTGTATCACAACTTATATATAAAATAACAAACCTGTGAACATTTAGGCTCAATCGGTCATCGGAGTCGGGAGAAAATAACGGGAAAACCCACCCTTGTTGCCGCACGTTTCGCCGTGTCATAACATGTGTTTAAAATAAATACGTAATTCTCGATAACGAGAATTGATATTGTTTTAATGTGTTCTCAAAAAGTAAAGCATTTCATGGAATAACATTTCAAGAGAAGTCTTGCACCACTACCTTCTGTAAACCCTGTAAGTTATTTGTAAATCTGTGAACTTTTTTTGTCTGTACCGAAAGGGTCCAATGGCACATTACAGAATTGGTCAGAAAAAAACCCTCGTCTGAGACCACATTCACTTAAAACTTACACTACTGGGTCAAATGATGATGATTGTAGAAAACAGCCACATTTCTATCTGAAATATCATAATTTGATGAGAAATAAATAAAACCAATTTCCCATTTGGATGTTATCACTCGGTGGGTATTTTATTCATTTGTTTTTCAATCGATTTCATGCAAAAATGTGTAATCGGTTTTCACCATTTTCTCGTGATCCAGATGGCCGATCGACCTGAAACCTCTACAGGTTGTCAGTTTATGTATATGGTGGATTACATAAAGTGCTTACACTGTCAGCACCTGCTATATAAGCCAAAACAAATTCTGTAATATTCCTTTAAAGTCCGGCGATTACTCCTAAAGTAAACAATAAGGAACCATCCCACTTCAATCCTGAATATACTAGGAACACGGACAAATAAATGTGCGCAATTAAAGACGATGTGTACGGATGTCTACTTCGTAGAAACACTGCATGGTCCTCATTGGTTGTTATAGTAAGTGTCGAGGACCTATGGTGTCAATCTCTATGGTATTACGTAACGCTTATGATTTCACATTCGCAACACCACGAACAAAATGGCTTCCTAGTGCCAACTGTTCAAATTGGTTAGTGACGTGTTATATAGAGGTTTTGCCGCAAACCGCATGTATTATATAAACTGACACGTTATATAATAATATGGTTGATGGCCTTAGATTTTGACCTAAACCGGACCTTCTTATAAGAGGCATAAACAAGTGCACACCAACAACACATCATTTCAGAGCAAAAAGATGAGCAACGGAACAAGGGAATTTGAGTAACCCTTTTCAGTAGCATTAAATTTCGCGCGAAATTGAGAACAGCATAAAGTTGTTAAATTGGCTGCTCATTTGCCGAAATTGACCGAGAAAACCTGTACTGTCAACAGCTCTCCGTGGCTCGTTGCCAAGTACGTTTTGACGCCATTAAATATATATATTTTAAATAATTACCAAACATGTCCAGTGCCTTTAAAGCCCACTAGCAATTATAACAACAGTTGTCGTTAATTGAACCATAAGTCTCGCGTGATTTGGCGGGAACTTTGGGGAGGGATTTTGCGATTTGGTTCCGTAGTTCTATGGCTCTCCCTAAAGGAGACTACTCTGTTCATTAAATCTAAAGAACATCAAAACATAACGTAACGATAATCCACGCATAATGCCAATGGTTTATTAAGCAGGATTACCTTACAGGAAATGTACACTTTAACTTTGAAGAGAAACTACGATTGCGAGGGACGTTTTGGGGAATTATTTTCAATAATTAAGACTCTGGAGATATTGATGGCTGATCTGCATGCATTCGAAATAAACGCAAGTTGTCATTAGATTTTATTTGAGTCACGATCGGCAATAAGTAAATGAGCTGATATGAGAAGTAGCCGATTTGTGACGATAAATTACTTGTGTATGGCTCGTTTAGGTTGCAGTTGTCTCTATAGTAAACATCATGATATTTTAGAGATCACCGGATAAGTGTGGTAACCTTGCAGTGAAATTTGGTTTAAAGGCAGTGGACACTATTGGTAATTACTCAAAATAACTAACCTTTGAAAATTTGAGCTCAATCGGTCATCGAAGTAATAATAATGAAAAAACACCCTTGTCACACAAAGCTGTGTGCGTTTAGATGGTTGATTTCGAGACCCCAAGTTTTAAATCTGAGGTCTCGAAATCAAATTTGTGGAAAATGACTTCCTTCTCGCAAACTACGTCACTTCAGAGGGAGCCGTTTCTCGCAATGTTTTATACTCTTAACCTCTCCCCATTACTCGTTACCAAGTGAAGTTTTATGTTGATAATTATTTTGAGTAATTACTAATAGTGTCCACTGCCTTTAAGCACTGGCCAGTCACCGAAACAGTTCATTGTACGACCGCCAAAACGCACCCCAGCATCCACCCCATTCAACGCCTATACAACGTGCGTACCGAGTGTTTTGCTAAGCAACTGAACTAATTTCTGTTGTATGTAAATGACAGGGAAAACCTCTACTTACACAAACAAATCCCTTTGAGAAACAGTTTCGTGCCTCAATTACTCCAGAAAACCCCCCAGAATGGTGTCAAAAGAAAACGAAACAAAAAGACGTAAAACCAGAGTTCGGTACACACGCCGTGAGCAGCGACCGTTTTACCTGTGGCACGTTCGCGTGAGACCGGACACCCGTGTTGTTTTAGAGTAAGATTCTCGTAACCAGATACATTTGAGGTTTCTTAGAAAAACAACATTGGGGTATCAGGGGGTCGAACACCTAAAGCAAAGAAAGCACCACACCGCCTTTTCGGTGGACACGTAGAGACACTTATTTTAAAGGCAATGGACACTATTGGTAATTACTCAAAACAATTATTAGCATAAAACCTTACTTGGTAACGAGTAATGGGAGCTGGTGATAGTATAAAACATCGTGAGAAACGGCTCTCTCTGAAGTGACGTAGTTTTCGAGAAAGAAGTAACTTTCCACGAATTTGATTTCGAGACCTCAGAACTAGATTTTGAGGTGTCGAAATCAAACATCTGAAAGCACACCTCGTGCGACAAGACTGTTTTTTATTTCATTATTATCTCGCAACGACCAATTGAGCTCAAATTTCCACAGGTTTTTTTATTTTATGCATAGGTTAAGATACACCAAGTGAGAAGACTGGTCTTTGACAATTACCATTAGTGTCCAGTGTCTTTAAGACCGTGTTCATTTTCGTAGGTTTGTGTTCATGGTCTTTTCAGTGCGGAGTGCAAAAATGGGGGCAACAAAACAAAATTCTCATATTTGTTTTTTTTAAGCGATTGCTTGTGGGCTTTCTGTATTTTTTACCAATGGAACCCTTTTCCCCTGTGTGGCTGTAATATCAACAGTGTAGGCCTATTTTACCGTTAAAAGCTGCTCCAAGTTTGACACGTTGTATATGTCCCCGCGGTCTCGATTGTCCCAATGTTCTGTCCCCATAGAATTTGACCAGTAACGAGTACTTAACTTTTTGTTGTTCTTAAATTAGAACTTATTTGTTATTACTGTCTATGTAATTTTGTAAATAAAGATATACGTTTGAATGTATGAATAGACATGTTTTTGTATCTTGAGCTTTGCAACATGCCATGCCTTTTTAAATCATGAATTATTAGCATAAAACCTTACTTGGTAATGAGTAATGGTGGGAGGTTGATAGTATAAATCGTCGTGAGAAACGGCTCTTTCTGAAGTGACGTAGTTTTCGAGAAAGAAGTAATTTTCCACGAATTTGATTTCGAAACCTCAAGTTTAGAAGTTGAGGTCTCGAAATCAAGCATCTGAAAGCACACAACTTTGTGTGTTTTTTTTTTCATTATTATCTCGCAACTTCGATAATTAATTGAGCTCAAATTTTCACAGGTTTGTTATTTTATGCATATGTTGAGATACACCAAGTGAGAAGACTGGTCTGTGACAACTACCAATGGTGTCCAGTGTCTTTAAAGCAAACAGATGTCTTTGTTAATTACTTCATTAGGGAACAGTGCCAAATTCCTGCTTCCAAAACACTGAGAAAAAATGCGATTATTCGATAATCTTCCAAGTGGGTTTGAGCAATCGCTACGCTGCAAATTTATAATTATTAGTAAGCCCTTTGGAGTCGTGTCACGTTGTATAGCCAAGGGAATATAATTGTGCAATGTGTTTTGGCTTCGCACCAAAAATCAAAATGGCTGCGCCGTAATGAAGATGCGTCACATTGGTGATGAAACCAGTAGGACGTGTCGGCTAAAGCGCCTACGGCTAGATTTCCGCGTCATTATGCGTTCAGGTATAGGACTTTTACATCCTCACTCTTATAGCCATAGCCGAAGCTATAGCCGCCAATTCGAAAGCGTCTTAAGCTTATTTATTTATTTATTTTAAATCGTTAGACATACACAATAGTTGCAAGTTGTACAGGGGCTGTCAAGGTTAAAACAAAAGTATAAGTATATCAAAAGATGTGTAAAACCAGACCCCTGCCAACGATAACAATATCATTATACAATATAAAAAGGTGATTGCACTGAAACAATTAAAAATCACACAAAAGAACACATTAAAACACAAGCAAAACCATTACCAAAGGTGTCCAGTTCCTTTAAGGTAACTTGAGCTGCGGATGTTATTTCCTTATTCACTATTCAAAGACTGGGATGAAATTGACATTCAACTTAATTGCAATATCACTACCACCAATGGTTACTTTTTGTTTAATATCTCAGAGTTAGTCGTGCAAGTGAAGTTGACAATTAACTCTTCAAGTCGTTGTAATCCGAGATGCGAGAGCATATAATGACTTTCTGACAATGATCAAAAAGACTAAAGACTTGCCGTTTTTCAGCATGTCTGATAGTGATGTCTCTTCTGTGAAAGCCTGTAGCAACATTATAGTAAAGGTTTCACCTTTTGAAGGAGTTGGGTACCTTTCGTAACACAAAACACAATGTTCACAAAATATACATTAAAGGAACACGTTGCCTTGGATCGGACGAGTTGGTCTTTGAAAAGTGTTTGTAACCGTTTGTTATGAAATGCATATGATTAGAAAGAAATTTTAAAAGTAGAATATAATGATCCACACAAGTATCACTCAAAATTGCGTGGTTTTCCTTTTACCTCACCGACTAACACGGTCGGCCATTTATGGGAGTCAAATTTTTGACTCCCATAAAATAATGGCCGACCGTGTTAGTTCGAACAGTAACAGGAAAAACACGCAATTTCGAGGCACGTTTGTGTGAATCATTGTATTCTACTTTTAAATCATCTTCCTAACAATTTTATGCATTTTATAACAAACGGTTACAAACGCTTTTTAAAGACCAACTCGACCGATCCAAGGCAACGTGTTCCTTTAAACTTATACCGTTTGAAGACAATGATAGTAGAAAGCGTACCTTAAAACATTAGTTGCTGATGTGCTGTAGTTTTTGAGGAATGAGTAAAACAATGTCATGAAAATACGTTTGTACATGCTAACATAATTTTCGTCCCATGATCACTGAGACGAAAAGTATTTGAATTTGATTTCGAGGTCTCGAAATCAAGCATCTGAAAGGGTGTTTTTCTTCCCATTATTATCTCGCAACTTCGACGACCCGTTGAGCTCAAATTTTCACAGTTTTTTTATTTTGTGCATAATTGTTGAGATACACCCAGTGAGAAGACTGGTCTTTGGCAACTACCAATAGTGTCCACTGTCTGTAACGTAAAAGACGCGCAGAGAGTGATGACGTCACAGCCACTATAAGTGACCCGTGACAATGCGACGAACGTGACGAAATGAGGATTAGGTGACAAAATAATTTTAAAAAAAAAGTGGGTAATTACTTCGCCAAAGCGAAAGTAATGATCTATGACTAATTAGGTTAAGGTGTAATGATAGGGGGGGAAGCCTCGGCTAAAGAAGTGTCGGTCAGAAATAAAAAATACAATTATGTGGACACTTATTTTAGATTACTTATCTAGCAGCTGAGACAAAAAGCCGTGTTTTCCAAATCTCTCCACCTGATTTTATCGAAATTGAATTTAGTTTGATCATTAACTGTTTAACACCTCACATTAGTATTCGATTGTGGGGAAAATGTTGACCAAATTCCCGTAAGGAATCGTTTTTCAGCGTTCAAACTCTAGTGCGAGACAATTGCGTATTCGTGAGCATTGGTGAAAACAATTCCATACTCTGAGAAAATATTGCGGTTTTGTTTTTCAACCTCGAAATTTCGGAGTCAATCTTAAGTTTATTTCGTGTTCTTCATTTCATTGTCTTTGCTTATTCAGCATCATAAATTTATTGTTGCCCTTAAAAAATAAAACTCCAGAAATATTGCAATTTACTTTTATTGCACACACCCCCACGCACTACCCAAGGCTCCACAGCTCCACAGCAGGTTTCAACACACATCATAGAGTTCAACTTCCCGCCTTCGTGCATCACCAAGCTAATCCGCCTCCACAGTACTTAAGCAGCATGCAGCATCAGGGTCCAGCATTCTCCAGAAGACGATCGGAGCATACTGATCGAAACGTCGAGTTAAACCAAAGGTTCTTTTCAGAACCACCCCAACTCATTTAGAGGTTATTACATGGTGTTACCGCAAACTCTTCTTATATAATTTCCTTTGCGTTGTTACATATTGTTTTCATTGTCTTTGCTTATTCAACGTGATTTCTTGCTGCCCTTTTGAGATGCACATGAATTCCTTTCCGGGATTCTGAGGATTCATTGATTCAGTGGTGATGAGGCTCTGGATCTTCGGGGAGTGGAATCACGCTCCAAGTACAATACTTACCCCTCCGGCTTGCGTAAAACACTAAGGACTATCACCGACCCCCCCTTCCCTCTCTTCCTTGCCAAGGGCTAAACGTTCCGAAACCCCCGGGCTGCGCTGCCCCATGATGCACGCACGTCCCGTAATGGTTTTCACCCTAACACCCCCCCCCCTCTCCCCACTGGCCTTAACCCCAACGTTGAACTAAGCCACCTGCTACCTTGTCTTTACTCGACAGTGATCGATCTGTCGCCGTGAGACAGCCTTGTTGACTTACCCCCACAGCCCAGGCGCGTTTGTGACGACACCCGGGCTCACACTGGGCAAAAAAGATAAAGGTTGCTTTCGGTCCAAAGAATAGGTCAAAGCTTTGATATGTTTACGTGGTACAAATGTAATCTCGAAATCAAATTAAATTGTTTTTATTTGAAATACTGTCATCTTTAAGATAAGTTTACAACATAACGATAAATCTATTTGCTTTACCCGTGTTTTAAAGCCATTGAACAGTTTCGGTAACATTATTATGTAAGGCCCACACTTCGTGTCACAACTTATATTTAAAATAACAAACCTGTGAAAATTTAGGCTCAATTGGTCATCAGAGTCGGGAGAAAATAACGGGAAAACCAACCCTTGTTACCGCACGTATCGCCGTGTCATGACATGGTGTTTAAAATAAATCCGTAATTCTCGGTATCGAGAATTGATATTGTTTTAATGTTTTCTCAAAAAGTAAAGCATTTCATGGAATAATATTTCAAGAGAACTATTTCACCATTACCTTCTGTAAACCCTGCAAGTTATTTGTAAATCTGTGAACTTTTATTTATTTTCCTGTTCCGAAAGTGTATAATGGCTTTAAGAACTGTATGCTCAGTGCGTTTCCAAATTCTGTGAACAAAAGTCCGCATGCAAATCATTTGGGTGTGATAAGTAGAGGATGACACACTCCTATGTCACTATAAGGTATGGGTAAATTTCACAAAGAGTTACGACTCGTCTTATCTCGAGTTAGGATTAATCTTAAGGTCTGCATGCTACAGTGCAGGGTTGGGACTCGTCCTAAGTCCTAAGATTAGTCTTAAGTTTTGGAAGAGTTTTGTGAAATCGACGGTTGCCAAACAGTGTACTCCTACAGTGTCCACCAAGCATGCAAATACCCTTTAAACAATCACTGTTTTCATCGAAGACAATCAAAACTCAGCAATCATTCATTTGTGGATATTAAAACCTTTAAAATGAATGTAACTTGAGCGATATTAGAATTGAAGTATCCACTTCACTATACGTTGATGAACATGAGGTAATTATATCATTTCTGCTCACGTACCATGCAGATCACTGACTTTATCGATCGCGGGGGAAATGTTGCCCAGCGCCCGGGTGTCATAGCCTCTCTAACGCCGCTCAGAGCGCTCGTCTGGAGGTGATACTCGTTTGCAGGAGACACTTCTAGTCGAAATCCATCCAGCGTGGTTTTAGCAAATACTACCTGAGTGGGTAGTAGAGTAGATAAAAAGTGGATTGAGGCGGCAAAGTAAAAACGATGACACGCCAGGACATGCAATAGCCGTAAGGCTGTTTTGTTTTTCGTTTAGCCTTTACGTGTTTTAACCGCCGTCACACTTTGCCGCGAGCCATACTTTTGGGCTGGAAAAACGTTTTGCGGTAACAAATTTTTAATGCTGAATATAAATTGCATTCCGTGGCATAAGGTACAAATTCAAAACCCTCTTTTTGCGTATTAAGCTTCATTTTTTTACCATATTGTAAGAGGACTATATATTTTTTGTTAAAGTACCGTTTTACTTCCGTACAGAGATCGAAAATGGCAAAATAGTCTGGCTCCTTGCTTGTACCTCAAATACCCGTGCTAGGATCATAGAAGGAACTAAACTGCATATAGGCTTGCAGCAGCTTCAACAACGGTCCGCGTTTCATGCTTGACTATTATCTTCCATGACTATATTAAAATAAAAAAAGTACACACAAAACACGAGATTCATATTTACAAGGCGCCTATAATTTCAAATTTTACCGAGAGTTTCTATATTTTGCTCTCAGGATCTTGTTACAGATGGATGCCTTAATCCTCTTTCGTATTATCTCATCTGGTCCACCAATTATTTCCCAAAGGAGAAAACACAGTTTTCCCCTCTCCTCCAAAATTAGCGAGACGCCATATTTACAAGTGCAGAATACAGGTCTAACGAAGAATTCTTAGGATTGATTTCTCAGTGCAAATACATTAACTAGAGAGAGACTACAATGATAGTGGTGCCTACAAGGTTTAAGGTTTCCCTTTCACTCTGGTGCATGTGACGGCATGAGCGGGCTTGGCTGCCAGGGTGTCGACAAAGGGGGTGCGGGCCACTATTTAAGAACGGTCAATGTACCACACTCTGCCGACACTGCGGAAGTATTGATTACAAAGTGTAATTAAATGATGATAAATGTCACCAAATAATAGAGTAATTTGGACTTTGCGTCTGAGAGTTAAAGGTTGCGGCATTTATGCGTGGGACTCACAGCAGACAAATCAACGGTCGGTTTTATACCGTGCGTGTTTTCCGGCGTAAACAGTCTGCGAAATTGATGTCATTGTCGTAAAAGATAATTTGCTGGAGCTCGTTACCCCCTGCCCAGCGGTGCCGGGACGGGCTGCATCGTTCTACACCGCAGCGAGGGGTTTTGTACTCTATTACTGCCAAGTCTTGTCTTGAGACGAGGCTACGTTTATAAAACGCCGTTGTGCACATGTTTCACATGGGAGGAGTATTTCAAAAGAGGAAAAGAAAGCCCATCAGTCCAACCCAACAGTATTGCTTGATGCCGGTAGGGCTGAGCGAAGAAACACACCAGGCAATCCAATTGGTATTGGTTGAGACCGATGGGAGCCGAGTGGCGTCAATTGGAGATACCACAAACTTCCCCCTGTTCAAAACCTCTATAACAATGTATCAGGTCGTACCATCCAAATAAATACCAGATCATCTAAGGTAGGATACAACTATTCTCGAACTCATTCTCCCCAAGAGAACCGTAATCTGGTGGAATTCACTCCACAGCAACATCATTGCCCCCCCCCTTCAGTTGAGGTATTCAGGGGAGTGGTGGTTGCACACATACAAGCAGTTATGAGTCTTTTTTACCTGCACTTTGTACAAAATAATGCACCCCTGCACCACTCATGGACAAGTAGTCACTCAGCTTCACGTCCAGTCTAATGGACCTTACCGAGTCTCCAAGTAGAAGTAGTACGTTTTCATCGCATAGCAGAGCACATTACAACCACTGCCAAGGGTCCGATTTCATAGAGCTGCTAAGCACAAATATTTGCTTAAGCACAAATAGTTGCTTCTTCCTCGATAAAAACATGATTACCGACCACATTTCCATTTGTTGAATATTGCTTGTTACTGGTATTCAGCTGTTGTTTGCTTATCCTGAAAATCACCTGGACATTTAGTTGGTAATCCTGTTCTTATCCCCGAAGAAATTTCATGCTAAGCAAATTGTTGTGCTTAATAGCAGCTCTATGAAGTTTGGACCAGATGTTTCTTTTCCCCTCGGTATATGCAGGTGTGTATCGACTACACATCAGCTGGAGGGCATTTTGGATCAGACATAATTAGTTAGAAAAGCACTCTCCACTGAAATACCGAAAAAGCTATCCCCAGAAGTTAAGCTATAATTCTAGGAAAAGAGTTCGTTGTTTCTTTGTTTGTTGGGGCGTTTTTTTTTGGTTTTTTTTGCTGTTTGTTTGTCTGTTTGTTTGTTTGTGTGTTTGTTTGTTTTTGAGCCAGCAACTGGGTGGGATCAAAGATTAACTCTATTTATTTATTTATTTTGACAAGCTTGGTACCAGACTAGAGGTTAAGCTAGCTACTCAAGAACGCGAAAGGTCGTGGGTTCGATCCCACCAGAGGCGCAGGATTTGCAGACCGCGTTTCTACACCATTTTATGACTTCTTATAATACACAGAGCAAATCAGACAGGAACAAAAACTACCTCACCTGGACAGCAAAAAGTGTTAATAACATAAACGGCTTGAGGCATAATTGAAATCATATTGTATATATTCTCTGCATTATTAATTTCAACCGTTCAAAACATTGTCACTCATTTAGCAGCGTTTTTATTGTACCTAATTGAGGTGTTCTTCACTGTTAAAATCAGATGCCCTTCGTCAGTGCTCCTTTGAGCAGTTCATCAATGCCATTCTGACCATTTCTATGTACTTTTAAAAAGTGGTGCCACATTGCCTTTCCTAACACACAGACATCTCCCCCGACCACGGGCTCAGGCCCCAGGCCGTATATTGCCGAAGATTTTGTAATTAATTTTCGTCAAAATTGATTTCCAAAACAGCCTAGTCATTTACATTCATGTCACATTATTAAGTCCGTGCATTTTCTTCCATATCGAGTGTGACAAAACAAGCAAGAAAAAAACGACCCATAATTATTTTTCAAACCCGAGCCCCGCGGTTGCGTTTTAATGACTTGTTCGGCGTAACACCTACAGGTAAAAAGCTCGATATGCACTGAGCAAGCTGTCATAGCTGTTTGAGTTGGGCAGTACAATTAAAGACAAGGTGTAGGTTGAGGGTTTTTTTTTTCTCCAAAAAGTGGCAGTACTTTAGGCTTAATATTTGGTGAACAAATTAGTGCTTTCTTAGATCCTAGTATCCGTAAAAACTAGTTTATATTACACCTCGTTGAGGTAATACACGCCCCCATGATTGCCTCTATTTAAAGCCATTGGACACTTTCGGTAAACAGTATTGTCCAAGGTCCACACTTCGTGTATCACAACTTATGTTGTAACTTATATCATAACATTTGTATATTTATACAATTTTAAAATTTTAATGTGTATGTAGTTGCTGGGCAACAGTGTTTCACTGTGAGGTTTCTCCAGGGTAAAGTAGAAATAAATAAAAAATATAAAAAATAACAAACCTGTGAAAATTTAGGCACAATCAGTCATCGGAGTCGGGAGAAAATAACAGGAAAACCCTCCCTTCCCCTCTGTAAACCCTGTAAGTTATTTGTAAATTTGTGAACTTTTGTTTCTTTGTCAGTTCTGAAAGTGTCCAATGACTTTAAAGTACACCTCTTTATACTTCGTTTACAAAGGTTACGCCCTTGGAATAATATACAGCAGCGGCGACTAGATAATAACTACCACACATCGGTCAAGATTAAAGGATGGGGTGTGTCCACTGTCCTTTCGGGCTATACAGAACACGGTAATTATAAAACATATACCTGTTTATTGAAGTGGGAGGTATGTCAGTGGTGTGTTTCCAGGCTGGTTCCTTTTCCGTAATTGACGTGGAAAGGGTTCCACTCCTACAGGTCCCAGACTCGGTTTTTGTTTCGTCTAAAAGCACTGGACACTAACGGAATAATTACTCAAAATAGTTTTTAGCTTAAAAACTTACTTGGTAACGAGCAGCAACGGAGAGCTGTTAAGTGGAATAATTATTGTGAGAAACGGCTCTTCTGAAAATAGTTTTTGAGAAAGAAGTAATTTCTCACTAAAATATTTGAATTGAATCCGAGACCTCATCAGCTGAGGTCTCAAATTCAATGCATCTAAAAGCACACAACTTTTGTGCGAAAGGGTGTTTTTCCTTTCATTATTATCTCGCAACTTCGACGACCAATTGAATTCAAATTTTCACAGGTTTGTAATTTTATACATATGTTAGGATACACCAAGTGATAAGACTGGTCTTTGACAATTACAAAAGGTGTTCAATGTCTTTAAAGAGTGCAGCAGCCGATTTCACGAAACTTTACGCAACTGCGTAAGTCCACTTGCGCAACGCAGTTGCGTAAAGTTTCGTGAAATCGGCCCCAGGAGTAGTTTGAAAACACTCTTTAGTCGTGGATCGAATCCAGGCCAACTAAGTAATTGTACATTTCAACAGTAGCACATGCACAAACAGACAGGCTCCAAACCATCACCCATCTCTGATTATCACACGCCAACATGGTGCTCTACATTACGGTAGACTTAATGCACACAGACAGGAGGTGTCGCTTACATTAAAATGATTCCCGATTGAGGCATTGATACCCCGATCAGCCGAGGAGGGGTACACAATATACCCCGTTGGGGATAGTTTGGATGAGTGCTTCCCCATCTGAGCCATAGTGGCTTATAGGTTGAATGTAGTCACCGATCGGGGAAACTCATGAATTGCCTGGACACGAAGTCTACGGTGAAAGAGTATAGAGTACCCAAATGGGAGTAGTTTTTATGACTGAGTGTATCACAGCCTATCGTCCAATCATTTGCCTGCTTTGACCCCAATAAGGGCAATTGTTGACCCCAGTGACCCCCAATGAGGGCACTCTTTAAACGTGTGACGTTACATGCAAGGGTCTTTTCTCACTGAAGGGGGGGGGAACCTGTCTGAAACTTGTTAGTGTATAACTATACCCCAATAAAGAGAGTATAAATGTGACTTTATAGCGATACAAAGTTGGTCATTCGTATCACCTTAATTATAGTCGAGACAAGTAAGACTGGATGACAAATCAACACCTTTTGAGTACATGCGGTTATTTCAGCTGCGTCACTGTCTAGTACGCTTTCCCTGTAACTCAAAATTATAAGCATCAGCACCAGTCGTTATACAAAACGGACCTCTGGTCATAAAGACTGAAGTAGAGGGAGGTTGAATAATTTTTGGGGCAGCTAGTGTTTTTTTTTTACTCTGCGATTAGAGTAATCGAGGTTCCATAATCATTGCCGCCCCAAACTAAGAGGTCTTCAGGGGAGGAGTTGCTTCAAGTTTATAAGCAGTAGCCCAATTTTTACTTGCACTTTGTCTAGCACCAGTTGAGTTCCAGTTGTCTTGTTTTCATCACCTTCAGTTTCTTCAGTTGTTTTTTTCTGTTAGCACTTTTGTGTCCGATCTGCGCTTCATCAACAATCAAGCACCCTTGGCCTTAATACGTCCTCACTTAAGGATTCTGCCGAGTAACAAACGTAAACGTAAACGTAAACGTAAACGTAAACGTAAACGTAAAACGTAAACGTAAAGGGCTGTGATACCTTATGTATGTCAAGTCTTTGGCCATGACACGACTCCCTGCTCACTTTGAAAGACTCGTATACGTTTCAGCTTCATAATGGTCTTCAAGTTTTTAGGACAAAAACTTAAATTATTTTCGTGAAATTGTGATACTCATTTCTCAAAACCTATAGCATCTCAGCGGGTGATTTAAAAAAAAAAAGCGTTCTACCATCATTATCTTCAAACTGTGTAAGGTTAATGTAAATCTGTGGATACTAGTTATAGTTGCAGAGCTTTCAACTCACCTCGCATGACTTGCTTTTTAGTGGGCGGGGCTTCCATTTCACCGGATGCGTTACAACTTACAGCATATCAAATGCCGGAACGGATGCACCGGAACACATGTCGTAGTTCCTGAACGAAACATGCCGTGTATGGAGATCCGGGCCCGGCCGTAAAGGCCCCTCAGCGGAATGAACAACTCGAATGGTTTTTAAACATCTCGCAAGAAACATCTCACCACATTATTATTGATGTATCATCCCCTGAAGTCTCTTTCTACGATGATAGGCACTCAGCCATTCCCTGTTGGTGTGGCATATGGGTATCGTATTTCTTTGTAGGTATTTTCGATATCAATTTGTAGGAAGTTGTTGACTTTGATAATGACCTAGGAGCGTATCCTCCTACAGAACATGTTTGACCTTCGGGTGGAGGACCCCTACATCATCATAGTTGGACAGTGATTTAACTTAAAGACACTGGACACTATTGGTAATTGTCAAAGACCAGTCTTCTCACATAGTGTATCCCAACATATGCATAAAATAACAAACCTGTGAAAATTTGAGCTCAATCGGTCATCGAACTTGCAAGATTATAATGAAAGAAAAAAATCACCCTTGTCACACGAAGTTGTGTGCGTTTAGACGGTTCATTTCGAGACCTCAAGTTCTAAACTTGTGGTCTCGAAATCAAATTCAGAATCAAATCAGAGGGAGCCGTTCCTCATAATGTTTTATACTATCAACCTCTCCCCGTTACTTGTTACCGAGAACGGTTTTATGCTAACTTCAGACAACTTTTGCGCGGCCGGCATCCGGGACAACAATAGCTACACTTTGTTTGCTACGGCACGATGTTTAGGGATCTCTCACACGAGAACGGGACTTGAGTCAATTCTAAGTTGGTGGCTGATTTCCTTAAATAAATGATCATATAGATATTTCTGGTAATGAAACCAAGAATCCCTCATGAGTGAACTTAATCGCTGTAGCTCGCAAGCCTGAGGAAACCTGTAACAAAGGGTGCTTGCTACGTACACCAGAAACATTAACCCGTTACATACCAGGCTCTATACCAATCCTAGTACATGGAACCTACGGCTTAATGTCCCATCCGAAGGACAAAGCAATTATGGTCAAAGTGGCTCTTGCTCATTGACTCAAGTCACCGTGACCATGACCTGATTACTCTGCGGATGAGAAACACAACAGCCAGAGTCAATCGGCAACGAAACGCGGCATAGATGAATGACCATGACATTTCAAATAGTCAGAAGGCAAAAGTATAATCCTGAAGGCCTTCTTCGTTTCCCGTTACTATGCTAGGAATAGAAAAGAGGAAAACTAGTATTTATGTTGTTCTGAACCACGAAAGAATGATTGGGAAGTATTACTCAAAAGTATAATCAAATATTTCCCTTTAACCGCAACCTACAATAATTTTGTTTGTATATTTTATAATTTCAGCAGAACACAATCACTGAAACGTACATACAAGAAACATCAAGAGAGGAGACCGGGATGGATCGAAATCCTTGCCCTTACCTCTGCAGGACTGAAAGAGAAGGACAACAGAGAGGACTAAACAGGTTATACACAAATTCATTCAATTGACAAATATATTGATCGCATCAACTTGGGAACACAAAACGAAGCTTCAAATCTTAAAGCCCTTTTCACACGAAAGCAATTTAGCAGGGGTCCCTTGCTTAGTTTTTGAAAGGTTATGCAATGTTTACAAATTGAACTTCGTGTGAAACGAGCTCAATGTTTGGACTGTCAAAGATCCCCAGTGGAATCTTTTCAAATGTATCCTCCTTTATGGACAGTGTTAGTAATAATATTGTTTCCCTTTCACATACGAGGTGCATTGTGTAACTAGTAACCATGTTAAAATAATGCAAGGGAGCCTTGCTAAATTGCTATCGTCTGAAAGGGCTAAAGACGGCGCAGTGACTGGGGGATTTCACAAGCGGAGCTCCTACTTATACAACATGAGTGATGACCGTGTGTGTGTACTTGCCATGTAGAGTTTGTTCTTTAGAGAACCGTCTTGCTATATCCTTCTACCGTGGAGTAGATTTTTTTCTCCTGACGATGACTAGAGCAAGCTAGTAACGATCATAAATAAGCTTCAATAGTAGTCCCGGTCGATTTTGTACCTTCCGGTAGTTAAAAGGCAGGAACATTCTACTCTGCGGTATTGTAGAAAATAGCAAGACCGTTCTCTAAGAAAACAAACTCTACCTAGCAAAGTTAGATATATACAACACAGTATTTTAGAGTATGTAATGTCAAATAATATGAACTTTGACCCTTTTAGGAGCAATGTCTGGGAGGACCATCTTTTTTTATGCCACTTTTTTTTCTTCTTCTTTTTTCTTTTTTATGCTTTTGCCCCACCCTGGACGACCTCGGATTGTTATAATATTGTTTTGTCAGAAGAAATAAAATAAAATAATAAATAAATACGTATACACATGGTGTTTACCGCAAACCAAATATATATCAAGTAGGATTTTAAACTTTGCATGGTGGAAATACGATATAGAAAGGTTTGCGGTAACACCATGTAATGACTATCTCTAAATGAGTTGGGGGTGGTTCTGAAAAGAACCGTTAGTTTCAACTCGACGTTTCGATCAGTATGCTCTGATCGTCTTCTGGAGAATGTTACCGCAAACCTTTCTATATCAAATATATATTGATACCTCTCCATTCAATGCCTCAAATGCCATATTATGAGTGATGACGTGACAGGACTTCTCGCAAATCTTTCTGAAAAGCACAAGAGAAGTGTATTATTCAAAAAGCTTGTTTTTGTACACAATTTAAATCGGTTTAATCTCATGATGAGCTCAATTTCCTTATTGATTGAAAACAATCTTTAATGAAGTTCAAGCAAGGATCACTTGTTGCCGTTTTCGTTTTGATTTTATGATGTGTTTGTCAAAAAAAAACGCTAAAAATTAAACCAATATGTAACAGTCGACTGTTATGAATAATGTATATCACTTAAGGTTAGACGCTCTTTAGAAAGGCTAATGGTTGAGTTCAATCAATCTGTTTGACTTCAAGATTTCCTGGAAAGCAAAACAAATCTCATGTTGAATGCATCACTTTCCTACAAATGAGCCAGTGCTATTTATGCCCCTCAGTTTTGACCAAGGGAGAGAGAAAAGGGAGGCCCGTGAGATATTCAACAAAATCACCAGAAAGTGTCGAGGGACCGGGAGTCAGAGAATAGCTTCGGTTGTTGTTTTTGACTTACACTCCCCAAGCGCGCCAGCCTGAATGCACGCTGATCAGACCATGTTCGGTTTGTCTTCAATCAATGCTAGGATTCGTGATTATTATTATTATTATTATTATTATTTTTTATCACAGTTCAATTCAGTTCAATTCAAAACTAATTTATTTCCACATTGAATATTAATTAAATCTTAATTTAAAAGTACAATAATTTAAGTTAAAGACAGTCAAGAAGTAGTCGAGAAAAAGAAAAACCGAAAACAAACAAATTGTAATGAAATTAAAATAATATGGCGTATTGGTAATGGGATAGGGAGTAAACTTATATGGGGGCATTTACAGATTTAAAAAATGGCTTCTTTTGAAATGCCCAACGAAAAATAAAATACAGAAAGAAAAAAAGCGAAATTAATAGTAACGACAGTAAACAAAATATGAATAAAGGTTTTGTATGACACCTGTGTTTGATTCTGCATTTGTCATAAAATCCATCTCACGAATTAACTTGGTGTCAATGAGACAGTTGCCATGGTGACCATCCCCAATGATAGGAGATCTCACAGGAAAACCGTATTTTTAGAAAAATCAAGATAAAAAAAACGACTGCCCAAAACTCCCAAAGTGCTCTGAAAACCAAACAAAGATTTCTACGATTGTACAGTAGTTCAAAATACACCCCGTATTCAGCTAGCTGCATACTTAATGAACAAAATGCCCCTAAGTATTTTGTCTATTTCCTGAAGTCGCAATGTTAAGAAAGTTTCGTAGCTTCTTCCTAAATTACACTAATTGTTAGCTTCCGGAAACCATAATTCTAAAACCATAAATACATTTTCCACATTTGCTGTATTATTAGGGGACAAAGTCATAACCAAATAACAATAGTAGATAACAACAGAAGAGAGCCGTGCGTAAAAAAAAGAAGAACACAAGTTGATCAGAAGTCACACTCATGTTGAAATGCATACGCAAACAAAATTTGAAGCTCTCTCAAAAAAAGTAGCTTAACATATCTTCCTTTGATCTTGAAGCCACTGGACACTATTGGTAATTACTCAAAATAATTGTTAGCATAAACACCTACTTGGTAACGAGCAAGGAGAGCTGTTGATAGTATAAAACATTGTGAGAAACGGCTCCTTCTGAAGTAACGTAGTTTTTGAGAAAGAAGTTATTACTAACACAAATATTTGAATTGATTTCAAGACCTCAGCTGAATCAAGCATCTGAAAGCACGCAACTTGTGCGTCAATGGTATTTTTCTTTCATTATCCTCCCGCAACTTCGACGACCAATTGAGTTCAATTGTTTGATAGGTTTGTTATTATTAGGCACATATTGTGATACACCAAGTGAGAAGACTGGTCTTTGACAATATTACCAAAATTGTCCAGTGTCTTTAATTCATGAAATAACATCTCTTTCCCATAAAATATTCATCAAAATTATATAACATGTTCCTAAACTCGTGACATAAAGTTTGTCCACAAAGTAATGTTGAGTGACTTGTATATCATTGATTTTCAAATCAGTAAATGATAAATGCCTGGGGAGGCTTCCAAAATGAATAGTTGAATAGTGTATCGCCCCCCCCCCCCATATGGCGCCTTGGCACACGCCCCTTTTTATATCCCAAGTATCGAAACGTCATCATCTATCGTGCGTGTTTAAACACACAGAAATATACACCGTATAAATATACACCATTGAAGGTACTTACACTATTTCTCAACAAGCATCTACACAATCTCCATGGTCGTTGATTGATTAAAATTAATAATTCGATTTGGCCGAGCACACAATAAAAACTAATCAAGTTATGATTCCAAAATGCATTTTATCCAGCAGTGCTTAATTCACTTTCACATTGTCCAAGGTGCAAAGGGTTTTCTGTTCAGAGTGTTTTACTGAGTACAAGTTCATGTTGACGTTGATGGTGGTACATTTGTACTATCGGATTCAGCTGTCGAAACCTGACATGTATGAGCAAAAACACTAAATGTTTCCCGTCGCAAAAGGCTTCTATGATGCAGCCTTTCTCTTTCCCTTTTGTTTATGTTTTCTTGTTGATAACTTTTACATACTACAATGTTGAGTTTGCATCGGGGATTAGGAATATGAATTCTTGGTCTTGCCCTTGCACTTGGCATACTCAGTACTTTCCCGAGTGTGAACAAAATCACAGGCATTTTCCTCGGATGGGATTCGAACCCACGACCTTTGTAATTCTAGAGCAGCGTCTTAGTAGACAATACTCTAGAATTTCTTCTATTTAGAAAGAAAGAAAGAAAGAAAGAAAGAAGGAAATAAAGAAGAACAAGAAAGAAATGACATGACCATTATTACGGGTGCATTCGTTTAGCTTCCCTGGGTCGACCCCGGTGTTTTTTCCAGGACAAACGTGGGTAATTATCTGCACACGTTCGTGCTGGAAAAAAAATACGCCACACACCGGGGTCGACCCGGGGAAGCTAAACGAACGCACCCAACATTCTGCATGTCGCGTTCCCTTCGTTGAATACGGTTTCTTATTTATGTTCCTCAAAAGCACCAGACTACTTTTAGCCCTCGTATCATTAGCTTGAACATCTGACGTCACACTTCGAGGCTCGTGAATAACGCCAGAGACCGGTGTCGCAAGCAATAATTATGTCATCTATGCAATAGTATCCGGAAGACATTATTGCATATGCAACAATGTCCGCCGGACGGTTTTGCGTATGCAATCGTGTCCGCCCGGACACTGCTGCATTATGCAATTGTGTCCACCCGGACACATTTGCATATGCAGTTGTGTCCGCCCGTGCATAACCGTCCTTGCAGTAAATTAAACGCCCTTGGTCGACGGAACACGTTCGCCATTTTTTTTACAAGCTAAAGGCATGTCATGAATGACATGGGAAATGTTCGGCCGTTGGGTATTCGCTGCAATCATAAAATACGTGAACATTCATGCTGCATATACGTAGGTTCAGTGCATGCACGCTCGCTTACGAGCACACATACATGTACAGACATGTACATGTCCGCCGGACGGTTTTTGCATAGCCCCAGACATGATTGCATATGCAAAAGTGTCCGGAGCCGACAGTATTGCATGGCGACACAATTGCATAATCGGCGTGTAGTTTGACCTCTGACCTCGGTCGTTTCAAATATAGGGTGCGTTCGTTTAGCTTCCCTGGGTCGACCCCGTCGTGTGGCGTTTTTTCTTTCCATGTCGAACGTCTGCAGATAATTACCCACGTTCGTCCTGGGAAAAAAAAACGCCCCACACCGGGGTAGACCCAGGGTAGCTAAACGAACGCATCCATTGATGCGCTGTCAACTTCTATTGCGGACGTGACAGCAGTGACTATTTGGGCACCCATGTCACTGCACGTTTATCAAACGATGATTGTATCCAATGGAATCACTGGATCTGACAGCGGGGACCTAGACAGGGGCACAGTCTATCGTAGCCTCGGAAATAAAGGAACCACTACATGTCCATACGATTGTCAGTGACCTCTGTGTTTGATGTCAACCAGTAATTGCTGCTGAAACAAGAAGAGTAAATGATTTGACTCTGGGTGGTAATTTTGACAACAGAATTTAACGTGGATGAACCGAGGCAGTATTCTGCTCCACCCGAATGACTATAATATAAGACGAACAATAAAAAACAACATTGCAATGATTTTCAAAGTAGGAAAGATTCTAGTAGATGGGTGCCCGGCAAAAAAAAACACCAACAGCGGGTAAATAACATATATGCACCCCAGGGACACGACTGAAATAATAGTGAACTTTTCCCCAATAAAACAGAGAAGAATTCACGGTGTTTTGCTTTGCAGCGTTTGCGATTTGGGCCAAATTGCACGTGAGCACAACAATTTGCTAAGCACAGAAAAGTATTGCTTAACAGAAACAGGCTACCAGACAAAATAACATGAAGTTGACATTGTTTTGACTGATGCCCCACTCAATTGTTGCTTAGCAAAGAAATTTGTCAAGCAGTATCTTCTGCGTAACAGCTTTTATGAAAGTGGGCAATGAACGCTGTACATTAGTAGCTGTCCCCGAGAGGACATTTTGGAAATTCAACTGTTTCATTCTTGTCCCCCGGAGGTTTCACGGTTTCCTGAGCGCGAGAGAAATACAGAAGCATCAAAAGTATCCTCTATTATTGTCAAGCAATGGAGTGCTCTGCAAAATGGGAACGGCCAATTACACCGCCAGCAAATCGCATGCAAAACCTATTACGGAACTAGTTATGCGATGTGTGTTTGTGTCCTCAGAGGGGGAAACACGAAAAACAGGACCAAAATGTGTGATTATGACGGTATTGAATGGTTTGTGAAGTTAACATGAATTGGTTTGGTTATAGGGTATATTATTTGGTGGAATGGAGCAATGAAGCGAGTGGGAATGTTTTGGAATGACGGGCGGGATACAGGCTAATGGTGCCCTTGGTAAAATGACATTATGTCCCATTAGTTATATGACTTTCATTTTTGTAATCATATTAATTTTACTTGATGTAATGTATTTATTTTTTCTTCCTGGCTGGTCTCATCTGTCAGTCTGCCCTTGTCAAGTCCAAGTCTTGTCTGTCTCAGACACTCACTCGAACCAACTACACTAAATTTGTATGCCCATCATTATTTGAAGTAATTGCTGTTTGTATTTAAAGGCAGTGGACACTATTGGTAATTATTCAAAATAATAATTAGCATAAAACCTTACTTGGTAACGAGTAATGGGGAGAGGTTGATAGCATAAAACATTGTGAGAAACGGCTCCCTCTGAAGTAACTTAGTTTTCGAGAAAAAGTAGTTTTCTGCGAATTTGATTTTGAGACCTCAGATTTAGAATTTGAGGTCTCGAAATCAAGCATCTAAAAGCACACAACTTCGTGTGACAAGTTGTTTTTTACTTCATTATTTTCTCGCAACTTTGACGACCAATTGAGCTCCAATTTTCACGGGTTTGTTTCACATGCATATGTTGTTATACAGCAAGTGAGAAGACTGGTCTTTGACAGTTACCAAACGTGTCCACGGTCTTTAAAAAGGCAGCTTTTTGTTTCGTACCCCCACATTAACCCCGTAAGACTCAGGGACTCGGAAAGCCCTTGCACTTACGTGTAAACAATGAATACATGGGAATATGCATCTACGCTTTACGCAAAAGGTGAATCAGTAACCAGGAACTGGAAAGTTAACCATTCGTGCGAAACAACAATAAGGAGCTTGCTATATCAATCGGGAAATAAGGAGTGACACTTCATCATCGGAATGGGATTTACCCCACACATCCACGTGATCACCCAAATTGTCACAAACTGTCACAATCAATAAAAACGGACGTCAGAGGCGTGTTGTTTCAACCGACTTGAGTGTTCCAAATACGGGTAACTCTTATGGGCCGCGAAAGCCAACAATCTCCCACAAACAACCTCCCCAAAACAACCGTCTTTAAACAAGACTGGCAAAACATTTAGTGCACCTGAAATAATCCAAATGCTTTCTGATGAAAACAGACTGCCGGAAGTAGAGGTAATAGGAATGATGCGTATACGAGACAGCCTTCCAGACGCTCCTCGAACACGCAGAGTCAAAACTGGTTATAATCCAAGATTGCAGTGGCACTTTGTTTCCCTCTGAGACGAACTATAAGAAGTACATCTTCAAACATATCGGAAATATGTATTTGTAAGCCTTTACTTTAAAGGTATGATCCTAGATAGGTAAATACCAAAATACAAATACAAATAGCCATAACAATTTACTTAGTGAGAGACACTGCAGCTTTTGATTGAATAAACTATTAAAAGCACTGGCCACAATTACTCACAAGTTAGCATAAATAGAAGAGAAGAAGACACCCAAAATAAACTTCTGACCACACAAACAAGTCTGGTAGTCTTGTGTTTATATAACGACCACGACCCTGGCCCTTTTCAAGACACTGGACACCTTTGGTAATTGGCAAAGACAGGTCTTCTCACTTGGTGTTTCTCAACATATGCACACAATAACAAACCTGTGAACATTGAACTCAATTGTCGTCGAAAATGAAATAAAAAACACCCTTGTCGCACAACTTGTTTGATTCGAAACTTTGCGTGCTGGTAAAAATACGATATAGAAAGGTTTGCGGTAACACCATGTAATGACTATCTCTAACGAGTTGGGGTGGTTCTGAAAAGAACCGTTTGTTTCAACTCAACGTTTCAATCAGTATGCTCTGATCGAGACCTTAAAATCGAGACCTCAGCTTAGGTTTCTTTATTTCAATTCATATATTTTATAGTGAGAAATTACCTATTTCTTGAGTGATTACCAATAGTGTCCAGTGCCTTTAAAGAAGAAACATACATGTATAGTAATTAACAATCGACCCTTTTAAAGCATCCCATCCTACGGTCTCCAAAGACCGCTGCTGGCCATGGAGACGAGTGCCCCCCGTGACAACAGGTTTTTCACAGCACTTCCTTTTTTTCTCAGATCACACTAATTGGGAAATAATTTCTTCTGGGAAAACACTTGTTTACCCCCAAAAACGGACTCAAAAAAAGTATCATCGAAAATAGAAAATAACACAAAAAATGTTTACAGTTGAGCCTAAACCCTCTCTAAATCTAAAGATGCTTAATTTTTGTATTAGGCTTCGGGTTCAGCCTGTATACTAAAGGGTGAACTTTCTTGGATTTCTGTGACGTATTAGAGATATGAATAAATGCCGTAAAAATTGGAAATGTTTAAAGTATAGTATGACAAATGAATTGCGGATATAAAAAATAGTATTTTATAATAAAAAAAAATCACAATTTTGTATCGTCCATCCGAGGACGAGCTACACGTACCTCGACTTAAACACGTACAGCATACATGTCCAACATGTATATACACAATATTAAGTTTCAGTGCGCTGGAATTTTCCTGTTT
This sequence comes from Asterias rubens, assembly GCF_902459465.1. Classification (NCBI taxonomy): domain Eukaryota; kingdom Metazoa; phylum Echinodermata; class Asteroidea; order Forcipulatida; family Asteriidae; genus Asterias; species Asterias rubens. The sequence goes on from NC_047079.1 coordinate 9,925,987, forward strand.
GTTTGTTGTAATTAGACGGTGTCGTTGCACTTACTCGCTAGAGTCTACCATTGAGCTCTGTAAACTGTAATGAAACGCTCTCCTGACGTATTGCTACGTAACACAAGACTGGCTTACGCACATAATATCCGGCGTCATAGGGTTTTGGGTATACACACACCGAGGGAAGAATCGCTAAAATAGACGTGTCACTACTTTGGGGAAGATTTGTCTTTTCTTTAGCACTGTGTTTAAAGGCACTGGAAACCATTGATAATTGTCAAAGACCAGTATTTTCACTTGGTGTATGCATAAAATAACAAATCTGGGCTCCCTAAATGGTGACAGTTTCATGGCAGACAGTAGCCCCGTTTGACGTTCGTGTAAAAGGCACTGGACACTATTATTGGTAATTACTCAAAATAATTGTCAGCATAAAAACTTATCCTGAAGACGAGCAGAGTATACTGTTCGAAACGTCGAGACCAAACCGGCTCTTTTCAGAGCCACCACTCCTTCAAAAGAGTTTTTACCTATGGTTGTACCCGGAAGTTTACTATCAATATTTATATTAATAGTTGCTCTATAACTATACTTATACTTGGTAACGAGCAATGGAGAGCTGCTGATAGTATAAAACATTGTGAGAAACAGCTTCCTCTGAAGAAAGTTTTTAAGAAAGAGGTAATTTATCACTCAAATAATTAAAAGACTTCAGGCCTGAAGTCTTTAGTTACTGAGAGCACACCAATTTATGCAACAAAAGTTTTTACTTCTTTCAATTTCAACTTCGATGACCAGTTGAGTCAAGGTTTTCGCAGATTTGTTATTTTAAGCATTGTAATGTAATGTAATACACCACAATTCAAAGGTGTCCAGTGTCCTTTAAAGGAATGGTATACGTTTAGTAATTAAACTCTGAAACAGATTAGTTACGTTTGGATACACGCAGTAAGAATACTGGTCTTTCACATTTTAAAAGGAACCCAGTGCCTTTAAGGAGAGAGGTCATGCAGTAGATGTCATTCAGACGACAGCTTTGTTGCCGCTCATACATCTTTAGGGATAGATGGTATCATAATTAGCGAGAGATTAAGTTGAGATGGCGTCAGTTGATGTTTTACCCATCTATCAGAGAGTGTTTTCACTCTCAATAAAACTTTTTTTTTTTGTGTGAATATTGACAGCGAAACGTGCTCAAGAGCGGGTTTTCTTTAAACGTATAAAACAACACAATCATAGGGTGCATGCTGCCAACTTCTGTATTCAACTAAATGCATCCATATGAAAGTTGAATTGGGAATTAATGGTCATCACCCTTTTGTGTAACGCATCCTGCCACCTTCTTCATTCAACTCAACGCATCCATCAGACGATAGCTGAATAGGGAAATAGTCTGCACCATGTTTCTGATGCAATCCTGCCACCTTCTTCATTCAACTCAATGCATCCCGACTAAAGCTGAATAGGGAAATAGTCTGTATACCCTTTTGTCTAATCCATTGCTGCCATCTTCTTCATTCAACTCAATGCATAGATGAAAGTTGAATAGAAAAGTTAACAATGCTTTCTTAACAATGTTTGCTTAGCATAAATGAACAAGCTACCAGCCACAAATTGTAAACTTGACATGTTTTTGTTGTTGCTGGTAACCCTTTTCTGATAAGCATACTTTTGTTGTGCTACCTTTTGTGCTTCAACAGCTCTGTAAAATTGAGCCCATGTAATAACTCATTTTATATTCTCAGTTTGGGTTCCACCTAGTTACATTCTAATCGTTGACTTCTAATTTAGTACTCCATTACTCATTGATGTTATCACGGTTTCTAATAATGTCATTCCTCGCAACTGCCTACTCTGTGTTTATCACAGGTCCCCCGTAGCGCTATATTGTGATCAGAAAACCCTCCAAATCATATTAAACGATACCCCCTACTCGGCCAATCCCACCAAATTACCATGTGCAGTGAAAGTTACTTTGGGTTTCCGGCACCACTATGAATAGCGAAATGTATTGCCTATTAACAGAACCCAACTCTCTATCCCCCAAGGTTGTAATAATGCTGCTAGTTAAGCAGAGAAGCTCTTGCATGAACAGACCGAATGAAAAAAAAAAATCCCTTTATTGAAAAAAATTGCCCGCGGCAAAATATCGTCACTTTGTATTCCATTTTAATCATTTTTAGGTTTTAGAAAACGTAGATTTTGTAGAAGCCTTGCGTTATCGGGTGAGATAGTGCTCTATGCTTGTGCCTCCGGCCACCTTGCAACCGCCCCTGGCCTACCGATTTAAATGTGAAACCTGCTCTATTTGTGTCACTTTTACTTGGACATAAATCCCACTGGCGCGGACATAAAGGATCTACTGTGCATATTTCTTTCTTACGATTTAGTCACCTTTACTGTTTGGTCCATTCTTTAGTTTAATGACAAGAACAGTTCAAAGACTCATTTTGATAAAACGGCACCTGACTATTTTGTGTTCTGAGCCTAGGTTTGGTTTTAATATTTATTTATTTTTATTTCATTTGATTTTAATTCTTCGGACAAGCAAAACAAAAGAAGCACAGGCCGTCCAGGGAAGGGCAAAAGTAAAAAAAAACTGTCATCAAAAAAGATGTGCCCTCCCAGACCTAGCTCATTAAAAAACACATTAATATACTATACATTAACCGTTCTAAAATTGCAGTAAAACTTTAAGCAAAAGATGGCAAGTAAAAAGCAATAACACAAACGATATACACAAGGTACTTGTCAGTTTGGGCTCAATATTGGTCATCGAAGTTGCAGGACAGCGTTGGAAGAAAAACACATTTTGTTTGCAAGTCGCTAGACACACAAGGCCTGAAGGCCACTTCAAGGTGTGGGCTACAATTTTTTTTCCAGAGGCCGTTGCCACCTACTCCTAGGGCTGAAACAGGGTTACCCCTTTCACAGTCCATACGAATGTAGTTTTTTATCTCAAGTGTTTATGCTAATAATATTTTGAGTAATTACGCAACGTGTCCAGTAACGAAGAAACGAAGAAACGATCTCTTCCTTTAAAAGCCATTTTTTTATTCGAAGGAAACCAATTTCACGGGTATTATCTTCAGCAGCGTCCAGCATAAAACCCATCAAGGTTTAACCCGCCGGTTTGTTGCCAATTCATTATTAAGGAACATTAGAAAACTATAAGAAACGCATTACGAAGCAATTTGTGTCTACAAGGTTATTGCTCTCGGTGGTCTAGTTGTAAGACACTTCTTTACATGCAAAGGTCATGGGTTCGAATCCAAACCGAGTAATAGTTTGAGTGTGACCTTGTTTCACAGAGCTCGGGAAATGTTTTGAGTATACACCGCTAACACACATGGGTTTAAATGGGTAAAAAGGAAAGAAAAAAAAAAGAAAAAATTGTTATATTTTACGTGCAAGTATCGTAAAGGATGGTGAAAAAAAAAAAAAAAAAACGCTCTCAATTTGTGCTAAGCAAAAAGAGTTGTCAAGCAGTATTTTCTGTAAACAGCTTTATGAAGTCGGGCCCTGGTCGATATAACAATACTATTAATAATAATATCGAAGTCTTATAATATAGCGCACGTATCTACCAAACAAGGTACTCAAGGCGCTGAGTTTATACAAACTTTCAGAAAGATAGGTTATTACAGTGATGCATTCTGAAACCCAATTATTTAGCACTTATAAGGGAAGAGTTTACAAGGTGCTACGGCGCATATAGCAGCCATAGCCAGGAACACCGGGGCGAACCCCTTCTCTTTTCGATAAGTGTACTGGGTTATTTTACAAGCGTTATACACAACACATGGGACCGACGGCTTTACGTCTCTTTCAAAGGACGAAGCAATGGTTAAGTGTCTTGCTTAAAGGCAGTGGACACTATTGGTAATTACTCAAAATAATTATCATGGCCTTTCTTGATTTCGAGTAATGGGGAGAGGTTGATTGTATAAAACATTGTGAGAAACAGCTTCCTCTAAAGTGACGTAGTTTTCGAGAAAGAAGTAATTATTCACGAATTTGATTTCGAGACCTCAAGTTTAGAATTTGAGGTCTCGAAATCAAGCATAAGAAAGCACACAACTTCGTGTGACAAGGGTGTTTTTTCTTTCATTATCTCGCAAACTCGACGACCGATTGAGCTCAAATTTTCACAGGTTTGTTATTTTGTGCATATGTTGAGATACACCAAGTGAGAAGACTGATCTTTGACAAGTACCAATAGTGTCCACTGTCTTTAAGGACACAAGTGTCACGGCTGGGGATTTGTCATTAGCCATAAACATCGCCCAGATATTTTGTAAACTTATTGATCGAGCTTCCCAAAGAGTCTTGAGCATTTTTAAAGCTATTATATTTTTGCCTATACATCCCCTGAAATAATGTCATCTAACCTACAACCCAATTTCATGACTCTGCTTACTGCCGGTGTTGCATGCAATTATGTCCTCTTTGCAATACTATCCGGAGGACATTATTGCATATGCAAAAAGTCCGCCGGACAGTTTTGCATATGCAGTCGTGTTCGCCCGGACGCTGCTGCATAATGCAATTGTGTCCACCCGGACACATTTGCATGTGCAGTTGTGTCCGCCCGGACACATTTGCATATGCAGTTGTGTCCGCCCCGTGCAAAACCGTCCTTGCAGTAAATTAAACGCCCTTGGTCGACGGAACACGTTCGCCATTTTTGTACAAGCTCAGTGCATGTCATGAATGACATGGAAAATAATCGGCCGTTGGGTATTCGCTGCAATCATAAAATACGTAAATATTCATGCTGCATGTACATTACGTAAGTTCAGTGCATGCACGCTCGCTTACGAGCGCACATGTACAGACATGTACATGTCCACCGGACGGTTTTTGCATAGCCCCGGACATGATTGCATATGCAAAAGTGTCCGGAGCGGACAGTGTTGCATGGCGGACACAATTGCATCTGACACCGGTTTACTGTGCTCTAGCTGTGTAAGCAAAGAATAGCCTATGAAGTAAGCACGCCAATAACCCAAGAAATACGCTTGACGTAAGCACTGAATTGCCTGCTTCCGTAAGCGCCGATTCTTTGCTTAAGCAGAGCCATGGAAATTGGGTCATGTTTAGTTCCAACCCAAATTCATGTAATATCGAAAGCGGTCCCGTCCTCCAGCCATCATATCGTCTCGACACTACTCGACTCACAATCCAAACATCTCAAAGTGGAATGGATAAACGAACATTCGATCGTTGCTTGAAACTTCACTCACTCTAGCCATATTGCGTGTGTGCGGTTTAGACTTGTGTACAAGTCGTTAAATGTCTGTTTTGGCTGTAGCGTTCCGCGATTCCGACGACACATGGTGATAGTCTCGCGAGACTGCTGTCCCCGCGAGACTATCGCTCTGACATGTGCATTGTCGTATAGTAGTCGGCAGTCAGCAGCTTCGCGCGAGTGCAGTGACTCGCGAGAGAAGTGTTCGATTGGGGAGACCTGAATCATGACTTCACCACCACGACTCGACTATCACCGCGACAGACCATTAGAGACTTGTCCACAAGTCTATTATGCGATGGGAAACATATCGCGGCTGTAGATCGAACAACATCCGCCCAGCAAAATGATCTAGAGTAATATACTCGCTCGGTTCTCCACTTAACACTGGAACTGAAGGAAACTTTTAAAGAAAGTTTACAAAACGCAATATGCTCTCAGTGGTTTCGGAAATTACTGAATATCGCCACTTACTGGTTGTTGAAAACTGTGATGTGTGTTTCAGATACTTTCAACATTGTGTATGTTTTATGTATGATAATGCCTAAGGTGGTCATGTTAGATTTGTTAAATGGCAATTTTAAAAAGCATATGGTTTTGAAATATGTTGACCATGACAGCATTAGTTTGGCTGGAATTCAGGTGCTTGGCTTGCCTTTTCATGAAGTGAGCTTTTATATACTTGGCCTAGTTGATATTGTTCTGAAATAAAATAGGTCGCTCGCTCGGCTCTCTCTGATCATAGACAACCTTGTAACAAGCTTTCAAACAGGAACCTGTTGTTTTGTACAGCAACTTTAGAAAAAAAGCTTTTATTGCAAAATATATTTTGCTTTCTATCAGACGAAAACATAATTAACCAAATTACAGTAAACCCATTTCAGATAGGGTGGACACAATACCATGACACTTTTACAGGCTTAGGTAATTTGTATGTATGTGCATCCAAACTAAAGTGTGTTTTGGCATAAACCTGGAATTTTTTTTGGGGGAAATTTACAATATGGAACAAAGGTACACACAACGTTTTTCTTTGTTAAACTGAGTCCCCACAAGGGAGTTCTTTAGAAAAGGTAATAATAGAACAACAAAAGAAGGACCCCACAACGCCGTGTGCAAATGTGTGTCCATTCACATTGTTATTGTACACCATAAAAATAGCTTTAATGTGTAACGCAGATTTGTCGCTTACGGTCAATCGGTGGAACCAACAAATTGGGCCAAGCTCTGTTTATGCTCTTGTTTGTTCTTCATCATGCAGTCGTAGCCATGAGGCATGGCTAAAATGCTTTAAAACAACAATCAATTTGGAGAAAGTATGAACACAAAATACATTTTCAAATTGGTTTATATAACTGTTTAATTTGACACCTACAGCGTCGTGTTACGTCGGCAAAGGAGAACACTAGATATATAACCTCGCAATTTGTACAAACTTTCAATAAATTTACTGCATGTTTATTCAACTATCGTCCTGAGGTGCTTTTAATGCCCGGGGTCAAACAATCTCAACCTTTATGAATCTAATCGATGATTTAAGCCCGCATATCTTTGGGGAAAAATATTAATTTCCACTTTCAGTGATAGGCAAGGAAGATCCTCACTTGTTTTGAAACCAAACATTTATAGTGGAACTTATTAAAATACATTTTTGCGGTTTTGCCTGAAGGTGCTCACAATTTTTGTTATTAGAACCGGCATTTATATACGACGTTTCGATTTACAAAGTAAACATTGTGAGAGAGCGTTTTTTTTAAATCAGAAACTACAGATTTATGTCATGTGAATATGGGTTTTTGTATACAAATATGAAATTTATTAAAACTCATTTATTGAAACTGAGTCAAGTCCAAAGTAGATTATGCTATTTTTGGAAACTGCTTTAATTACCGCGGAGTAGATTTTCGGAATTCGGGAGACTTCTCAGTTCTAAAAGGAACCGTCCTGCTTTTTAACTATACTGCCTGGGTGGAAGGTAGAAAAACCAGACGGGACTATGCTTTAGTTGATCAAGTGGACTTCTCCCTATAAACTTCACTACCGCTGAGTTAGTTCTTTATTGGTCAACGTTTAGACTAGCCTCCCTAGTCTCTTGACAATGCCCAGAGCAGGCTAGTCGAAATGTTGAGACCAATGGAAGACTTTGAGGCGCTAGGTGGCAGCAGACTTACGGTAATATTCCATTGTTTACGTAGTTCTGAGCATGCGCACATTACCTAGAACAATGGATTTTACCTGGTAGGTCTGCTGCCACCAAGCGTCCTGAAAGTCTCCCGTTACTAACTCACACCATGGTAGTGAAGTTAATAGTCCCGGCTTAAGGGACTATCTATCTACCTTCCGCCCACAGGTTGTTGAAAAGCAGGACAGTTATTTCAGAACTGAGAAGTCTACCGAATTCCGAAAATCTACCTCGCGGTAGTTGAATACATTAGCAAGAAAGTTCTCTAAAGAACAAACTCTTCCTGGCAAGTAGATACACACATGGTGTTACCGCAAACCCAAAATATGTATCAGAAAAAAAATTTACGTTAAAAGGAACACGTTGCCTTGGATCGGTCGAGTTGGTCTTTGACAAGCATTTGTAACCGTTTTTTTTATAAAATGCATAATGGGTATAGAAAGATGTTGTAAAAGTAAAATACAATGGTCCACACAAACATGCCTCGAAATTGCACGGTTTTCCTTTTACCTCGTCGACTAGCACGGTCGGCCATTTATGGGAGTCAATGTCAAATTTTTGACTCCCATTGGCCGACCGTGTTGGTTAGCACAGTAAAAGGATCATGAACAAACCGTTACAACGCCTTTCAAATACCGACTCGACCGATCCAAGGCAACGTGTTCCTTTAATTTCAATGCTTAAGTACCACGCTTCTGTGCCGGATATTGGCATGGTGTTTACCTTACCCTATCCCCCATCGTCAGACCAGACAATTAATACCACACGGTCAAGGTTGCTCGAAAATGGGTCTGGCGTCCTGAATCCGTAAAAATGGATTGTGAATCTGTATTAACAGATTGTGAATAAGTAATTAACAATGTGAATTGATGTGCACGGACTTTCGTACTTGTACGAATGTATTCTAGGAATGCATAAAATTGCCTGTTGTGAATCTGTAAAAATGGATTGTGAATCTGTATTAACAGATTGTGAATAAGTAATTAACAATGTGAATTGATGTGTACGGACTTTCGTACTTGTACGAATGTATTCAAGGAATGCATAAAATTGCCTGTTGTGAATCTGTAAAAATGGATTGTGAATCTGTATTAACAGATTGTGAATAAGTAATTAACAATGTGAATTGATGTGTACGGACTTTCGTACTTGTACGAATGTATTCAAGGAATGCATAAAATTGCCTGTTGTGAATCTGTAAAAATGGATTGTGAATCTGTATTAACAGATTGTGAATAAGTAATTGGCAATGTGAATTGGTGTGTACGGACTTTCGGACATGTACGAATGTAGTCGGGTAATGTACACTTGCCTCTTGTGAATCTGTAAAAAGGGATTGTGAATCTGTATTAACAGATTGTGAATAAGTAATTAACAATGTGAATTGATGTGTACGGACTTTCGTACTTGTACGAATGTATTCAAGGAATGCATAAAATTGCCCCTTGTGAATCTGTAAAAATGGATTGTGAATCTGTAAGTAATTAAAAATGTGAATTGGTGTGTACGGACTTTCGTACGATGTACAAAATAATGTAGTCAGGGAATGATGAATCCGTAAAAATGGATTGTGAATCTGTATTAACAGATTGTGAATAAGTAATTAACAATGTGAATTGGTGTGTACGGACTTTCGTACGATGTACAAAACGTAGTCAGGGAATGATGAATCCGTAAAAATGGATTGTGAATCTGTATTAACAGATTGTGAATAAGTAATTAACAATGTGAATTGGTGTGTAAGGACTTTCGTATGATGTACAAATGTATTCAGGGAATGATGAATCCGTAAAAATGGATTGTGAATCTGTATTAACAGATTGTGAATAAGTAATTAACAATGTGAATTGGTGTGTTCGGACTTTCGTACTACGAAGTAGTCAGGGAATGAACATTGCGCCTCTTGTGAATCCGTAAAAATAGATGTGATTTCGTAATAACTTATTTTGAATAAGTAAAACAGATTTTTATTTGGCGTGTATATTGGACTTCGTATACAACATGTTATCATGTAATAAACATTGCGAATAGCTAACCATGAATTAAAAATCGCGACAAGGCCATAGGTGTGACTGAGGACAATTAAATAAGAAACAGGCCAAACACTCCATCAAGCTGGGGCAATATGACTGAATATTGAATTCAATTTCTATAGAACTCCGTTTATCGATTGCTTTTAATAAAATTGTATATTGTCAATTAGCCTATATAGACTTACATCACTTAAAATGAGAGCCCTTAATTTTTGAAATTGCCTTTGATTGCATTGAATGATCCCATACACGCACTATAGTAGTAAAGGGGACTGCATTTAAAAAACAAATAATATACCACGCACTTGTTATTACGTTTTGAAGAGGCATTATTTTGTTTGTGGGGGGGGGGGGGAATAAATTAATTTATGGCTTGCAATGAATGCAACACAAAACTGTGAAAAAATGTCATTCCATTATAGCTGGTAAATCATAGGGCAAAATCCGAAAACAGATAATATGTTATGCTTTGTCCAAAATTATGTGCATGTTGAAGACGTGGTTATGAATGCTGCCTTATTGCAATGGTAATTTGTTTATATTATTTGTTAATCTTTTCATCCATAATAATTAAATCCACGAATAGTTTTTTATGTATATATATCTTTTTATATATTTCCCCCCTTTTTTTTTTAAATTGATATTATTTTTTTATTATTTTACTTAATTTATTAGTATCATTTTATTAGATAGAGGGTGAACAAATGATAATTTTCTTGACTTTCATTATTTCAGTAGGAAATACTTATCTCGTGTATTGGAAAACAAATCTGCTGTTTTTTCCAATCCAATAATATATGTGAGCGCCCAACTAGCAATGGGACACGCTCTACAACAATCGTTTTCCTTTCAGACGCTAATGTTGAAATAATGAAATGAAAAGATTAAAATTACATTTCAGCGCAGACAGACGCCGAATTTAGACCGACAAATCTACCATTTTAATTGCATCAAACAATTTTCTAAATCTGGGCGAACTAATTTCTCATGGCACTAAATCCATTTCTGTCAAGCGATATCATTTAGTCAGTGGGTCGAATCTTACGCAGGATTTGTTTACACATTATCTAACACATACAAATACCAAATCAAAATACTGTGGGTGTGACATCGCTGTGTCTTTGCAAACGTCTTGTGCATTGAACGCACTGATCCCAAATTACACCCCAAAAAATTCAATGCTGTCTCATTAAGAGTTCAACGTACTTCCATTTCAGAATCTCTTAAAAATAATTTGTTGTTTTGTTCCAAAACCCTGTATCATTTTTGGTATCAACAATGCTGCGGTACTTTCTACAATCATCATCCTATCAAGCTGTACAATTCCCTAGTGAAATAAAATACCATAGAGAAGTCAAATACCGTTGGGGCTATACTAATCCTTCGATGGAAAGACACAGCCTTAAAAAAGAATTGAAATCAAGATCTCTAAGAAATTACTGCTCTAATGTAATTCCGATAGGTCTGCCTTTTCTACGAGATTTCAATTCCCAAGTTGCATCCATAAAGCTGATCTGATTATTGAGTATTCATGTCGACCTATTCTCCGCTTGTTGATGTGCACAAATCTTTAATTCATCAAACCAACCACTTCAGGAATAAAGGGGTAACAAAAATTCCAGTAGTTTACATCCTTAGTGGAGAGGGACACTTCCGTTCTTCAAAAAACCTCCACCCCAAAAAATGCATACCCTGAGAAAGTGGTGTATTATACATAAATAATTCCGACTTGTGTGCTTCTTTGTTTTAACAAACATGGTTAGCCTTGCACGTTATAGGAGGGGTGTCGCATACGAAAGGGTGAAACTTAATACCATTTTGTACAACATAAAAATAGAAAAAAAAGCTTCAGACGCACCGGCATTTTTCTTCTTCTTCTTCATTCTTTGATGGCACTTGAGCTTGTAAAAGACCGGGGGAAAATCAACACCAGACTGTGTCGGGAGCCGAGGCGGTCTGAAGTGGTCGCCGGTGGGCTTAGGGGCGCACCCGAGGGGACGGGGCAAGGAGTAAGGGTATGGGGTACTAGGACATGCATGGATCAAAGAAAACAAAACCCTATCTACTGGTTGGTTGCAGCTTCAGTAAGACTAGACGAGGTTGCTATAAATGATTAATGTTTCCCTCTTTTTGTATAGATTTTCAACATGGTCTATCTTACAATGACAGCAGTGTGGTCAGGATTGCATTCACTGGAGTCGGGGTGTGGTTTTCCAGTGGGGAAGCATGATTTCCTCTTTCATTTTAGGACGCTGCATTTTAAGCGTTCCAACTTGAACCAATAATGGTGTCAGAAGTGGGATTGACTCCCAAACACCTGGAACTCGTTTGTGGGGGCACCTGGCCAGGTGAACTTTAAAGTTGTGGTTGGGCAAGGGGATTATCCAACTGCGATGTCCGAGAACGACTCGGACCCATTAGCTTTACAAACAGCCATCCTAACAGCTGGGCTTGCAGCCTCATCCACAAAGCGATCAGGCACTGTACACCTTCAATTGTCAGTATTCTCACTTGGTGTATATCCCATACAACAAATGCATAAAATTACATATATCTGTGAACTTTTTTACTCAAAATGGTCATCGAAGTTGCAAGTTAATGAGAATAATGAAAGAAAATCACACTTGCACAATTAATTTGTGTACTTTCAGATGCTTAATAAAATGGGTTTCAAGTCACAATGTTTTAAACTATCAACAGCTCTCCATTGCTCATTACCAAGTTATTTTTTATGATAACAATTATTTTTAGTAAAATATTACGAAAAGCGTCCAGTGCCTTTAAAGCCATTATACACTTTCGGTACTGAAAACAAATTAAAAGTTCACATATTTACAAATAATTTACAAGGTTTACAGAAGGTAAAGGTGACAAACTTATCTTGAAATATTATTCCATAAATTGCTTTACTTTTTGAGAAAACATTAGAACAATATCAATTCTCGATAGCGAGAATTACGGATTTATTTTAAACACATGTCATGACACGGCGAAACGTGCGGGGAAAAGGGTGGGTTTTCCCGTTATTTTCTCCCGACTCTGATGACTGATTGAGCCTAAATTTTCACAGGTTTGTTATTATTTATATATAAGTTGTGGTACACGAAGTGTGGGCCTTGGACAATACTGTTTACCGAAAGTGTTCAATGGCTTTAAAGATAAAGAAAGAAAGATAGAAGATAGAATTAAGTAGGAAGATGGGCTATTTGTTGGAGGAAAAGAAGTAGACGAAGAAGAAGAAGAAGAAGAAGAAGATCCACTGAAAAAAAACCCAAGACAAACAAACATTGTTTACGTACTTTACTAAAATTAAGTGTTTTTCCTTTCGGTACGGTTAAAACTACGATATAAATCAAACGAGTAATCTCACATGGGGGACAAGTGGAAATCTTCGTCCGACTTAAAAAAAAGTACACATTCTAGAATAATCTGTAAATGACATGTTGAAGTCAAAACACACGGGATTTGTAAAACACACGGGATTTGTGATTACGGGGAGGGGGGGGGGGAGGGGGCAGAGGCGTAAACAGGTATTCTCCATTTTTGTGTGTGGGATGGGGAGCAAGAATCGAAGGCAAATATAATTGTATTTGTTTATTTATAATTTTACTTATTATATTACATTATCTTGTTTCTTTTTATATTAAAAGTTTCAATTTCAATTCTTTTTGTTATTATTCCTTTAAAAAAAAATGTAATTATTTTGTACTGTTTTTACTTTCTATACTTTGTTTTAGGACCGGTGTCGCATGTAATTTTATCTTCTATGCAATGCCATCCGGAGGACATTATTGCATATGCAATAATGTCCGCCGGACGGTTATGCACACTCTGCATAATGCAATTGTGTCCGCCCGGACACATCTGCAATTGCAGTTGTGTTCGCCCCCGTGCAAAACCGTCCTTGCAGTAAATTAGACGTTTGTGGTCGACGGAACACGTCCGCCATTTGTTGTTTACACAACAAAAGTGCATGTCATGAATGACATGGAAAATGTTCACCGGACGGTTTTTGCATAGCCCCGGAAACGATTGCATATGCAAAAGTGTCCGGAGCGGTCAGTATTGCATGGCGGACACAATTGCATCTGACAGGCCGGCCTTTATATTTCGTAAATATTTCTGTTACTTTTGTATTTTGTTTATACTTTTTTTGTTTATCTGACAATTCTTATTTTGCCATTTTGGAGGAGGGCCTATGAGATAATGTTTTTTTTGGGGCTAGATTTCAAAATCTGTTAAGCACAAAAATTGTTCTGCTAAGAAAAAAATAGCAAGGAACCAGTCTCGAATCTTGAATATAGTAAGTGTATGTTGTAGGTAACTTGTTTCTGCTTATAGCATGCACAACGTTTTATGTGCCAAACAGCTTGATGAAATCATGCTGGGTGTTATCAGAAAACTCCCCGACGGCTCGTCGGGGCGGCGATGGCACTTGGTGATTAATATTAGTCAAGTGACTTTTGACCAAAACAGCATAAATTCAGCTCAAACTGGTCGCCTTTGCGTATAATTGCACAAGATTATAGAGTTTGACTTGAAAAAAAAAACACTTTGGGATTATTCTCGAGTTGCTATTTAAAGAAGATTCAGCTCACCTGCCCCTTGGGGCAAGTGTGATATGATCGTGGCGTGTAATAACACACTCCTTCCGAGGAGTGATGTTACTACTTATAGATAACACTATTGGGCCAGGAGGGCACAGATCCCTGCCGTGAATCGCTCCGCAGAGACGGCAGGCCAGGGCTTGAAGTTCAACGAGGAGACGATAACGATCAATAAGGGTATGGATTGAAAAAACTACGAAATGGCTTGGGGATTCCGTCAAAACATGCATGTCACAGTGGATATGTGGGTGATATACGTGACCAGTCTCAGGAAAGTTTGCTTTTCGGGGTATAAGGACATTTTCGTTTCTGAATGGAGAAGTACAAAATCTTCAAAATGCACACACCGTTTGATAAAACAAAATTGGCAAGCTAAAATGTTAAAATAAAATTTTAATTGAAGGAACGTTACAGAATTGGTAAGAAGCAAACATCGTGAAGACCACAGATTTACATAAAACTTGCACGGTCTAATGATGATGATAAAAGAAAACATCCCTTGAAATATTTTTGTCTGAAATTTCATATTTGATGAGAAATAAATAATCTAATTTCGTGTTTGGAGTTTATCGTTCAGTGAGAGTTTTATTCATTTTTGTTTTTGGCATCGATGCAATGCAACATTTGTAATGTGTGTTCCACTATTTTCTCGTGACATGATCCAGAAGGCCGATCGATCTCGAACTTCTACAGGTTTGTCAGTTTATGTATACGGTGGATTACATAAAGTGCATAACACTGCCAGCAACTTAGTTGCTAGCAAAACCAATTCTGTAATGTTCCTTTGAACAAAACTTCCCTGTAAATTAAAATCAAAACTAAAAACAAACCGCACAGAAACCCCCCAAATCAAATGTTGCGGAGCCCTTTATGTAGCTTGGGAAACCCACTACAATCTCATTGTTTAGCCCCCCCCACCCCACCCCATATAAAAGACCATGTGCCCATTGAACTGGCGCAGATCACTCCAGGGCGTTGGTCGCACCACATGTTATTTATTATCAAGGCCGCTATATACATGTACATTGACTTACCGAGGTAAGAAACCTCACCATTAAAATGAGTTGAAACTGTAATTTAGTTTCCCCACATGAGTTTCAGTTCAGTTTTCCGTTAGTTTAGTTTCATTTTAAGTGAAACATAACACATTGTGGGAGAATCGGGGTATTGCGCTGCAAACATTTTGTGTTTGTACACAACATTCCCGGGACGGCCAACGCCCTACGGCCAGCTGCAGCCCTTGCCGTGTTTTGGTAAGTTTGCTTTCTAAATAACACAAGTACAAAGGTCACCCCATAGAGCAAGGAAGAATGGTCACCCATATTTCCATATTCCCGACGAAAACAGTGTTTTCAATAAGAGAAATACTCAAATTTACCGAAGGTTACAAACCAAATCAAACTATTTTATCGGAAGTCATAATGCTCTTTACTTTTACACGGGGTGAGGGGTAGCTTCTTTAGAAATGGGTCAACAGCCATCGTTTAAAATGAGCCAACTTATTTTGTTTGCTTTCAATAAGACTAAGAAAAGCCGCTTAATTTAACTATGATTTACCCAACAATGACGATGGTTAGAGCATGGAAGAAGAAATTCCTCGTCCATGTTCGAGTAAACAACCCGTTTACGAACCACCTGTCAAAAGAAGTTAACAATAAACAACCACGCCCACCATCTACAGCCCTATAAAGAACGCATGCGCAAAGCGGACTATTCGAAATCAAAATGGCGACTGTCACAGTGTCAAAAGGTGAGTTGTCGCGAGTTAGTTCGCAACTTTCGTGATTTCGATAGCTGTTTATGTTCAATTATGGTTTGAAGTGAGTGCTGAACATGTGAATGTAGCTCTGACGACCCAATACATTTCATCTGTAGAACTAAAACGATCCTAAAGTGTTAAAAAGTTAACATTTTGTTGAGTGTAACCATCGTAGATAGCACTCGTGACGTGACTCGGTCGGTGAGAATTTTTGTGTTGAGGAGGTACACCATCGACGTTCAAGATGTTCTAACAATGTCTAACTAATTGTCGTACATACTGCAGTACACACAGACACCCCAATGATCTCACTATCTGTCTCTTTCTTACTTGAATGGAATGAGTGACTGTGTATGCTAAGTGCAGTGTTTATAGCATGGTTTAGCAATGAGGGAAAACTGTCCGTACTCCGTATCCTGCCACACCACTTTTTTTTTTGAAAATTTTGGTCTATCTATAGGCCCCCCTATCTCATTGTTTACTCAAATTTTAATTGAGTTATTTGTACCAACACTCAGTATTTTATAGGCCTACTATTTTTTATGTTTATTGACAATATTTTATTGCAGGTAAAACTCACGTTCCATATAATCGAAACCAACTCTGAATGAGAGATTGAAGGATTCAGTCCAACATGCGAGCTCCAAAGATCTTATTCAGCAGGTAAAACATTTGCAAACGGTTATGGCGCACAAAGTAATTCCACCCTCAAGACCCCAAGTTCCCGTCGGTAAATCACCAACGACGCAAGCATTCACCCTCTTGCAGAAAAAGCTCAACACTGCAGAGGCTGAAACCGTAAGTCTCGTCCGTCAGTTAGCTGATCTCGGTTTCCAAACCTCCAACAGTTCTCCCGAAAGCGACTCAGTGCAGCCAGTTGTGCCATTCCTCCCAGCGACAGCTGAGGTCGACGTTCTCCGAAAGCACTACGAGGCCCTCGTTGCGAGGCTGTGTCGCACCGAGAGCCAGATTCAAACTCTGAAACTGAATCTGTGCGCTCTGCAGGCTGAGAGAGATTTGTCTGCGCGAGAACGCTTGGTGACTCAAGATGGAGACCAGAGGTTGGCCGAGCTGAGAGAAGCACATGAAGATGAGCTAAGGAGGTTTAATAAGGAGCTGGCCAGGACACGAAAGGAATGGAAGGACGCTCTCGAGATTCGGAATGAGGTTGAAGATGAGGCAAGGAGGCTCAGCTCTGCTCTGGAGGCTGCAACTAATGCTAAGGTACAAATTTAAAACGGTTTACGAGTACAGTTAAGCCTAGTTCATACTTCCTGGAAGGAAGTTCCTGTGAATGTGAATGCGAAACCAATGATTAAGTCAGTTGACTTGTGCTCAACTCCTGCGAAACATTCACTGCAAAAACATCCCTGTGACGTCAAAATTCAAATGGAATTCGCAATCGTATGTAGTACATGTATGAGCTGGGCTTTTGTAAGACATGTATTGTAGCTTTGGGTCTACAGGAAGAACCGTTTGTCAGAATCTTACAATGTGTGTAGACACTGGATGCTATAGTGTAGCCCTTTAAAATGTAGTTTTTGCTTAGTACATGTGTCTGGTTTTTGTGTACTTTAATAATTAACAGGCTTGTCATCATTATCATCGTAAGTTACATGTTGCATCATGCATTTCATTGGGAGCCCTTAACCAGAGCCCTTTAAAATGTAGTTTTTGCTTAGTACATGTGTCTGGTTTTTGTGTACTTTAATAATTAACAGGCCTGTCATCATCGTCGTAAGTTACATGTTGCATCATGCATTCCATTGGGAGCCCTTAACCAGAGCAAAATTCAGACCTGATACTTCATGAAGGCAACAAAGGCGATTGCCTCCATGCCCCCTGGTCATTGCCTTGGTGCCCTTGAAATGCTAAATAAACTAAATAAAAAACGAATGAATAAATGATAAAACCCAACTGCCAAATGTCAAGGCTATATGTACATCATTTTTATTCCCCCTGCTTGCTACATGTACAATAAAAATAGTGGCTTGTTAAATAGTGCGCAAGTCCGTCACTCAGTGACGCTCCTGGCGCTGTAACATATAGTATGCCTACAAGATGTGGGACAACGTTTGAATGATGAGACTAGCATCCTTGTATAGCACCATGTAAAGGCCGGTTTATAGTCGGTCGCGCGATGGTCGCGCGATGAAAATCTCGCGTGCAAGACTGAGGCCTAAAAACTATGTATTTTTATGATCGCGCGTCAAGATTTCCGACGCCCGACCATCGCGTGACCGACTATAACTCGGCCTTAATGTTTTACAAGGTGATGCGGCGCAAGTTGCTGCCGATGACATCAGTTAAAGTATAGTGTATACAATTCTTTGTTGCCAAACTTGTCATATTTCTGCCCCCCCCCCCCCCTCCCCATTGTCAACAGCAAGCAGTCTTTGCTTGTTAATGATTTATCTGATATAAAATAAACGTAGAGATCCTGTCTGACACGGTCGTGTAGCATCTTCCCCGTTGGCTGGTAAGATTCTCATTCATAATGTAAATATTTTCATCTGTTGTAAACGATACGTTTTTACCATAATAGAAGATTAAACAAACACTTGTCATTGTCTTTGCCCACTCAAAAAGTCCTGGTGAAACTTCACATCTCCAGAAATCCGGGACGATTGTACTTTCTTATCATTTTTATGAAAACCCCTTTTAAATCACCAGAGTACATACAAACGTAAATCCTCTAAGTGCCCAACGATGACAGAGATCCTCGTTAAGAAAGCGTGGACTCACGGAGGGTTTTAGATTTGATGTCTCGTCGGAACAGATTAAGTAGTTGACAGACATGATTGTCACTTTGTCTGTTTTGGGCAATGTGTGATGGAGCCATCTTTGTGCTTGAAATGAAATTTCTGACAGTGTTGATCTTATGTTCAGTGGTTTGACAAAGTGAAATGACGTCTGCTGTCAAACTAGTAGTGAGTTATTAACAAAAAAGACGAAGCACCGAAGTTATGTTATTTTGAAACTACATGTAAAAACACAGCAAATCTTTTGCAAAGTTGTAAATTTCCGGTCTGGAGTTTCATCTTTAAAAGGGAAAGAAAAACTTCATTTTGCAAAGGCAGTTTAATTGGAAAATCTTTTACAAGTCATTGGGAAACTGTTGAAGGGGCACCAAGGCTAAGACCAGGGGCACCAAGGCTAAGACCAGGGGCAACGGAGGCCAGCCTGCATGTAATTCCGGGTCTGAAATTTACATACATGTCAGGCCTGTAAGCTTTGTTTTTGAAAGGGCAAGGACACAAATGCACTTTCTCCTTGGTAAAGGACACCCAATGAGGAAATTGTAAATTTCTACCGGAGCATTTCAAGGGCACCAAGGCAATAACCAGGGGACATGTACATGTTGCCTCTGTTAAGTATCAGGGGTTGACTTCCCAAAGAGATAGGACTCGTCTTATCTTGAGTAACTCGTCCTAACTTAAGATTAATCTTAAGGTCTGCATGCTACAGTGCAGTGTTGGGACTCGTCCTAAGTCCTAAGATTAGTGTTTTAAAAGTTAGGAAGAGTTTTGTGAAATTGACGGCAGGTCTGACATGAACAACAGTCAGTTCAGTGTTTGTTTCTTACCTATCTTTTGAAAAAGTCTGCTGGGAGATCTTGTTTTACATGTAGTAAAGATATGAAGAAAAGAAACCATTTAATTAAGCTCTACTGTGCGTGCATGGCATATCTATAGGCCTATTGTGGTGCATTTAAATCTGTGTTTGCAGGAATGGTCCAAATTTAAAATAGGGCTTCTCTTTAAATTGAATATCAAATAGCTATTATCTGGGTCTCAAATTTCATTTTGCCTCGAGAGTTAGAGGCATTTCCCGTCCTGCGTTATTGTTCTGGACCCAATTTGATGGCTCTGTAAGTAAATTAATTTTTACGGAAGGGCTAAATCCTCTCTTAATTTACACTATGCAGAGTGCACAACCACAACAATCATACACTTTTGGGTTACAAAGACACCAAATGAACTACAGATAAATATTCAGTAACTCTTTGTGGATCTTGTTATCGACATCACTCTATATTCATCATTGAGAGCTAGTAAACTGCATATTACTTTCCCCCAGGAAGTTTTAGTAGCCAAGATTTTAACCATGAACTTATGTTATGTATTCTTCTGATTTTTGTAGCCATCACAACAAGGTTTAGTAGTAGTCAAATGAAATGACATTATTACACACTCAAATATTGCTTAGCAAACCTTTTTGCTTACAGGCATTATGAAGTAGGGCCCGTAATTGTGTGATAAAGTAGAGTGTACAGCCCTGGCCCATTCCTACATGTACTTGCACAAAAACTCACTTAGCACAGATTAGTATTGCTTAGCAGATACATCGTTACCAGCCCAAGTTACATACAAATTTGCATTGTTGTGGCTGGTGCCTGACTCAATTTTTGCTTAGCAAAGAAACTTGTCAAGCAGTAAATTCTGCTTTAAACGGCTTTATAAAATTGGACCCTGTACTTTTGTAATAAGCAAGAGAGATCCAAACAACCCCCTGGCATCATAGGAAATTAATTAATCAACACTGATTCTCCCATAACAGTATACGAAAGGGTAACGTTGCTAGTTTCGGATATTAAGTACACTGTTCATGTATTTTGTATCTTTTTACTTCAGTCAGAGTTGGCCATGGCGTATGAAGAGCTGCTGTCGAGCAAGCAGAAGCTAAACAAGAGAATAACGGAGGTATGTACCACTTATTTATGAATAGTTTGTTTCAAAGAGTGGGTTCAAAGGGCCTTGTCACAAGACTACAGGAGGCAACTTTTACAGGCAGCTTGGAGGCAACCATCGCAGTGAAGGCGGCCGTGACTACTTTGGTAGAAGAAAATAATTGGTTTGATCTTGATGTTTGTGTCATTTGATCTGAAGTTAAATTGAGAGAATAGATACAGTAAGGCTTCTACGATGCTCAAAACAAATATTAACTTAAAAACTGACTTGGTAACAAGCATTCAGTTTGAGAGCTGTTGATACATCTATGTATAACACATTGTGGGGAACGACTTCCTCTGAAGTAACTTAGTTTTTGATAAAGAGGTTATTTTTCACTAAAAGATAGCTAGAAGTCTTTTATTCCTTTCTGAAAGCACACAACTTTGTGTGACAAGGGTGTTTTTTCTTTCATCATTTTCTCGCAACTTTGATGACCAATTGATCCCAAGTTTTCACAGGCTTGTTATTTTATGGTTATGATGGGATACACAAAGTGAGAACACTTGTCTTTGACATGGTTTGACTTTGCATAACGGTTTGATTGATACGCTAGCTTATGTGCATACATGAGAAGAAACTAACAATACAGTAAAATTTTAATTCTGTGACTCCCCCAAAAGAAGATTATAAGAAAGATCTTCAAATGTTAATATCCACCTATTGACCATTTAAGGTTATATGTAAAAAATAGCTGAAGGACAAATTGCTCTTAATGATTATAAATGTTTACATCAGGGAGCTTTCCAGTAGTAATGTGTTTTCCCCCCGAAGACTACTATGAATACTAATCTAGTACTTAGTCTTAAAGAAGACTTGAATAATTGTAGTCTTTGGGAATTGTTATCAATATCAAAAAATAAATTCAGGAGCTTCTTCATCGACCTTACATGTACGTACATCAAGGCCTATTATTGTTGGTTATAAAAACAAACCTGGCAGTCTTTTTTTTTTTTTAATTGAGTAGGCCCATTGATGATGAATATTACCTCACTGTGAAATGTCTCGAGAAAAAAACCAAGTGAAAATTAACGACCACGACCCTGGAGCTTTAAAACGAGCTTTCATGACCCTGTCCCAATCTTTTGATTCCCTTTTTATCACGTACACAGATGGCGTTGTTATTTTTTAAAAGCCAAGGTCTTCTAATCCTCACAAAGCATACGCCAACTGGCCGAATTCTAAGAATGATCCCTTGCAGCACACACCCTTCAGAGGCTACAGTTTCCGGGTGTGGATTCTAGAGCCGTTATAGGCAGTGTCTTTAGCTAATTATACCTTGAGTAACGAGGCATTGTCCCAACATGTCTGAGCCAATTAAAACCATCTGTTGTCCGTTGATCAGTTAATCTCCAAACATATCACGTTCTTACTCCAGCTTGTGTTAGATTTCTAAGCCCCCGTAGATTGACTTTCTAGAGTTATTATCGAGGTTCTGTCGAGTCGCCGAAATTAACTGAATGTGTTAAGTCAAAATATCCGTTGAGTGCTGATGAACAAAACCACAAGAAAGGGTTTAGTTTTTAATCGGGAAAATTTGAACGGATTTCATTATTCTGCCTTCTGCAGCCGCTAACGCTTTCGGTGGGTTTGATAATAATTGGGAAATAATTGGAGTAGCTGCGTTGCCTCTCACGACTGGGCTCCTTTTTAATTAGTGATGACTGTGGCAATTCATGGTTCTGCTTAACACAAGAATTTGCTTAGCTTGATAATCAGTGCTCCAAGGAAACAGGTTTACCAGCCAAGTTGTGTTGTAGTGCACTTGGTATGTGAGTGGTACCCTGCTATGTTTTAGCAGCAGCTAAGAAACCCGCTAAGCAGCTTTGTGGATTAAGACTCTTTTTTTATCTCCAATAAGACTGGGTTGTTGAGGGAATGGCCTTGAATTTGGCACCCGAAGCGCTAAGGTAATTCTATAGATTGGGAAAGGTCGCTTTCATTTGAGAAAAATCACAGATAGACTTTGATGTTTCTATTATTATTTGTATCAAAGGCAGTTGACACCTTTGGTAATTGTCAAAGACCAGTCTTCTCACTTGGTGCATCTCAACAAACAGTAATGCATAAAATTACAAACCTGTGAAAATTTGAACTCCATTGGTCGTCAAAGTTGCGGGAGAATAATGGGAAAAAAAACACCCTTGTCGCACAAGATGTGTGCTTTCAGGTACTTGAATTCAACACCTCAGCTATGGTCTCAAATTCAAGTCAAATATTTTAATAAGAAACAACTTCTTTCTCAAAACTACATGTACGTTACTTCAGAGGGAGCCAATTCTCACAATGTTTTATACTATCAACAGCTCTCCATTGCTCGTTACCAAGTAAGTTTTTTTGCTTACAGTTATTTTGAGTAATTACCAATAGTGTTTAGTGCCTTTAAGTAAGATATCCCCTAACATCACAAGCCCAGATGGCCACTTTAAGGTGAGGGATGGGACTCGTATCATCTGTCACTTTGAGCAAGGTGCCATCTACTCCTAGCATACATGTACATGTTAAAGTACAAAGAACACATTGTTGAAGGTTAAGCATGGTAAACCCCAGTGTTTCTGGTTCACATAAAGCATCCTTGTCTACAGGTTTTCTAAAGCATACGAGCTACAGTGATTAAGCTCACTAATGAGGCATAATACCAGAAATATAAATAATAGTACCAATAATAATAAAAAATAATAAAAAATACATCCTACATTTATATAAGTGGTTTGGGTTTCAAGGATCGTTGCCGGTGGATAATTGTCTCACAATCTTAATTGGTCCGTAGTTACGAGAGGAAATCACCAGAGAGACTAGTCTCCGCTCAAGCCTTGAAGACTCCCATGCGACGCTACTGGAGAGGGTACAACAGATGGAAGGAGTCGTGCAAAGTGAGAGACAAGAGGTATTGGATTTGGTGGTGTTTGCTCTAGTCAAAAGAGCTAAACGTGTATAGATGAAATGGGAGCAGTGTACAGACAAAGATTCTGTGGGATTTGTCCACTTTTTTTTTTCTTTTTCTTTTTTCGTCAAGAACAAAGGCCCAAAGCCTGTAATATTGCTTAACAATTGCTGCTAAGCAGAACTGAGAAGGATACCAGTCACAAATTGTACATGCAACAAGGTAGTTTGGCTGGTAACCTTTCCCTGTGAAATTTGGACCATGTTTTTAGACTATAACTGTACCATCAACTTGTGTATTTAATCACCATGTGCCAAGACGAGGCTTATACTGTTTTGTTTTTTCCAAAACTTTATCTTGAAAGACTGTACAGAAAAATAATCCAAAACAAATTGGTTTTGGTTAGTGTAAAAATGTAGATTCTAATCTATGCTAACGTTGGCAAAATGTCAACTTAGAACATGACCTGTACTTTTGCTGATCAGAACTAGGTCAAATATTGCAGCCGTTTGCGGTCGCTGTGGGCATTATGCTACAAGCCGTTTGATCCGCTGTAGTCTGCTATGGGTTTATGACATTCCCCCACTCTATCATCAAATCGTGTTGAGTAGTCTCTTTCTTGAACAATTGAATTAATAACAATTAAGGTGATTCCCCTGGCTGCCGCTTCCCAGGTTGTGTATCGTAAACTTTGGTGTGATCCCTGGCTACTCGACAGCTAATGGTTGTATGGGTTCTGACTGGCACCCCTGACATGCCTGAACAAAAATACTGACAAAATAGTGAGATTTCAACTTGGGGCTAGATAGTTCAGTTGGTAGGGCACCGGTACTTTAATTCAGAGGTCAATTGTTCAAGTCCCACTCTGGTCAAGTTTTATTTGTTCAACCCTAAATAAGCATATTGTGTAACAATAGTAATAGTGCCCCATACAGACTTTCTAAAGAACTTTACAAAAGAAATTATTTAAAGAGGTATGTTTTTAAAGTAGATTTGAAATATGTCTTTAATATTGTTGTTATTTTGTATTAATAAAAACAAAATTGATTTATGTTAATCTCTCCAGGTTCAGATTCTAGCCAGTGATTGTTCGGAACTGCGGCAGGAAGGGGCGCGCATCCAAGAGGAAAAGATTCATCACATGACGCAACAAACCCAACTCAGTCACACAGTCAAGACACTACGAGCGCAGCTAGGTGAGAAAAGAGTTGTGGTTTCGAATCCCGCACGAGTAATAAAATACGGCTGTGAAATTGTTTTCACATGATTAGGGAAAGTATACAGTGCTATTAACACACATCGGTGTATGGGTAAAACCAAAATAAATATTGTTCCTCATCCCCGATGCAAATTTAACATCTTGGTAAGACAACTCGGCATGGAGGGTTTTTTGTCAACATGGTAGACATAATAACAAAATATATATATAATAGTTGCTTTTCCTGCAAGGTAATGTGGGACTACGTTTTGAATTATTAGATCTGATACATAGCACCATGTAATGGTTTACAAGGTGCTGTGGCACAATATGCTGCCAATCAAACCAGGAACGTCGGGGTGATCCCCTTCTCTTTTTTGATAAGTTCACTGGGTTCTTTGACGTGAGATACACAACAACGGCTTTACGTCCCATCCGTGTGTCTCTGATTCGTGTAGAGAATCTCACTGTTTGCAAATTTTATTGTTATCTCCTGTACCTATATCAATCTAGTTGAAATTCCTTTTTTGTTCTACTTTGTCCAGGTGCTAAAGAAATTGAGTTGGTTGACCTTTTGGAAGAGAATAAGGTATAACTTTGTCCATTGGCCATTTCTGAATTAGTGGATGTGCCTTGATCATGATATAAACATTTATTAACATGATTAAAGGCAGTGGACACTATTGGTAATTACGCAAAATAATTGTTAGCATAAAAACTCACTTGGTAACAAGCAATGAAAGCACACAACTTCGTGTGACGAGGGTGTTTTTTCTTCCATTATTATCCCGCAATTTCGACGACCAATTGAGTTCAAATTTTCACATGTTTATTTTTGTGTGCATATGTTGAGACACACAAAGTGAGAAGACTGGTCTTTCACTATTACCAATGTCCAGTGCCTTTAGGGGCACTGGAAGCCTTTTGTACTTTTTTCAACCTTGAGAAAGGTAGTTAGCTATAATTGCTTCGTAAAGAAATAGAAAGGTGACCGAGTGCACTCTGCTCTACCAACCCGGCTCATAGTGGATGATACCCGTGCCTAGGAAATTTTTGCTTCTTCATGTTTCCGTCACAACAATAACAGTGGACAAGTGGAAAAGACAATTTTGTATTTGATATTCGATCTGGATATCCATCCCATGAGTAAACTTAAACAATTTTTAATGTCCAGGGCCGTTTGAAAGCCAGGCCTGAACAACAACCTCGGGTAATTCACACTTTTAACTCCTTGAAGGGCACATAAATATGCAAATTTCTTAATGAGTATTCGCGCAGCATTTGACCTTTGTGTCTGCTAACACCTTTCAGGTGCTACTAGCCAATCTCAACGGGATACAACGCGAGAATGTAGCCCATCAAAGACTAACAGAGGACACAGAGGTAAGTCATCCTAATTAGCATCTCATGAATATTCATGTCTGGCAAGTCTTAGCCGGGCCCCATTTCATAGAGCTGCTTTATAAGCACAACATTTGCTTCAGCCTAAAAGAAAAACCCTTGCTTAGTAAAATCCGATTACTGGAAAAGATTCCACTCAAATTGAGAAGGAGAAGCCTCACCACCTCATGTTCGAGCGAGCAGCTGAATTTCCATGCTGAGCATATCGCCCCTACGACTAGTCCATTGTTAACATCACGCTTGGCGTATGCTTGCTCCCATTGTGCAGCTCGGATTACATGTCAACGCCGCTAGAAAATCCTCACTTAGAAACCGAGGGGAGTGTCCTATCAGTGTTAACTCTGTCGACCCCGGGTAGAAACAACACCGTTCTTATCACCTTGACTTTGTAATCAAAACATCTCACTCACCCTACCTCTCGTAGTCGCAGAGTGATAGGGTCGTGAAGGAGGCGCGGCTGCGATGAAAAAATCTATTAATATCAACTTGATCGAGGCTGGAAAACAATTTTCATTGTTCATGTGTGATCTGCAAGGTTGCTTGTTGTCACTGTTATGAGATGGCGTTGATGTTGCTCATTCGAGACAGCAGTGATTGAATCATGGTTGATTGAGAGGCTTTGAATTATAAACGAGGTTATGGAAAGCATCGTTACGTGATTTTTTTTCCTACGAAACCCACGCATGATATTCTTCCTACTTTGGTCGTATTTCTGAATTTTTTTATTTGCCCTTGGAATTTTTTTTTTTTAAATATGATAAAATGGCCTTAAAGGCTTCTAAATCCTGTTTTTCCTACTTTGGTCTTATTTCTGAATTTTTTGTTTTGCCCTTGGAAAAAATTGAAAAAGTTATGATAAAATAGCCTGAACAGTCTTTAAAAGCCTGTATTGTGTGTTTGTAGGTCAGTTCGTTATACCATTTTCTTACTTTTTGTTCCGAGGGTCCAATATCATGCCTGGAAACCATGCCAAGCCTTGAGCTAAGTTCATGGCGTGTCTCTTAGCTTTATAATAGGGATTGTTAGATTCATTGTTTTACTTTTTCATGAGGAACAATTGCTCTCCAGTGTTGTAGCTGCACATGTAAGCCAACTCTAGTGGTGGGCTCTAAATCCAATTAAGTCCGCCAAGGGCGAGGGGTTCAACAAAATTATCCATGTTCAGAAACGGGCCATCATTGCGAAAGTGCAATCTGGGGGAAATCTTTGCTGGTGTAGCAAAGTGTATTTTGCTCAGATAAGCTGGGCTGAGATTAGTTCTGGGTAGGCCTGCCCGCCACAGCCCACCGAATTTTGTTCCTGAAGGGGCACAGCTATTTTCTTCCAGTAAGGGGCACATTTAATGAGGTGTTTGTTTTCGTATTTGTAATGGAGTTTTGCAAAGGGCACAAAAGCACAGGGCACCATGGTAATTTATTTGAGTGCCACATGTGTATTTCCCTTTAAATTCTCAGTTTGAATGATTCCTCTGGAGGATTGATATTTCGTTTTTTAATAATTGACTGAGTGTCTCAAAACTTCAGAATGCTGACGTACATTTGAAGAAGCTGACAGTCGCTGTAATGTTTCGCCAAAGTCAAAGTCAGCCACTCAGTATAATGGTTTGACGTTGGCGTCCTCTTACGCTAACCGACGACTTTACGTTAATTAAGCAAACATGACAGAACAACGTTTTGAAATCATTCATTCCCAAGCCTCGTTGAACCAACATTGAGCAAACAGCTTCGTTGAGTATGGACCCCCTTATCACATCGTTTCATCCAGTACCAAGGGAGTAGAGCGCGTTGAGATGGAGTCAGGGGACATGACCTTGGGGTGTCTGGCTTGGACAAAGGAAAACACACCAATCCCTTGGGTCGTACTTTTAACGGAAAATGTCCATCAAGGATGAAATGCAATAAAGGCATTTCAGTCGCATTGATTGCAACCTGACAGTGGGGGGAGCTATGATCTGTCGTGGTAAAGCGGTCTACTACCCCGGACTCGGTTCTGCTGGTTGAAATTACAGTGTGGGTTTGAATACCGGTCATGGCACTTTTGTCCTGAAACAAAGCACTGAGCCATAATTGCTTCTCTCAGCCCGGGAGTATATTTAAACGTGAACCTGAGAGGGCTGAGACAGTATTTGGATGCATTTTTATCCCTTTCTGAATCAGTTGGCCTATGTCGAAACAGGGAACATGACTCAGATGGTCCTTTAAGTAGGATTTGAAACTTTGTAGGTGGAAGTATTTAAGAGAGGTTTTTTTATATTTAATTTTTTTTTTTTTATGCAAGTCGCCTGACACACAAGGCCTGAAGGCCACTTCAAGGTGTGGGCTCACTTATTTTTTCCAGAGGCCGTTGCCACCTACTCCTAGGGCTGAAACAGGGTTACCCCTTTCACAGTCCATACGAATGTAGGCTTGGGTATCATCAGTCCGAAGCCTGGCTGGTAGAGCAGAAAGCACTACCTCCCCAATTTTACGTAGCAAGTATCACGACCGGGATTCGAACCCACACTCTGCTGATCAAACACCAGTGTTCAAATCTGGTGCTCTTAACTGCTCGGCCATGACACTGCGGTCAACACCATGTGAATATCTCTTTTGAAGTTTTGAAGAGTGTTGGTTCTAAAACGACTCAGTTCTTAATTTTTTTGATTACTTTGATCTGACCGTATTCAGGAGAAAGCTGATGGACTACATTATGTTGCTGGATGTGTTTTACTGCCTTGAAGGGGGGTTAACTGGTAGTTGGGCTTGGCTTAGTGATTTGCCAAGCTGTGTACAAGAACTGAATAAGCCGGGCTTAACTTGATGAAGCATTAGGCTGGTCCTGTTTGGATTGGGTTTTTTCTAACTTTCGGAACGAGAAAAAAAAAGTTCACAGATCTACAAATAACTCACAGGGTTTACAGAAGGTAATAGTGAAAGACTTCTCTTGAAATATTTTTCCATGAAATGCTTTACTTTTTGAGAAAACATTAAAACAATTATCAATTCTCGAAACGTGCGGAAACAAGGGTGGATTTCCCGTTATTTTCTCCCGACTTCGATGACTGATTGAGCCTAAATTTTCACAGGTTTGTTATTTTATATATAAGTTGTGATACACGAAGTGTGGGCTTTGGACAATACTGTTTACCGAAAGTGTCCAATGGCTTTAAACAGTGCACCATTACTTTTCAAAGTTTATTTGATTCCCCACCTGCAAGTCGGGTGCTAAGAATACACATTGTCCATTGTTAAATTAGTATCGAGAGCTCAGATTCTCCCCTTTGCCAGGGATACATTAATTCTGGAGAGTGGTTGTTATATTCTCCATTTAGTCTAAAAGCCACGTCGTGAGAATACAAGTAGCCCGTAAGCGTTTTCACCGTGGGGCCCTGGCCACTGTATATCTATTGGAGACAGAGATAGACTGTCAGTTATGCCAGTTTTTATTTATTCATTTTTTTTTATATCGTCTTTAAGGTTGGACTGGTTTGGCGAACGCATAATTAGTGGTTGCCAATTGATTTGTAATACACCAGGGGGTAAGGGGGAGGGGGGGTGGGGGCGGAGAAGATGAAGGGAATCGTAGTCGCAGGACGTTCACCTCTATGCAGGGGTTGACTTGTTTGTGCTGTTGATATGACTAGTTTATCTACGTGGTGCAAATGCATCTTTTCTCGTTGGGTCTTTCATTGCTTACTTTGGCTCAGGGGAAGATCAAATTCTACATATATCACACCCCAGTACACATTCGCAATCGAGGGAACACATTTTGTTCGTGTCCATTCTACGTGTTATAAGTATTATAAGAAACGTTTTAAATTTTGGTGATATTTCCTGACCATTAAAAGTAAAAGTTAAAGTTTTTTTCGTTAGAGCGGGTGATACTCTTTGAAATACCATTCACTCAAAAAACAAATTTTTTAATTTTTAATGTTTGAGGCCAAAAATCTGACACAGCATCTTTAACAATTGCTGTGCCAATGATGTGTAAAAAGCTCTTGAGTTTGTTGAACACCTAATCTGCAAAGAGTTACCCAATATTGATCTGGGGTTCATTTGGTGTCTTTGTAACCCAAAGCGTACCCGTGATTATGGCCTCGCACAAAGGGTGAAAAACAAACGTAGTATTCATGAAGAGCTGTTTACATATTTGTATCACTTTGAAAAAATATTTTGTTTGATTGAAAAAAAGTCAAGACATCAATGCTCCCGAAATGGCATAAATGTTTTGATGTAACTGGATCAGAAAAGGGGAAGTGTGCATTGACTGCTATAGGAAGTTTCCCATTCAGACGCTAGCAATCAGAATCCCTGACACCGGAGATATCGGAGATGCTTGCCCTAATCCACGTTTTTTTTTTCTTTTTTCAATGTCACGTAAAGGCAGAGGGATTCCACCTGTTCTTTTGTGAAGAACCCCTCTCCTTTAAAATACTTTTCTGTAATTTTTTCTTCTTCATGATATTAAAGGAAGTGGATACTATTGGCCAAACTCAAAACAATTATCAGCATAAAACCTTACTTGGTGACGAGTAATGGGGAGAGGTTGATGGGGAAACATTGTGAGAAACGGCTCCTTATATGCCTCTTTTAATATTTATATGCATGAGGTACGTCACAATGCTAATCCAAAACGAGGCGCTGGGTGCAGCCACTGCAAGTGACGGGAGATGTGCGCCCATAGCTTCATTTTAGGTTAGAATTATGACGTCATGCATTATGAAGTGACATAGTCTTCAAGAAAGAAGTAATTTTCAACGTGCCTTTGCTTTCAAAGTGAGAAGACTGGTCCTTGGCAATTACCAATAGTGTCCAGTGTCTTTAAAGGGAAGGTACACTTTTGGGAATCACTCTTGAAATTATAATGGCAATAAAAACTTGCCTGGTTAGAAAATACTACTAAGCTTTGGAGAGTATAAAGCATTATTGAGAAACAATGCACTTGGAAGTAACATGGTTATTAAAAAAAGATGCAGTTTCTTTTATGACCCAAATTTGAATATGAGAAACGATACTGCCAGTGATGTTTCTCAGATTGTGTATTTCCTATTAGTGATTGTTTCTTAAAGGAACATTACAGAATTGGTTTTGCTAGCAAATAAGTTGCTGGCAGTGTTAAGCACTTTATGTAGTCCACCATATACATAAACTGACAAACCTGTAGAAGTTCGAGATCGATCGGCCTTCTGAAAATAGTGGAAACACATAACAAATTTTGCATTGCATCGATGCCAAAAACAAAAATGAATAAAACGCTCACTGAGCGATAAACTCCAAACACGAAATTAGTGTATTTATTTCTCATCAAATATGAAATTTCAGACAGAAATATTTCAAGGGATGTTTTATTTTATAATCATCATTAGACCGTGTAAGTTTTATGTAAATCTTTGGTCTTCACGATGTTTGTTTCTTACCAATTCTGTAACGTTCCTTTAAATGGACCACTCTGGATTTTAGGCAAAAACCCAACCCCCTTTTGAAATGAAATTTTCACATAAAGCCTTTATGGTTTCATAAAGCCTTTTTGAGGTATGGCGGACACAATGCTACAACACTGTAAAGTTGTGGTAAATTTGTGCGTATTGACCATAGAAATGGAACGTATGTCATTCAGTGAAGTGCGCATTTTAGGCGACGCGGCGATTACACGTAAACCTATTGACCACCAACATGATGAGCGTGCCATCAGTCGCGGCGCCTGTATCATGTCCGCCATACCTCAAAAAGGCTTATTGTATTATACGCCTACATATAGCCTACTCTAAAAATGAAAGGCACACTTTGGCTCTGAATAGGTACCTGCTATGGTAGAGGTTGATATTGAATAACAACTTCTACCGTTGCAGGCCTTAAGAGCTCCAGGCCGAGCAAACATTACAGAATGTTGTCAGGCTAAGGACCAGGGAACTATAGAAGCACATTGATAGGCTAGTTACTGTAAAACGGACTTCATCAAATCTACATGTAGTTATAAGTATTATTGATGATTGATTGTTTGATTGATGGTTCAGCAATGTACAATTTCCCTACACAAACTTTGTCAGTTTCTACTTAAAAATCATTTGCTACTAAAAAAGCATTCAGAAAAAAGTGCAGTCTAAATGTTTCGCTATGAAAATTTGCTGGCGAAATCATAAATGCATTCATTTTTTGCTTGATTGTTTGATTTGAATTCATTTGTTTAGATATTGACTGAACTTCAAGAGAAAATAATGTGGATCGATTGATTAATTGAATGATTGATTGATTGGTTTCTTTATGTGCTTGTTTATTTGTTAACCGATGAGTTTATTTATTGATTGAGTGGTTGAATGTTTGACTGATTTTAAAAGATTCCATCAACACAAATTGGAGATAATGTTCAGTTTTTGATGTCAGGGACAACCCAAATTAGGGAGAGCCAAAAATGCAATCGGGCTGAATATTCAAGGCTCTGATCAGATGTAGGATTAATTCAAACCAGCATGACCAGGGTCCACAGAGATGAAAGGCTCGTTAAGAAACCTGACTCCCCCAAATCTTGGTAAAGTAATTCTACGAGCAGTATTTTCTGCTTAGCAGGTTTATGAAACCGGGCGCTGGTATTGTTCATGAGGCACACATTTCTTGGCTAAGCAGACTTTGAACTTTTACATAATGTGACAAGGAAGCTGAGATGCTTTAAAGAAAACAAAAAATGCCAAGTGATCAGTGATGCAACTCAGCGCTTTTTTTAAGAAGCCGTTATTTTTATTATTAACAGTTTTCAATGAATGTGCCCTTTACAAACAAGTGAAAATGTCCCGACCCCCTCCCCCCCCCCCCCCCACCGCTACAATTTATGACTGGTCTTGGGGCGATGGTTTGGTGAGTAACTCAAGTAGGAGGCAGTGGGAAGTGTTAGAGTTGGAGTAGATTCTGAAAACTTCATAAATTTATAAAGCTGTTTGTGTCATTGCAATTGATCTCTCCAGAAGGTCAAGAACATTCAAAGCATGGATTTGGATTAATATTTCAAATGCAGCGTACAAATTTGAAACCATATTTTTCTTGATCTGTTTTTTTTTTTTTTTTCCCACTCAGTGTGCCACCAGAACTAGACACAAATCACGACCCCCTGGAAAATGGCTTTGTGACAACAAAATGTCACTTTCCTCGACAAAACACCATAATAAACGAATAAACATAGTTAAAAAAACAAAAAAACCCATAAAATCTGCGAAAGAGAGTATTTTGAAGCTACTGAGTCCTGTGACTTATGAATTTTTACCTCAAATTTGAGACCTGAATGTCAAAGTGGGGGTGCGATATCAAACAAACCGCCATGCTCGAGGCTTTTACTTTAACTCGGCCATAAATATAACATCATCTTAGTTATTTACAGAAAGTTTAAAAATAGCGTGCTTACATGTAGAAGAAATCTGGGTGATTTATGAAGGGCATTTTTTGTGTCGTTTCGAACCACTCAGAGCAATAAACTGTTTTATAATTGTTTGTAAAAATAAAGTCACACAAACTGGGTGTATGAGTGAAGCAAACTAAAGTGACCAAATAAAACGGGCCTCAATTTCATAAAGCCTGTAAGCACAAAAAAATTTGCTTAGCACAGAATGGTATTGTTTTAAAACAGAAACAGGTTACCAGCCCAACTTACTCAAGTTTGAATTGTTGTGGCTGGTGCTTGAGACTAAGACACTGGACACTATTGGCCAGTCTTCTCACTTGGTGCATCTCAACATTATGTTTTTAATAATGAAGTTTCTGAAGAAACGTAATTATCAAGGAAGAGGTAATTTCTCACTCAAATAATTTTGAAGACTTCATTTCTGAAGCCTTTAATTGGCATATAGCGTGTTTTTTTTTTTTTCTTTCATTCTTCTCTTGCAATTTCGATAACCAATTAAGTCAAGATTTTCACTGATTTGTTGTTTTATGTTGGGATACACCAAGTGAGAATACTGGTCTGTGACAATTAGGCTTACAAAGGTGTCCTGCCTTTAAAATGCGATTTGATGTCCCGCCGGATATGTATCTGTATTCGGTCGCACCTTTAGATTCACACCTGTACATGTGTTGCTCAAATTTACTGTGAACAAGAAGCTGCAAGCAGGAGGAAGCACGTACACAGCATAGGCAAGCTGGCTATCCCATCCCCGGGGGATTTCCCCTGCACCATTAATTGTTAGCTCTTTCAGATGATTACAGCAATAATATATGGCTCTTTGAATAAACCAGATTTGGGAGCGGTGTTACTCCTGTTCCAGAGTTTTTTGCACCCGGGGAGTCCGGCAATATCTTGCAATCAGATTGGAAGCCGATACTTCAGCTCTGACGCCCACTGAAACACAAACTCCAAACTCCTCCGAGGTTCTTTTCTTCTTCTTTTTCTTATTCACATGATGGCGATTTTACACGGATCGCTAGCTGACAATTGAATTGGGAGTTCTTCAGTTTCATCAAATTTTTGCGGAGAGATTTTTGTTTATTGAGTGGCACTTCACGTGTATAGCCTCAAAGAAAACTAACTGAAAGCAGAGAGGGAGAGGGGAGTTGTTTCCAGGTGTCGATGTTTGTCCGCGAGAATATGTAATAACGACTTGTTTGTCTGTGGGAAATATAACAACAAGTTGTGAAAAAGTTTGAGGTGTAGATAGCGGGGCGACTGTGTAAAAGTCCGGTAAACCTAGATATTGGATCGACCTATAAATTGACCTGGTTTACACTGCTGTGTCAAGTTCGCTGTGCCTGCTCACGTTGCACTAGACGCATTGCCCCGTTGACAAACTTGCATCGCTATTTGTATAACTTGGGATTTGGATTTCCTATCGATACCACAAGTACACTTTTGATAGGACCTGGCTGGCTGTTATATTGGACCTTGCCAAAGGGCTACGGCCATTTGAAGTGCTTATGCCTGAAGACAGCCAGTCAATATAAATCTTGACCTGGTCAACAGAAAGACCTGGAGGATAAAGGCCTACTCGAGGCGACCCTTAAAAAGAAGAAATGCAGTCTGTAAGTTCAGTCGCTAGCAAGTAACAAAATTTTGACACTGATGACGCATGAATGAACATTATTACTCTGTGACCGGGCCATTTATTTCATTCCTTAAACCATCTCAGCTCCCTGGGGCCTAAAAAAGCCTGAGCTGCTTTGTGAACCGGGCTAAATCAATCGCATGAACCACACCTCTGCCCTCACAGGTACCCATTTATTCAAGGGTGAAGAGCAGCAATTAATAGTGAAGTGTCTTGCTCAAGGACACCATGGCTGTGATGCGAAACCACACCCTAATGGCATAGTCAACCAAATAATAATAATAATAAGACAATAACCATCTCAATGCCCTGCGACCGATTTCAGGAAACGCTAGGATAATCCTATCTCGAGTTAGGACGAGTAACCCATCCTAACTTAAGAATGGGTTCAATGCGTCCCACGTCTTCAGCTAGGGAACTTAACTCGTCCCAAGTCCTAAGATTAATCCCAAGTTAGGATGAGTTTGGTGAATTCGACGGCTGATCAATGGGCCAATAAAATTTCTTAAACCTCTCTCAGCTCCCGGGGGAGTTCAACCTGGGCAACCATAGCGCCCCAGAGGTCTTTTCATACACAATATCAACCTCTACCCTCGCTGCGGTACCCATTTACACCCCTTGGTGAAGAGAAGCAATTCTGGTAAAGTATCTTGCTCAATGATACGACTGGGATTTGAACCCACACTCTATTGGCTTAACCACCAGAACTTGAATTTGATGCTCTTAACCACTCAACCATGACACGCTAGTAACGTGCATCAGGTGTCAAATACCGCTTAACCACAATACACCATTTGTTGTAGTTTTCTAGATTATCAGGATCAGGTTGGCTCAGTGGTTTTTGTCACCTCTGTGGGCTACGGTTCGAATCCCGCCTTGAATTGGGTTTTTATTTCCTATCTGATTGCTTTTATAGTGCTCCCCATGACTGCCTAAGGTCTGCCGTTGACCTCAGCTGTTTTTAGCAGAATTAATCAAAATATTGTAGTTCAATGACTGGCTTATCGTTAGATCCCTTCGCAAAAACACAACAGTTCTTAAAATACAACTTGTTGACCTTTTCCCCTACATAAAGATAGGTATGCGTTATAAGTGAGAATTGATTAGATTTTCAATTAAAGGTCAGCGCTACACAACGGGCTGTAGGGTTACGAATGATTCTCAGACTGATCTGAGTTTTAAAGAGATATGAATTGAGGCTTGTGGTTTATCATGGCAGAGTCTGTGTGGGTGAACCCGCCCCCATATCCGCTCATCTACAGTGTGTCTTTTAGTAAGCGGAGTCGACATTTTTAACAACACCCTTCTCCGTCTTAAAGGCACTGGACACCTTTGGTAAAGACGGGTATTCTCACTTGGCTATGCACAAGTCGGCCGGCCGTTAATCAACTTAACAAACTGACAAACATGTGCTCTCGGACTTGCCAACACAAAGGATGATCTGTTATACCCATATGCAGCAAGTTATTTCTCCTTGGTAAAGCGCAGCCTATGTGGGAATTGTAAATTTGTTACTGGAGCGTTTCAAGGGCACCAAGGCAATGACCAGGGGGCATGGAGGCAATCGTCTTCATTTCCTCCGTGAAGTTTCAGGCCTGGTATGTTCACACAATTTCAAGAAGAAAAAAAATGTATTTAAAAAAAGAGTATGCTTTTTTTCCCCAACAACTGCAGTGTTTCTCAACAAAGTTTTATAATACTTAATTTGTTGAGTACCCTACCTTTAACGGCATGTTGGCTGACGAGAAATACCTGTTCAGATTGTTGCTGTCTGATGGGAACCCTTTGTGCTCTGCACAAGTTTGCCGGCCATTAATCAACTTAACAAACTGACAAACAGGTGCTCTCGGACTTGCCAACACAAAGGATGATCCGTTATACCCATCTTGAAAATTGGGTCCCGCTGCTTGCGTGTTGCTCGAAGAGATTAAGAAAGAAATTAGGTTTTCAAAGACGTGCTGAGTGCCTTTATCACGGTTAAAGGGACACAGTTCCTTGGATCGGACGAGTTGGTTTATGACTGCATTTGAAACCGTTTGTTTTAAAAGGCATTGGTTAGAAAGATGTTTTAAAAGTACAAAATAATGATCTAACATTATGCCTTGAAGTTGCATAGTTTTCCTTATACATCGTGAACTAACACGGCACTATAATTATTGTGGAGTCAAATTTGAGGTTCCATAAAATGGCCGCAAAGTAAGTTCGCAAAGTAAAGGAAAACCAAGCAAATTCGAAGCATAATTGTGTGGATCATTATATTCTATTTTTACAACTAACTTTTTTTCTATCCAATGCATGTTATAACTGACGGTTACAAACGCTTTTCTTAGACCAACTTGCCCGATCCAAGGTAACATAAGACATAAGACATAAGAAAACTTAATTGATCTTCAAAAGAAGAAATTGCATTGCTCACACAAGTTTTTAAAAACACACCAAATGTGAAAATGAAACAACAGGCAGATACAAAAATAGCATAAGATACACGCAGAAGGATTTAAGAATATAAAACATATATACGCCGACAGGCCATATGTCTATACAACAATATAAAAATATAGAGAATAATTTATGTTAAAAATATGCAAAAATTGTGATCCAGCATTTATCTTTTATACAAAGCGTTAAAAAACGTAATACCCATGGGGACAAAAGAGCGAAGATGA
The DNA here is from genome assembly GCF_902459465.1 of Asterias rubens. NCBI lineage: Eukaryota > Metazoa > Echinodermata > Asteroidea > Forcipulatida > Asteriidae > Asterias > Asterias rubens. The sequence goes on from NC_047079.1 coordinate 9,963,678, forward strand.
CGGTTACTGCGAGCAGCCGGCAGTCTCATCCTACCACTTCTAGGAACATGGCCCTTTAAGTAAGAGGTGCTCAAGTGGTTTCATTCACATCTTGTCCGATAATGAATGAGTTTGCAATCTATTCAGGGGCTTGCTTCGCACGATGTGGACATCTTTGCTTAAGGCTTTTTTAAACTGATGTTGTGTCTGTAAGTGTTTAACGTGGTTGACAGCGTGTACTGATTGCCAGCCTAGTGGAATGACATATCTTAGACAGAAGTGGGGTACCTCGAATAGAAACAAAATTAAGTGGCGTTAAAAAAAAGGCAAATGGGTCAAAAATGGAAAGGCTGTGTGAAAACGACCATGATCTCTGCAGGCTACAGTTTAATTCAAATTGAAAGAAATGTTTATTTCAACATAACATCTTTTAAAGAGAAGAAAAATGAAACATACCGAATAACAAATGTGGAGGCACGTTCCAAACAGTGGGGCTTGTCAAGGACAAAAACAACACAAGGGGCTTTACAAAAGACAAATTAACAAAATAACGTATACAACAAGTAACAATAACAGTATGTGTTTACGCGTATATGATGACTAGTGCCTTACAGAAGTAAAATGAGATATAATTCAATTGGGGAAAAGACCTTGAGTAAAGTAGGTTAAAAAGAGTTCACTGAAACGGCTGGTGGATTAGAGAAAATGTTAGTTTGTGTGTAAAGGCACTGGACACTATTGGTAATTACTCAGAATAATTGTTAGCATAAAAACTTACTCGGTAACAAGCAATGGAGAGCTGTTGATAGTATAAAACATTGTGAGAAACGTCTCCCTCTGAAGTGACGTAGTTTTCGAGAAAGAAGTAATTTTCAACGAATTTGATTTTGAGACCTCACAAAGCGATTTTTAAAGAGGCATCACAGAATACTTTCTACCTTGATAATAGTATTAGGCTGTACAGTGTAGCTACTTTTTTGTAGTTTGACTTCCTAAAAAAAACAAGTCACCCGATACCACAATCTCTTAAAGCCATCGGACACTTGCGGTAAACAGTATTGTCCAAAGGCCCACACTTTGTGTATCACAACTTATAAAATAACAAACCTGTGAAAATTTAGGCTCAATCGGTCATCGGACTCGTGAAAAAATAATGGGAAAACCCACCTTTGTTTCCGCACGTTTAGCCGTGTCATGACATGTGTTTACTATAATCCGTAATTCTCGTTGTTGAGAATTGATAATTGTTTTAAAGTTTTTCAAAAAGTAAAGCATTTCAGGGAATAATATTTCAAGAGAAGTCTTTTACCATTACCTTCTGTAAACCCTGTAAGTTATTTGTAAAGCTGTGGACTTTAAAAAAAAAATTCTGTTCGGAAGAGGTATAATGGCTTTAAAAGGTTTGCATTTCACAGCGCTTCGCCATACGCTGTACTGTTTTCCATTCCTAAGAGTTGGAATAAAAGGCCAAGAGTTCCAAAAAATTGTAATGGATTAAAAAGAAGGACGTAGGAAAAACCGGTTCTCAACCTTTTAAATTCAGCGGTAGTTTCTTCAAAAGGGACAGGTGGGAATCTCTTGGTTAGGATGATCAATACCCTAGCCGAGCGAATTTACCCCTTGAAGCGTGGATGATAAGATAACTTGAGCACTTCGTTCCTCTTGAACAGATCGATACACCCATCGATTGCGAAAACAACGTCCAGGAAAACGGGTATGCATGTTCTTGCCGTGCTTAAAGGCACTGGATACTATTGGTAATTACTCAAAATAATAACAATTAATTGTTAGCATTAAACCTTTCTTGGGAACAAGTAATGGGGAGAGGATGATAGTATAAAACATTGTGAGAAACGGCTCCCTCTGAAGTGACGTAGTTTTCAAGAAAGAAGTAATTTTCCACAAATTTGATTTCGAGACCCCAGAATTAGATTTTGAGGCCTCGAAATCAAGCATCTGAAAGCACCAACTTCCTGTGACAAGAGTGTTTTTTCTTTCATTATTATCATGCAACTTTGACGACCCATTGAGCTCAATTTTTCACAGGTTTGTAATTGTATGCATATGTTGAGATACACCAAGTGAGAAGACTGGTCTTTGACAATTACCAAAAGTGTCCAGTGCCTTTAAGCGTTGGGAAATAGTACTGCGTTACACTTGAAAGCATGAGTGGTGTATACGCGTGTTTGTTCTCTCTCCCCTCTCATGTCTCTCTCTAAGAACTGGTTCATTTCAGTTTTGTTTATTTTTCTTTGAAACCAATCACAAGTTTTTGCCTGAGCGTGATATGCATCTGCGCTTTTGTTGCCAAAGGGGGCGTCTGGTATGGTATTGTTATTTTTGGTGTTGCTTTGACAGCTCGTTTCTTTTTATGTGTTCGAAACTCAACTAAATGTTCCATTTACATCTATCTTGAAAAAAAGTGTTTAAAGCGAAAACATTCGACGGCCAGTTTTCTTAATTTTTGAGCCAAGTCACACACCTTATTGCCTGATCAGAGCGACTTTGAGTAAATTAAAAATGAATGTTTTATTTTAAAATTTAAAGTCATTCTGTCTCTGTACTGTTTCTTTTGAAGCACCCTGGAACAGAAAAAGGAAAGGTTGCTGGTTTTTCAGAACCACTCACTTATTCAAACAATTATTTTTTTTCTTCTTCATTTACACCGTGTATAATAATAATTAAAAAGAAATAATAATACTCTTTATCCCCGATGCAAATTTAACATCTATTATATCGTTGCGGTACCCGCTGTCAAAACATAGGATTCGAACTGCCTCTAGCTACCGGGCAACCTCGGTAGTCTAGTTGGTAAAACACTGCTCTTGAATTGCAAGGGTCGTGGGTTCGAATCCTACCCGAGTAACACGCCTGTGATATTTTTTTACAGGACTCGGGGGGGAAAGCACCGAGTATACAGTGCTAACACACATCAGAATACAACAATTATTTTGAGCGATTACCACCAGTGTCCAGTGCCTTAATATTGATCGAACAAATTTCCTCTAGCGCTACGACGAGCTATGTACCCACCCCAATGAATACATGGATGCAAAACCCTGCCTTCCAGTACCAAGAAATTTAATACTTCAATCTTGAGAGAGTTTCTTTTATAACCGGAAGGGTGTTGTGACACCATCTGTATATATGTTATAATACAATGATTACTAATAATAAACAACTATGAGAAAGTGCCGCCTCCCCAAGGATTTTTACACCTCGAGAAAATTTATTCATTTTTTTTTTCGATATTGTTTCTTCCCCTTGGGGTCCATCTTTGATAACCCTTTAGTGGAGTGAAGCAATTATGTAATTCTTAAAGGCCGTGGACACTATTGGTAATTGTCAAAGACTAGCCTCCACAGTTGGTGTATCTCAACATAATGCATAAAATAATGAACCTGTGAAAATTTAAGCTCAATCGGTCATCGAACTTGCGAGATATGAATGAAAAAAAAAAACACCCTTGTCGCACGAAGGTGTGTGCGTTTATATAGATGGTTGATTTCGAGACCTCAAGTTCTAAATCTGAGGTCTTAAAATCGAATTTATGGAAAATTACTTCTTTCTCGAAAACTATGGCACTTCAGAGGGAGCCGTTTCTCACAATGCTTTATACCATCAACCTCTCCCTATTACTCGTCACCAAGAAAGGTTTCATGCTAATAATTATTTTGAGTAATTACCAATAGTGTCCACTGCCTTTAAAGGGGTGTTGTTACAGAATTGTTATATAATACATAATAATCAAGCAATAAACCACAAGGGAAACTCAGACTGGGTCATGGTGAATATTTATATAAAATGATTTGGGGGTCAAACAGACAAAAAGTGACGAGAGCAGGATTTTAACCAACGTTAAACTCGGTATTGTTGGTTCAAATCCAGCGATAGTCACTTTTTCTGTTTTTGCCGGTCCACCTTTTTTCTTTTCCAGTTTATATTTACCATTAAAGGCAGTGGACACTATTGGTAATTTCTCAAAATAATTATCAGCATAAAACCTTGCTTGGTGACGAGTAATGGGGAGAGGTTGGTGGTATAAAACATTGTTGAAGTGACACAGTTTTCGAGAAAGAAGTAATTTTCCACGACCTCGGATTTAGAACTTGAGGTCTCGAAATCAACCATCTAAACGCACACATCTTCGTGTGACAAGGGCGTTTTTTCTTTCATTATTATTTCGCAACTTCGATGACCGATTGAGCTCAAATTTTCACAGGTTTGTTATTTGATGCATATGTTGAGATAAACCAAGTGAGAAAACTGGTCTTTGACAATTACCGATAGTGTCCAGAGCATACTTTCTTTCTGACAAATTTGTTTTTCACTGGTGAACGTCTGTCACGCAATCACTCAAGCAATCAAACAATCCCTTGAACAACAGTCTGTCACTCATACAGCAACAGACTATCCGGGAAAAAAATTACATCGAACAAAAAAAACAAAACATGGCTAGTATTAATCAGAGTAACTAAAACTAAAAATAGACAGAGTGGAACAAAAAAATAGATACTCGCAAATTGCGATCGGAGAATGCTTGAACTTCTCTCTCCACGCTTTTTGAAATCAGCTTGGGGTTTCCTCAAGGTCTGTAAGTAAGCGATAATTTCCCCAGTCGTTCTGGCTGGCTGGAATAAACCATTAGCGCAAGCATAATCATCCCTTAAAATCACTCTACAAGTCCGGGAGACGGGGGTGTGAGGACGGTGAGGGTTTCGATTCAATGTACGAGGCTTGATTGGAAGTGAAAGGGAAGGGGGGCCCTCGGTGGTCGGGTCAACTCAATGTTGTGTTGTCAGTTGTAGCGTATACTTTGGACTATCGATTTAAGGAATCAGGATTGGACACAGTGGCAGCATTTTTCTTTTCTGCGATCCCATTTAAAACAATGTTTTTAAAAGTGAAGTTGCAACAGCTGGATTTAAAGGCACACATTTGGATCCAGACCTGTATGCTTCGTTTCTGAAAGGGCAATGGCACCAAGTTATGTTTTGAAAGGGCAATGGCACCAAGTTATGTTTTGAAAGGGCAATGGCACCAAGTTATGTTTTGAAAGGGCAATGGCACCAAGTTATGTTTTGAAAGGGCAATGGCACCAAGTTATGTTTTGAAAGGGCAATGGCACCAAGTTATGTTCTCTTCGGTAAAGGGCACCCTGTGAGGAAATTTCTAATGGAGCATTTCAAGGGCACCAAGGCAATGACCAGGGGGTATGGAGGCAATCACCTTCTTTGCCTCTGCGAAGTTTTGTACATATATTTATTTTATTATTCGTTTTATTACTTGTAATGTTTTACAACCAGATGTTGGGAGGTCTACGGATCTGGAAATATTTTTGTATTGTACATGTACATGTATTGTTGAAATGGCTGAATAAATAATAATTCTAATAACAATAGTACATGTAGTACTGATGAAAAGATCTTTTGGTGTGTTTTGTAGAAAAAGCGGAAGCTGTTTGATGAAGAGAGAAACGACCTATACAATGCATTGGAGCAAGTTAAGACAGCAAACAGCAGTAGGGTATCGTTCAGACAGCAATTTATATCACAGGTATGAAATGTACGCTATGTTTGTTTGTTTGTTTGTCTGCTTCTTGGTGTGTTTGTGTGTTGTTTGTGGTTTTGTGAAGTGTTTAATAAGCCATGCAGGCATGTGAGACTTCCTCTTTTCAGCTGATTTCCTCTTTTTTGGGTTTCGATTTTCCTCTTTTTTCCTTAACTTACTGTGTACAAAAGTATAGGAAAATTGTCTTTTCCTCTTTTTTCCTTAACTTACTGTGTACAAAAGTATAGGAAAATTGTCTTTTCCTCTTTTTTGCTTGCCTGGTTTGTCTTTTCCTCTTTTTTTTCATGGCTAGTTACTCACATGACTAGCCATGAAATTGGACTGTGGTTGCATTCCTGCTGGAACGCATCTAACCTAGGCTGAAATCGGTGATACTCAACCTCAGAGCGATCTGAAAATAATACCTGAATTATCGGTAAAGCGAGCCTCGGCCGGGGTGAAGCTTTGCATCACAGCATAACGCTGTTAATTGAGGAATATTAAGTTGCTGGTGGCTCTTTGAGATCACGGACAATTGATAGTTGGCCTCCTTCGGGCAAGGACGCCATCTGTGAAACAAAACATGTCGTGCATCCTTCGTACTTTGTATGGCGTAGTCGCCCACTTTCAGAACTCACCTGTTTATTGGTGTACTCCACAGGTTACTTAGTGTTACATGCATCCATTTGTTAAAGGCACTGGACACCTTTAGTAAATACTCAAACTCTATTTAGCATTTAACAGCCGACTTGGTAACGAGCAACAGAGAGCTTTTGATAAAACATTGTGAGAAACGGCTCCCTCTGAAGTAACGTAATTTTTGAGAAAGAAGTCATTTCTCGCTTAACGCCTTTTATTAAACATTTAAAAGAGATTTTTGCTTAGCAGAAAAACATTCAAAGGCATTGGACACCTTTGGTTATTATCAAACACCGAGTGAGGACACTGGTCTTTGACAGTTACCAAACGTGTACCGTCCCTTTAAAGGTAACTCATAAAAGGATCTGTGTTGTGGTGAAAGTGCGTGTATTGGTTAACCCACTCTCAATCATTTAAGATGTAAGTAACAAATAAAAATCCCCGAGGCAAGGAAGCTACACTGACGAAGCAAGTTCTAACGTCACCAACGTAGATCTGTACAAAGTGATCTGTTCTACATCCGTTTTCAAACAAGTAGTGGGACCAAACTTTTAGATTTGATGAGCAGGTAGTCAACTAATTGCAAGGGTCGTGGGTTCGAATCCCACCCGAGTAATATGCCTGTGATATTGTTCACAGGACTCGGGAAAGTACTGAGTATACAGTGCTTACACACATCGGTGTATGGGTAAAAAAAAAAAAAAATTATTAATATTCTTTATTCCCGATGCAAATTTAACATCTATTAGGTAGTCAACTTGTACAATTTCTTTAACTTTTATTTTTTTACTTTGAATGTTTTTCTTCTGTGTTGTTTGTGTGTTTATTGTCTGTTATTATAGATAATCAGTTTTTTTTCTGAGATTCTGAGATTTTAAAGAAATTAGTTCTTTACTGTCCAGGCCCATTTGGCAATTTTGATTTTTTTTTTTTTTTCAGAAAAAAAAGAAAAAAGGTTGAGATGTGTCTTTTGGGTTTAAGTTGGTTTAACCTCGACTTCCTTGACCAAGGCATTTGACATTTGGTAACAAGTTAACTTAGCGCCCAAAATCTTTGACTCTGATTATTATGGTTGTTTGCCTGATATCAGTTTACTAGTGCAGTATTCAGTCCAACACCATTCAGTAACTCAACACCCAAACTGTTGGACTCTGATTATGGTGGTATGCCTGATTCCATGTAAAGCATGATCAGTTTACTAGTGCAGTATTCAGTCCAACACCATTCAGTAACTCAACACCCAAACTGTTGGACTCTGATTATGGTGGTATGCCTGATCCCATGTAAGCATAATCAGTTTACTAGTGCAGTCCTCAGTCCAACACCATTCAGTAACTCAACACCCAAACTGTTGGACTCTGATTATGGTGGTATGCCTGATCCCATGTAAAGCATAATCAGTTTACTAGTGCAGTATTCAGTCCAACACCATTCAGTAACTCAACACCCAAACTGTTGGACTCTGATTATGGTGGTATGCCTGATCCCATGTAAAGCATAATCAGTTTACTAGTGCAGTATTCAGTCCAACACCATTCAGTAACTCAACACCCAAACTGTTGGACTCTGATTATGGTGGTATGCCTGATCCCATGTAAAGCATAATCAGTTTACTAGTGCAGTCCTCAGTCCAACACCATTCAGTAACTCAACATCCATGCTTTACATGGGATCAGGCATACCACCATAATCAGTTTACTAGTGCAGTCCTCAGTCCAACACCATTCAGTAACTCAACACCCAAACTGTTGGACTCTGATTATGGTGGTATGCCTGATCCCATGTAAAGCATAATCAGTTTACTAGTGCAGTCCTCAGTCCAACACCATTCAGTAACTCAACACCCAAACTGTTGGACTCTGATTATGGTGGTATGCCTGATCCCATGTAAAGCATAATCAGTTTACTAGTGCAGTCCTCAGTCCAACACCATTCAGTAACTCAACACCCAAACTGTTGGACTCTGATTATGTGGTATGCCTGATCCCATGTAAAGCATAATCAGTTTACTAGTGCAGTCCTCAGTCCAACACCATTCAGTAACTCAACACCCAAACTGTTGGACTCTGATTATGGTGGTATGCCTGATCCCATGTAAAGCATAATCAGTTTACTAGTGCAGTCCTCAGTCCAACACCATTCAGTAACTCAACACCCAAACTGTTGGACTCTGATTATGGTGGTATGCCTGATCCCATGTAAAGCATAATCAGTTTACTAGTGCAGTCCTCAGTCCAACACCATTCAGTAACTCAACACCCAAACTGTTGGACTCTGATTATGGTGGTATGCCTGATCCCATGTAAAGCATAATCAGTTTACTAGTGCAGTCCTCAGTCCAACACCATTCAGTAACTCAACACCCAAACTGTTGGACTCTGATTATGGTGGTATGCCTGATCCCATGTAAAGCATAATCAGTTTACTAGTGCAGTCCTCAGTCCAACACCATTCAGTAACTCAACACCCAAACTGTTGGACTCTGATTATGGTGGTATGCCTGATCCCATGTAAAGCATAATCAGTTTACTAGTGCAGTCCTCAGTCCAACACCATTCAGTAACTCAACATCCATGCTTTACATGGGATCAGGCATACCACCATAATCAGTTTACTAGTGCAGTCCTCAGTCCAACACCATTCAGTAACTCAACACCCAAACTGTTGGACTCTGATTATGGTGGTATGCCTGATCCCATGTAAAGCATAATCAGTTTACTAGTGCAGTCCTCAGTCCAACACCATTCAGTAACTCAACACCCAAACTGTTGGACTCTGATTATGGTGGTATGCCTGATCCCATGTAAAGCATAATCAGTTTACTAGTGCAGTCCTCAGTCCAACACCATTCAGTAACTCAACACCCAAACTGTTGGACTCTGATTATGTGGTATGCCTGATCCCATGTAAAGCATAATCAGTTTACTAGTGCAGTCCTCAGTCCAACACCATTCAGTAACTCAACACCCAAACTGTTGGACTCTGATTATGGTGGTATGCCTGATCCCATGTAAAGCATAATCAGTTTACTAGTGCAGTCCTCAGTCCAACACCATTCAGTAACTCAACACCCAAACTGTTGGACTCTGATTATGGTGGTATGCCTGATCCCATGTAAAGCATAATCAGTTTACTAGTGCAGTCCTCAGTCCAACACCATTCAGTAACTCAACACCCAAACTGTTGGACTCTGATTATGGTGGTATGCCTGATCCCATGTAAAGCATAATCAGTTTACTAGTGCAGTCCTCAGTCCAACACCATTCAGTAACTCAACACCCAAACTGTTGGACTCTGATTATGGTGGTATGCCTGATCCCATGTAAAGCATAATCAGTTTACTAGTGCAGTCCTCAGTCCAACACCATTCAGTAACTCAACACCCAAACTGTTGGACTCTGATTATGGTGGTATGCCTGATCCCATGTAAAGCATAATCAGTTTACTAGTGCAGTCCTCAGTCCAACACCATTCAGTAACTCAACACCCAAACTGTTGGACTCTGATTATGGTGGTATGCCTGATCCCATGTAAAGCATAATCAGTTTACTAGTGCAGTCCTCAGTCCAACACCATTCAGTAACTCAACACCCAAACTGTTGGACTCTGATTATGTGGTATGCCTGATCCCATGTAAAGCATAATCAGTTTACTAGTGCAGTCCTCAGTCCAACACCATTCAGTAACTCAACACCCAAACTGTTGGACTCTGATTATGGTGGTATGCCTGATCCCATGTAAAGCATAATCAGTTTACTAGTGCAGTCCTCAGTCCAACACCATTCAGTAACTCAACACCCAAACTGTTGGACTCTGATTATGGTGGTATGCCTGATCCCATGTAAAGCATAATCAGTTTACTAGTGCAGTCCTCAGTCCAACACCATTCAGTAACTCAACACCCAAACTGTTGGACTCTGATTATGGTGGTATGCCTGATCCCATGTAAAGCATAATCAGTTTACTAGTGCAGTCCTCAGTCCAACACCATTCAGTAACTCAACACCCAAACTGTTGGACTCTGATTATGGTGGTATGCCTGATCCCATGTAAAGCATGATCAGTTTACTAGTGCAGTCCTCAGTCCAACACCATTCAGTAACTCAACACCCAAACTGTTGGACTCTGATTATGGTGGTATGCCTGATCCCATGTAAAGCATAATCAGTTTACTAGTGCAGTCCTCAGTCCAACACCATTCAGTAACTCAACACCCAAACTGTTGGACTCTGATTATGGTGGTATGCCTGATCCCATGTAAAGCATAATCAGTTTACTAGTGCAGTCCTCAGTCCAACACCATTCAGTAACTCAACACCCAAACTGTTGGACTCTGATTATGGTGGTATGCCTGATCCCATTTGAAGCATTTACTAGTACAGTCCCCAGTCCAACAAAATCAAACAAAACATAGTTGAATTTCAAACGATTTCTTTGGAATCATTAGAGTTTAACTTACACTAGTATTGCTACTACGTTAGTTACTAAAACTACTTTTCAGTTTTGAAATGGCAACTGAGTTTCCATAATTCCTCTTGCAGACGCAGACAAAATCACTGGTTGTCATGGTAACAGAGAGTCTTCAACTACTCGGAGACGAGAGGGCAAGACTGGAGTCCGAGTTAATGGAAGAGCGGGATAAGAGGACATGTTTGGATAAATTAAGGTACTTAAAATTTCAGAGAGAAAATAGATATGTGTATTTATCGGATTGGCATTTTGCTCCTTAGGAAAGTAAACTCCAAATCCTTGAATCAAACATAGGAGCGTGAGATTTTGAAAGCGGGTAAAATTACAAACAAACAGTCTTATATTGTGACATTTTCCTGGTCAAACAAACAGCAGTAAGGTTAATTTGATTAAACCTATTCTTTATCCCTGATGCAAATGTTACTTCTTTTGAAGTCGTTGCGGTACCCGCTGCTAAAATATTGGGGTTGAACTGCCCCTAGCTACCGGGCAAGCCTGATGATCTAGTTGGGCGGCTCTAAAAGGGCAAAGATTGTGGGTTCGAATCCCATCTGAGTAAAATGCCTATTGGCTTTTTTTACATGACCTAGGAAAGTACGAATTGTGAAGGGGGTAACCCTGTTTGAGGTCCATGAGTAGGTGGCAACGTGACCCTGGTGACAGGTGATTGGTGATTTGGGTTGATAGCCCAAATCAGTTAAGTGGTACCCTCACCGTGGTGTGGCCGGCCAGACTTATGATGCTAGGCAAAATCTAATAGAAATCTGCACCAATGCTAAACTTGTACCCCAACTTGTCTCCCTATCTGGACGAATCCCAATATTTTGATATCCTGTATTTGAAATTTATATTGAAGTTGCCATACGGCCTTGTGATAATAGGTGATTTCATTCATTGATTTCATTTATTAATCTCCATCGTGATATAAAAGCATGAAATTCCATATCCCGTGTTTAAAAAAAACCCACAAGACATTTCTCATTAAAAAAGCAAAATAAATGGGCCACTCTTTTTGTAAACAGAGTTTCAGTCTACAGTATATACAAATTGTTTTTAAAAGCATTTCCGTTTCAAGTTTGACTGCAAAGTGTTCCAATAGTTGACGTGTTTATTTACATTCAGCGTTCTGCTTTTAAGATTCTATACACATCAAGAAGGCCCAAGACCTAATGTTTTTTCCCCCCAAATTGTTTTTTTTTGTGTGATATCAGTTCAGAATTGAAGAGGAATATTCAGGATGTCAAAGAGCAGCTGCAATTGGAAAAGGAAAACAATTTGAGGCAGAAAAAATCCCTGGTAAGATCAAACTTGTTGTTCATAAAACATTGCTTGTCATTGTTCGCTTGATTTTTGTTGTGGTTGCTGATTTTAAACTTATTTTTATATCTTGTTGTTTTCGCTGATTATCTATATTTTAAATGTTTCTCTGTATTAGCGCCATGGAGCATTGTTTCCGATGGAGATGGCGCTATATAAATTTTTACTACTATTATTATTATTATTATTATTATTATAATAATAATAATAATAATAGTAGTGGCTTCTTAAAGTGCACATATCCGTCACTCAGTGACGCTCAAGATGCTTTAACATACAGTATTTCCTGCAAGGTATGAGGGACTACGTTTGATTTATGAGACCTGTAATCCTTAGCACCATATCATGGTTTACAAGGTACTGTGGCGCAATATGCTGCCAATCAAGCCAGGAACACGGTGGCGAACCTCTTCTATTTTTGATAAGTGCACTGGGTTCTTTAGCACGCATTACACAACACACAGGACCGCAACTTTACATCCCATCCGAAGGACGAAGCAATTGTTAGGTTTTTTTTTTTTTGGCTAGTAAGTAGTTTGCATCAGCTACTTTTATTTTCTCAACATTCCCTATCATGACATTCAAAACTTTGCTCAGGGCCCACTCCTGGTCTTGAGAAATATTCAGTTCCACTATGGTTTATCTGTCTCTAAAGTCGGTTAGTAAACTCTGACGTTGTTTTGGTTTTAGACTAATATCCCACTCTCGAGGGCATGATCCCAAATCACAAGATAGCTCTTGAGAAGTGTGTCTATTCCCCTACAATGGTTAAATTATTTATCAGTCGACACTTTGCAGCCCTGATTTGATTTTTAGCAGACCCCTCACCAGACACCTTCCAAACGACGGGTATTTGTTTGACAATGGAATACCAATTGATCCATCCCCTATTTCACCATGAAACAGTGACAGGTTTAGGATGAGGCAACATTGTGTGCATTCTGTGCATGGTGTCTGTTCAACTACTGTTTCATGAAGCAATTATATCTTGTTCTATAAAAGCCAACAATTCTTTTTCCATTTTTATACACTACTAATTCTTTTGGAAAATTTTAAATTTTGCTTGCTTTGATTTGAAAGCATTTGCGATTTTGAGAAGGCACATTAAAATAATAATGGTATTATTAATAGCTTGTATAAAGCGCCATAGGCCTATATAAAAAAAACAATTACAATTGCTATCAAAAATAAAAGCAAAACACATGGTATTTTGTTTTTTACAAGACAAGCAAAACTTCTTTAAGTTATTATCTTTGTGGTGAATGGACACATTTCTACAAACCGTGCAAGGTTGGGTTCTGAACAGATTTTCTGAGTTTAATTATGATTTATGAGTTCAAGTGTACGTACGTGTGAACATCTTGTGTGCGCAGGATTTCAGAGAGTGCCAATTTTTTAAGCTCACAAGATAATCCTAATGGCATACAAGGCGCTAGATGGCTCATTCACGCCTTGTCATATTATTCTGATAATCATAACAGTCGGTAGCGCCAGTATCAGCCATTTTTTGATGCTCATGACGCATGAAGATATAAGCCCTGGTCACTGGGTTGTTTATTTCCTTCCTTGAACCATCTCAGCTCCGCAGGCAGTATATTAAAAATTGGTTCAAATGCGAATCACACCTCTAAAGGCATAGGACACCTTTTGTAATATTGTCAAAGACCATAGTATTCTCACTTGATGTATCCCAACATATGCATGGCATTTATAACAAATCTGTGAAAATTTGAACTCAATTGGTCGTCGAAGTTGCAAGAGCATAATGAACGAAAAATCACCCTTGTTGCACAAATTTGTGTGATTTCAGATGCTAAAGAAAATTCCCCTGGGGCCCTGAAGCAGACCCTGTACCCCACACCCTAAATGGTATGACTACCCCCCCCCCCCCCCCATTTCAAGACCGATTGACGCCCATGCTATTCTATCTATGAACAGAATTTTGGTAGTAACTTTAACTAGTAAAGTTGCGGTGACCTCCGAATGCCTGTTTGTGTCTTCTTTATTTGACCTTTTCTGTTTCACACCATACTAGACATTACCACCAGTCAACGATAACCTTGTACAGTGTCTAGTCTATAGGCATGCTTATAAAAATTGCATCCACATTTGTCTTTGATATTAAATGACCTGTTCTAATATGACTTTTTAACTAATTAATTGGCAAGTGAGGCTTTCTGACAGCCTGCATCAATTATGTCCTAGTACCAGCTAAATATAGGTAAATGTACACGATTATAATTACCTATAAATAGTAAATATACGATTACAATACATTATTTTCCCGAAGACGAGCAGAGTCTGTTCGAAATTTCAAGTTAGACCACACCGGCTCTTTTCAGAGCCAAAAACTCACGCAAAAGAGATTGTATTCATGGTTGTAGCTGTGAGTTCACTATTACCATGATTACTACATTGTAGTTAATTCTTATCTTGTTTCCACACCGTGGAAAGCTTCAAACACCACTTTTAAACAGCTACCTGAGCGGAATGTTTTCAACAGAAATGATATTTTCACTTGGTTATAATGCACTTGTTCACCATTTTAATGTAATTTTGATATGTGTACACTTCTGAACTTTTCGTAATTATCGAGTAAAAAATCAGGCCCCTACCTAAAGGTTTTTTGGATAAACTAAAAACACTTCTGCTGTTGAGAGCAGGCGTCAAAGGACAATGCCGCTGACGTAATTTGTGGGAGTTTGCTTTGTTATACATCCACGCTGCAACAAAGCGGCTTTATCTACTTATGACGTTTTGAGAGTGATTACATAACGGGGCTTTTCGCAAATCTCGCAGAAAAGCTCTGGACAAGGGCATACAAAATGATTGTTTTTTTACACAATTGAAACCTATTTATAATCCTATGACTCGATTTCCTTATTCATCAAAAACATTTCAGGTGGAATTCAGCAAAGTTCACGACTTGACATTTTCGTTAAAGCAGGTCTTTAAGTACAAGGATACTTCATATAAAAGTAGGCTGCAACAATGTAGACTTTTTGGCTCACAAGAGGGCAGGCTTCATATTGAACAATGCATCTGTCAACCAGTACAAACTCTGCCGATCAAATGTTTGCTGAGCCATGTGTATTCAGCTAGTCATTTTATGCCAAAATCTTTCCTACAATTTTCTAAGAATTCAGCTATCAGTTTGGAGGTTATTTTTAAACCTCATGTGACAAAAATCATTCAAAATAAATACAAAAGCCTAAGAATTCAGCAATAATTTTGGAGAGTTTTTAAAAAATCCTTTTGCGTCATGAATAAAGGACATATGAAGGCAACAAAAATAACCCAGTTTTTAACAGCAAACAAAAATTACGCTAACCAGAATATAGTCACCAGCCAAATGCCATTTCTCAAATAACATTTTTGACCCGTATCCTGCTGATTTTTCTTAGTGGGCAATTTGTAAGCATTATTTTCTAAACCCCTCAACCCCTCCCTCATCAAAAATTAACGACCCCACAGAAATCAACTCCTCAGAGTCGGACACTTTCCTTCCGCTAAATACACAGCTGTGATGAATCCAATGTCTCTCCAGTCATTTACAAGTAAACTTCATTAAAGTTTCAGTAAGCATGAATAGCAAAGCGCGATGCAGGCAGGTTTTACTTAGTCACCCTTGCACCAGTCCCTATGACTTATTAAACAAACGCCTACACTGTAGCTTTATGCCTAGCATTATGATTTCCTGTCATAAGATTGTTGATTTGTTTTATTGCGGTGGTGGCTGGAACATTTGATTCAACACCCTGACATCAAAAGCAGCTGGTGATTTGTTGATGCACAGGGGGAAAAAAAATATAAAAAAATAGCTCCCCTCCCTTACAGGTTAAGTGGCATTGGAACTCTGGAAAATATTTGCTTAGAAAAAGAAAAAAATTGTTAGCTTCGCGAAAGACTCCTTTGATAAGTGGTAGTTCTGAGGAAAACCGGTGGTTGACAACTCAACGTTTCAATCTGTATGCTCTGATGGTCTTTAGGAGGATACTGATCGCAGTGTTTAAACAGCCAATAAAGGATGATCTCAAATATATAGATATTACAGTTTTCTAACAGCTGCAGTCCATCCAGGAAACATAAAAAATATGAGGAGTCTCTTACTCCAAGGTAAAACATGGTAAAAGGGTTTTCTCCAGAGCGCTCCAAGCCAAAATTCTGAAAAACGTGGGGTCAAACAAACCCGCGCGACAAAGGAATCGTGATGTCTATTTGGTCATAAAAAGGTGACAGTTGACATATTGAGATCATCCTTTATTGGCTCTTTAACCACTGGTTCTTCTCAGAATCAACACTACTCAAAAGAGATTTACACGAAGACCGCGTTCCCACTGGATCCACAATTGCGAGATTGTGATCCCGCAACAAGATTAGTTGTAGGCGTGAAATCACGCGGTCGCGTTCCCACTTGAGTGTGATCGTGCGTTGATCCCCCTTTCTGGGAACGGAAGTGGGTTGAAAAGAACACTGTTTCGCTAGTGAATTGCGGGGTCTGATCGCCCTTTGCGTTCCCACTAGACTTTTGATCGCCCATTAATCCGAAAGGGTGATCAGATCCCGCTTTAATCTTACTCCCGAGGAGGATCAAAATTGCACGGTCAAATCCTCATCGCCCTCGCGTTCCCACTGGAGCTTATTTCTCTTTGATCGCCCTTTGATCGCCCCAGATCAATGCGGGGTCCAGTGCGAACGAGGTCATAGTGCTACAGCAAAAACCTCGCCTGTATATACTCCAACCATGCAAAGTTTCAAATCCAATTATTATGTATTTTGCTCTTAAATAAAAACTGATAGTAGAGTTGGTAATTGGCTTTTGGGCACCGTAAACATTCTGTTGTTTGAATATGTGTGATTTACACTTGAGCATTCAAACTGATGCTGACACCAGACACTACCAGTTTCAAAATAATTAGCTACCAACGGGGGTTGAACTGTAATTTTGATTTGACAGCTTTGTGAGATCGGTTTGTGATTCCCATAATTACTATATACCAAGTAAATAGAAGGCGCTCCCCAATGTGCTCAAACTAGTGTTGAGTTTGGCAGGTTTATCAGAAAGTTTCAAGTGAAGCTAGGGGGGCTTTTGATGATGCTGGTTTTAAAGGTACATGTAGAGTGATAGATTGTTTTTTTGTCAACGTAACAATGATAGCCTTTGAGAAAGACTCCTTGGGTCAATTTTTTTCATATACCCTCAGTTCTCTTGGTTGGTAAGTTGTTTACAACAGCTATTCTACACCGACCCTTACAAATCTGAGAAATTGTACATGAATTGTTTCTCAGATTTAATCTTCAAAGTGAAAATTTTCTCAAAATGCTATACTATTGGACGCTGCTGCAGGCTTCTAACCAATAGTTTTGATTGCCATCAATTCTAAGAGCGATTACCAAACGATATACCCTCCCTTTAAAGGCAGTGGACACTATTGGTAATTGTCAAAGACTAGCCGTCACAGTTGGTGTATCTCAACATATGCATAAAATAACAAACCTGTGAAAATTTGAGCTCAATCGGTCATCAAAGTTGCGAGATAATAATGAAAGAAGAAAACACCATTGTCACATGAAAATGTGTGCGTTTAGATGGTTGATTTCGAGACCTCAAGTTCTAAATCTGAGGTCTCGAAACCAAATTCATGGAAAATTACTTCTTTCTCGAAAACTATGGCACTTCAGAGGGAGCCGTTTCTCACAATGTTTTATACCATCAACCTCTCCCCATTACTCATCACCAAGTGAGGTTTTATGCTAATAATTATTTTGAGTAATTACCAATAGTGTCCACTGCCTTTAAGCTAGACTCTAATTGTTTTTTTTTTTCACCCAGTGATTTGGAATAATGAGTAATGCTTGGGCTATACTTCCCCCCCCTTGGGAGTGTTCATTTTCCTCAGAGATACGGCAAGATTTCCTTCCTTGCTTGTCTCATAAACTGTATCTCATTAGAGTTATACAGTAAATGACACCTTCATTCTTGGTCTTTGTCGAGGTCTTGGACTTCAGGCCTGGCGGTCAACAAATAAAATAAAAATTGTCATCTATTGAAACCAACAGTTTTCTTAAAGTGACTTTGAATCGTAAAGCCCAACCTTTGAATAACCCTTTCCTCTGACAGGACTTAAGTTTAATCAAGTCATAAAACTCATCCAATTTGGGGGTTTGTAAAAAAGATAAACAAATAAAAAATGCTCATCTATTGAAACCAATATTTTTCCAAAAGTAGACCTTTGAAGGACCTTTTCAAACAGACAGGGTCTGAAACAGTGAAGTCATAAATCCCTCTATCAAACTGTGTGGGTTTGTTAGTTCATCTTATGAGACTTGACGGATGGGGTGTTAATTCTCATGTTCATACTTTAAGCATAATATGTACACATCCATCCCTAATTCCTATTATGTATTGCCAAAGACTGTATTCAGTGACAGTCTCATCAGGGTATTGTCTTGAATATTTAATGAGTAAACGACAGTTAACTTATTGTAATTTGGTGCAGAGTCAAACTTTTCGTAGAAAGAGTTATTTGTGAGAGTTGATGAAGTGGCAAGGCTGAAATGTTTTTGATTCCCTTGCTGTAAAATTACATTCCTTTTAAAGGGAGGTGGGGCTAATGGCAGGCCCGGTACCTCAAAATGTTACACCTTATTAACAGGTGCAAGGCTTCCTACCAAGTAGGTTTGTAGGGTCATTAAATGTGTGGAATAATTACCAGAGGTACACCCTTTAAAGGCAGTGGACACGATTAGTAATTACTCAAAATAATTATTAGCATCAAACCTTTCTCTGTAAATGAGTAATGGGGAGAGGTTGATGGTATAAAACATTGTGGGAAACGGCTCCCTCTGAAGTAATGTAGTTTTCGAGAAAGAAGTGCAATTTTCCACGAATTTGATTTCGAGACCTCAGAATGAGAATTTGAGGTCTCGAAATCAAGCATCTGAAAGCGCACAACTTCGTGTGACAAGGGTGTTTTTTCTTTCATTATTATCTCGCAACTTCGACGACCAATAGGAGACTTTCCAACGCTAGGCGGCAGCAGACATACCGGGTAAATTTCCATTGTTTACGTAGTTCTGAACATGCGCATAATTCTGAGAACAATGGATTTACCCGGTAAGTCTGCTGCCCTCTATCGTCCCAGAAAGTCTCCCATTGAGCTCAAATTTTCACAGGTTTGTTATTTTGTGCATATTATGTTGAAATACACCAACTGTGAAGACTAGTCTTTGACAATTATCAATAGTGTCTAGTGTCTTTAAAGAATGAACGTTGGGCACAGCGTTCATGGTGTATGGACCAGTACCAATCCAGTAGCGATAGACCACAATTCAGGCATAATATGCTTCCTTGCACCTGGTCCGGTTTGCCCTGGGGGAAAATCAGATAAATTGTTATAAGGTCTCGCGGCCTTCACTGTGTGTAGATGTAGGTCAAACCCTTGCACTGAAAATGTTCCTACTTGTTTTCCCATACCCAAATATCGTGTTTGATAATTGTCACTTTGATCTGTCTCTAGCACCATCCGTTAATACATATCTAATCTATAGCACAATTTCTTAGTGACAAATCAAACAATGAATCTGTCAATGATCTGTGTACAAAATGTCAACAAGTCGACAGTTATCTTCCCTTTAACTAACGATGTATTTTGGTTTTGTGCGTTTTACAGGAAGACACCGTCAGTCAATTAAGGAACGAGTTATCCTCATTACACGCTGATAAAGATACAGCGATAAAAGTGAAACAACGCCTACTTGAAGAGGTTTGTATATTGCCCCTATCCATTTTCTGCAATTTTACCAATAAGCCATTGCAAGTCAACTATGAATAATGACGTCTGTTACAATGACTTTCTTGCGGAGTCACAATGTACCGTTCACATTGAATTCCTCCGACTATACAATGAAGAGACATTTGCTATGTCAAATGGTTCGGGGCAAGCTTTTGCATAGCAACCTCCAGATGAGCAGACTCTGGTGCCATTGTGCCAAAAGCCCTTTTCACACGGCCAAAATGTAGCCAGGGTCCCTTGCTACAAAATTAGCAATGTTGGACAAGATTTGACAAGGGACCCTGGACACTCCACAAATTATTGTACTTTCACACAAGGTGCATTTTGTAAAATCTTACAACCATGCTACAATGTAGCAAGGGACCCTTGCTAAATTGCTCTCGTGTGAAAGGGGCTAAACATATTCATTCAGAATTGTTTATGGGTGTTCACTACTCCTAGAACTACATGTATGACCCACTATCATCTTCACGATAGGTTTGTTAGTTAATGCATGTTGGGATACGGCAAGTGAGAAGACTGGTCTTTGTCAATAACCGAAAGTGTTCAGTGCCTTTAACATAATAATTACACAGTTTCATAAATCACTTCAGCTTCTTATAGGTTCGTTTGAGGACACTGCTATAAAAAAGATCTTACAAACAGTGTCCACATACACTTTAATGTCACTAAGCAATAATGAAATACGGCAAATAAAGTAAAAACACCCTATCCAAGACACAAATGCTTTCATATCCCAATGGCATACTTTGTGTGGACACCAAACAATGGTGTTTTGCAGTCCTGACTGCTTTCGTCATACACTTAATTACAAACTGCACACCAGGGAATCGTAGATAGATCCTTTCTTCTACAGCTTTGTTAAAGGCACTCAACACGTTTGGTAATTACTCGGTAACGAGCAATGGAGAGCTGTTGATGGTATAAAACATTGTGAGAACTGACTCCCTCTGAAGTAATGTAGTTTTTGAGAAAGAGGTGATTTGTCACTCAAATATTTGAACCTGAAAAAGACTTCAGGCCTGAAGCCTTTATCAAGCATCTGAGAGCACACGCATTTGTGCAACAAGGGTGTTTTGTCTTTGATTATTCTCTTGCAACTTGGATGACCGATTGACCAATTTTCACAAATTGTTTATTTAGTTTGAAAACTTACTTGTTAGGCCCTATAACGTGCAATGGAGAGCTGCTGATAGTATGAAACGATGTGAGCACCGGCTCCCTCTTTAGTAACACAGTTTTCAAGACTTCAGGCCTGAAGCCTTTTGTAGGCTTCTGAAACCATATCAATATGTGTGACAAGGTTTTTTTTTTTTTTATTCTCTTGAAAATTCGACGACCATTTGAGTCAAAATTCTCACTTTGTTATTTTATGCATAATGTTGGGATACACCAAGTGAGAATACTGGTCTTTGACAATATTACCAAAACGTGTGCAGTGCCTTTAAAAAACGAAATTAAATCAGAATCACAGTTCGATCACTCGAGACTTAACAAAGACTTGAGTTATTGCCCAACTCCCAATCCTGTCGTCCATCCTCTCAGTGACCTTTATCACATCATCTTATTTTCAAAATCTCGCTTCAGTTTCATCCCTCCCTCATGGTTTCAACCTTATTTGTTTTTCTTTACGCTTCTATTTTCAGCCACCAGTCTCCCTATAAGCTTGAAAGATAAGTCAACCTCGTTTGAGAATCTATTTTGACATGTTTAGTGGATGGGGAGACTTTTTTTTTTTTTTTTTAAAGTTTTAGTGCAACTGTTGCCGAAAATTGATTCAGCGGTTGAATATTACGGAGTTCTTATACAGCATTTTATCATACCCATTTTTTAACAGGGCTAGGCAGAGCCATGTTTTGAATTAAAAAAACCCATTAATGTAGCACATTCACAAGCCATTGCCAGAAACCGGAAAAACATTGGGGCAAAACCCTTCTCTTTGCGATAAGTGTAACTGGGTGCTTATTATGTGCATTACACAAGACACATGACCAACGGATTTATGTCCCATTTGAAGGTCGAAGCAATAATGGTGAAGTGTCTTGCTTTACGGACACAAGTGTCAAAACCGGGAGTCAAACCCACACTCTGCTGATCGGAAACACCAGAGCTCGAGTCCGGTGCTCATACAGTTATACAGATTTACTATCAATACACTAGTTGTTGATCTTTTTGACAACTGATTTTTTAAAGCTGCCTACCAAACATGCCAAAGTTTCAAAATATGTGATGAAGAGGTGAAACAAGAAAGGTAGGCCTATTAATAATATAAGAATAATTTATTTGTTGATGGTAAATATTAATTTTTTCTTTGGCTGGTTAGGTGAACCTTGCGGTCGATGGTATGTCAGAAGAAAGAGGAAAACTGCACCAGGAACTTACACAGGCAAAGGTGAGTTTGAATCATTTGAATCACCCTAATATACAAAATATATCACTTTTGATTTCCCCTTTTTTTATTTCTGTTTCGGGAATCTAGAATGGATAGATGTATAAAACAGAGCCAACTTTCACAGAGCTTATTGAGCAGACAATACTGCTTAACAATTTTCTGCTTAGCACAAACAAGCAGGACACCAGTCAGAAATGGTACAAGTGATATGGTGTTTTGACTGGTAACCTTATTCTGGTAAGCATAATTTTGTTGTGCTTAAGCAGCTCTATGAAATTGGGCCCCATCTAGCTAAGTGTACACGCACTCAAAACATAGGCAATGCAAAGTCAAACAAGTGTGTACATGTACATGTACTTATCACGTAAGTTTTTATTAATTTTGCAATTTTCAAAGTCATTACCAAACGTAAACAGACCTTTTGAAAGCGCACCTAAGAAATACTTTTAAAGAAGTTTGCTACTGTAGTTAATGCGGTGTTTTATGAAGTCTGGATCCCTTTTTCTCTTTCCCAGTTGGAGGTGACCAGTCTCGGGCAAGATAAACAGTACTTGGAGGGGGAGAATAGTCGGTTAATGGAGAGGGTCTCCGCTATGGAACAGCAACAGGTAGGTTGTACGTACGTAGGTGTCGGTGAAAATCAGACTTGAGACACTCACTGAAATTCTGGGATCCACTCAGAAGCTTCATGACCGGGTATCTTCACTCTACCAGGGGCATGTTGCGGAATTTCGAAATACCGCTTTACCATAATTGCTTTGTAAAAGAGTTCGGTACATTCTGCCCTATCAGCCAGGCTCCTGGTGGATGAAACCCACGCCTGTATACTAACGGTCTGTGAAGGCCCAGGAGTAGGTGGCAACGTGATCCTGGTAGAGTGATTTATGGGTTGATAGCCCAACGTGGCCGTCCAGCCTTGTGATGTAAAAGTGATCTCTCTTAAAAATAAAAAAAAATAAAAAAATAAGGCAATGGAGAGGGATTCAAGGGGCTTTATGAGTAAAGTTTTGAAAAAAGTACAAATTTGTGACGTTAGACGAATAGAGCGATCCACTAAGCTCCGCCCCCTTGCGTAATCACAACGCAACGAAGGTCCGACAAATAAGGTCCGACATGCATGCGCGTATCTAGGCGCACGCGGCAGAGTTGTGCAGAAAGTCATTAGAGAGCCCCACGTGTTCTTGCTCACACGTGTGTCGTGGGCGGAGCCTATTGGATGAGGGGTCTATTTACAGCCTATTGTTGATGAAGGAATACAAAAATTAATTCTCTCTGGTAATTTGCGAAGCGAAAATCACAACATTTTTTTTTTGCTAGGACTCACAACAGAAGGTTCAGTCGACGATTGCGGAGTTGTTAGAGAGCAAGAATCGTCTGGCCTACGATAAAGGGCGTCTCCAGAACCGCGTGGATCAACTGCAAGGAGAGATGGCATCCTTGGCCGGTGCACAAGCTGATGTTCATCAACTGAAGAAAGTTAATGACATCATGCAGGCACAGTTATCAAAGGTACAGATAACAGTAATCAAAACGATCAACGGTTAACATTTTATTGTTATTTTTCAGTAAGGTGTTTTTTGTACACTTCTTGTTCAAAAACAACTCCCAGTTTTATACCAATTTTGTCTTCGACTTATAAGCTTTTTGAAGATGACTGTCTTCTAGGGTAACTGTGAACAACAATTAAGTGAGCTTTTTGTTTTTCATGACACTACTAGTGTGCCGATAAACAAGAAATTGTTTATTTATAACTATGAATACATCCTAGTTTTTATACAAATTTTGCTAAGTTAGTAGTCCCAGCTGATTTTATATACCTTTCGCCCAGAGTGTATAAGCAGGACAGTTCTTTTCAGAACTGAGAAGTCTCCTGAAAAATCTGATAATCTACTCCGCAGTAGTTTAGTATAAAGCAAGAAAGTTCTCAAAGAACAAACTCTACCTGGTAAGTAGATACACACATGGTGTTACCTCAAACCAAATATCCATCGATACCTCACCATGCAATGTCTCATTTCCCATAAAAAAAAACTGCTCAATTATATATTTACTTGTAATCAAATATCAAATTGGAAGATATTGATGTAATTCTCTATGTAAACAAACATTTTCTTTTTTTGCCGACAGACATCGGGGGAACTGAGTTCAGCCAGAATGGATGTCCAGAGGCTAGAGGGCAAGTTGCGACAGGTGAATAAACCTCCTACTCCTGATGCTGTGTCAACAGCAACGGCAATCAGCCGTGTCATTTGGGAAATGGGGGGATCTTTTTTTTATTATGACTTGCACTTGTGCAGGGTGTACATTGTGGTTCAACCCTAGTGTTTTTTTTGTGTCGGAAAGTTCATACATGTGTACTTTTGTTTTGCTATTTGGATCCAACTTTGAAGTGATGGGTTTCAGTTTTGTGTGTACCCTAATCAATTAAAGGGATAGATAGTTAAATTGAAATCTTCAGAAGTCCTAGATTGTATGAATTAGTTTTAGGTATGGAATTTTTTAACTGCAATCTGGGGTGAAGTAGGATTTGAAACTTTTCATGGTGGAAATACGATATAATAATAATAATAATAATAATAATAATAATAATAGAAATATAGAAAGGTTTGCGGTAACACCATGTAATGACTATCTCTAAATGAGTGGGGGTGGTTCTGAACAGAACCGTTGGTTTCAACTCAACGTTTCGATCGGTATACTCTGATCGTCTTCTTTAGAAATCTGGGGTTAGTTTACAGGGGTCTTTCTTTATGGTATGTGAAACAAACAACGGCATAATGACACATTGTACCATACCTGCCACCTGTTAAAATATAATTGGAATTGTCAAGAATTTTGAGATTACAGGCCGCAATTTTTTTTTTAAACATTGGTATTTCTGACAAGAGACAGCATTGAAGAAGATCAAAAAGTTTTGGCAAATCAGGGTACCAATGTAATTGATGTAAACAAACACTCGGTGAAAACGTTGTATACTTACCCAAGTTTTTGTGGCCAAACTCAGAATATTCATTTTAGTTTTTACCCATACACCGATGTCAGTAAGCACTGTATACTCAGTACGTACCGGAGTTCTGTGAAAAGAAATCACAGGCATGTTACACTGTACTCGAGTGGGATTCGAACTTACACCGTTGCAATTCTAGAGCAGATCGAGATTGCCCGGTGGCTAGAGGCAGTTTGAATCCTAACTCTGAATATCAACAGTTATGAATATGACTTTGTTTACATTTTTTTCTTACTTTCATTCACCTACAGGAGCGCGATTTGTCTGACAGAAAGGAGAAAGATTTCACCCTAGCCATCCAGGCAAGAGACGAGGCTTTCAATGAGTGCCAAAAGGTCAAAGGTCAAATTCAGGTCATGGAGGAGCGGGAAAAACAAAAGGTAAAAAAATAAACTAAGGCCGTGTCTAAATAATGGCTACGGCTGCGGCTAGATTTCCGCGTCACTGTGCATTGAGGTATAGGAAGTCCTTAGCAACACCCTTAGCAACAGTCGTAGCCGTACATGTAGCTGTAGCCGCCAATTCGGACCTGGCCTGATCCTAATTTTTGTTCCCGTAAAGACAGTGGACACTATTGCTAATTGTCAAAGACCAGTCTTCTCACTTGGTGTATCTCAACATATGCATAAAATAACAACCCTGTGAAAATTTGAGCTCAATTGGTCGTCGAAGTTGCAAGTTAATTATGAAAGAAAAAACACCCTTGTCACACGAAGTTGTGTGCTTTAAGATGCTTGATTTCGAGACCTCAAATTCTGAATCTGAGGTCTCGAAATCAAATTCATGGAAAATTACTGCTTTCTCGGAATCTGCGTCACTTCAGAGGGAGCCGTTTCTCACAATGTTTTATTCTATTAACAGCTCCCCGTTATCAAGTAAGGTTTTATGCTAATAATTATTTTGAGTAACTACCACTAGTGTCCGTTGCTTTAAGTACAGTACCAACCGAAAGTGAGTAATCCCACATAGGGGATCCCTCTGTGGAGGGGAGTCACTCCAATGACTTATACCGACATAATTGTTTCCTCTCCCAGGCCGCTAGCTTTCAGAGGAGCCTCACTGATGCCAAGGATGATCAGACCAAGATAGCGTCTACCTTGGAGGGGGTGATGGTATCGCACAAACAGCTGCAGACAGCGGTGGAGAACTTACAGACCGAGCTGGGCCGTAAGGACAGTGAGCTGGTCACACTCAGGAAGGAGAGGTTGGTATTTGCCACCCCCCCCCCCAAAAAAAATCCATTTCCCCCCCCCCAAAAAAAAAAACACCTGGTCCCACAAGTTTCAGATGCTTGAATTCGAGACCTCTTGTTTACATGTTGTTGTTGTTGTGGTTGTTGTTTACAGGGATAGCAGACAGAAGTCCATGGCAGCACTACAGAGAGAGGTAGAGAAACTTCAAACTAATCTCGTAACCATGGAGACGCAAGAAGGTGGTCAGGTAAACAAATTATAAAAACCCAGTGCCCTGGACATAATGTGCGGACCCATTCAAACTCATTTCCCTTTAAAGACAGTGGACACTTGGTAATTTTTCAAAATAATTATTATCATAAAATCTTTCTTAATTACGAGTAATGTGTAATTATGAGAATTGGCTCCCTCTGAAGTGACGTAGTTTTTGAGAAAGAAGTAATTTTCCGCAAATTTGATTTTGAGACCTCAGATTTAGAATTTGAGGTCTCGAAATCGAGCAACTGAAAGCACACAACTTCTTGTGACAAGGTGTTTTTTCTTTCATTATAATCTCGCAACTTCGACGACCAATTGAGCTCAAATTTCCACAGGTTTGTTATTTTGTGCATATGTTGGGATACACCAAGTGAGAAGACTGGTCTTTGACAATTACCAATAGTGTCCGGGGTCTTTGAACCCGTTTTCATTTAACTGCAATTAGCCATAGAGCTACAGTCGAACCACTTGACCATAATCACAATCCCATGTATGCTCTGATTGGTTGTTTTTCTGTAGTTGGACAACGTTCGCAGTGAGCTGAGCAGAGTGAGCAACGACAAGCTGAAACTAAGTCGCACTGTGGATGACCTGCTTCAAACCAACGGTCAACTTCAGTCAACGGCTGAGAGACTACAGAGTCAACTTGAGAAACGTAATCACAAGTACAAGCTCTTACAAGAAGCCAGGTATAAGATCCTTTACTATACCTCCAATCAATTTGAACAGTTATAAGATTTGTTTGAATTTAATCTTTACCATGTTTACTGACTATAATTTTGGTTGTACCGTAACACTGATGTGTGTTAGCACTGTATACTTAGTCTTTTTCCCAACATCCCAACATAATAATAATAATAATAATAATAAGACTTGTAATGCGCACATATCCACCCTGCTGGGTGTTCAAGGCGCAGTAAAACCAAAAACAAAACAAAAACAAAACACAACACAAAGAAAAACAGACACAACAAAATTAGTCATTGAAAACCTGTGACATAAGATAAGTTTTGAGAAGAGACTTGAATTTTGCAGTACAAAGACAAGATCGAAGATTAAGTGGTAGAGAGTTCCAGATGCGTGGCGCGGCTGAAGAAAAAGACCTGTCACCCCATGAGTGTCGAGACTTGGGTTCAATGAGGAGAAGCATAGAACTTGATCGAAGATTCCTTGATGGAGTGTAAACTTGAAGCAGTTCAGAAATATATATCCCACATCCCAACATCCCACATCCCAAGGCATCTTCGCATGTGTACAGTGTATTGTTAATGGTGTTGGTTTCATGTCATCACTGCGCAGTGTGTTCAAATGAGGACATATTATTATAATAGATGTTAAATTTGTATCGGGGATAAAGAATATCAAATTTGGTTTTTACCCATACACCGATGTGTTAGCACTGTATACTGTGATATTTTTTTCACAGGACTCGGGAAAGTACTGAGTATACAGTGCTAACACACATCGGTGAATGGGTAAAAACCAAAGTTGACATGTGAATAACTCATTAATGGATTAATAAAAAAAATTAAAAAATCATATGGCTTAAAGGTACCCAATTTAATTCGCAAAAGCAAAACAAAACAAGTTCTAGAGCACTCAGAAAATAAGTTACGCATGAGAGGGATTTATGAAAGCAATAAAACCTAAACTTATATAGCGCCCTAATCATGTAGCATGGCATTATGAACAAATTAAAAAATAAGAAGCAGAATAATTTCATGAGGAGTAACAAAAAAGTTTTAAAAACAGTTCTAAAAGTTCTTTAAACAAATCTAGTTTATCTGCTGCCACCAAGGATATCTCACCCACCCCCTCAATTTATATTTTAGGAGTAGAGAACAGTCAAGTCTTCAGGAGCAGCTCCACTCCACCGAAGACCGTCTACACTCCCTCCAGCAGCAGCTAGCTAGCAAGAGAGACTCCTCCATCAAGAATGCGACCAAGGAGCTAGCCCACATACAGCAAACCAATACAGACCTCATGACTAGGGTCAAGGAGCTCTCACGGACCAACGCAGACATTCTGAAGAAGGTCGCTAGCCTGGAAGAGACTTGTGGAAAGCAGCGGGATAGGATTCATAGTCTGAAGTCGCAGCTGGAGGGAAGTCACAGGCTAAGGAAAACCAACACGGAGATGACTGAGAAGGTACAAGTTTGTATTTGTAAATCAACTCCAGTGCCCACTTTAAGCAGAAAATTCTGCTCAGCAGAACTAATGCTTGATATAACCGAGTTTAGCTGGTGCACTATAGGTGCACACTGCAAATGGACTAAGAAAATTTGATGCTCTATTAATTGGTGCTTTTCTGGTGTCCATTGGTGTAGGGTTTGTTTTGATTCTCTTTTGGTGCAGAAAACGGGTGAACCAAACGTTCACCAGAACTGCACTGCACCAAACCATGCAAACAGGTTGGGTTGGACCGAGGGCACAGAGTTGCCAACTTTCTCTGATTCTGCGAAAAAGTTTCTTGAAAATAAACTCGTCTTTCACTGGTTCACTACAGATCAAAGACATCAACCGTCAGCTGTCTGAGATGGAAGCAGCTAAACGAGAGTACGCCAGGAAGAACAACGAGCAGGCTAAGACCATCTCTAGCTTTGTCAATCAGGTGTCGGAGTTACAGGCTGATCTGCTGGCCATATCCGGGGTACAGGACAGCATGTCAGAAGCCTCCAGGTAAGGGTCAACCAGCCCCATCCCCCCAGTCCCTGCCCCACAATTTTTTTCCAAATCATATTACAAAAACCATATCAACTCGCTTTTCATTAGTACCCTGGTAAATTTGCCAATAACATTGCTTAAATCTTTCTCAGCCCCTGGGGAGTACACAGCACTGAGCTGCCATGGGCCTCCAAAGGCTTTTCCAAAGACAATGTGAACCTCGACCCTCGCAGGTACCCGTTTAGTACACCCCTGGGTCAAGAGAAGCAATTATAGTACAGCATCTTGTTCAAGGGTACAAGTGTCATGACCGGGATTCAAATCCATTCTTTGTTGACTTAACCAACAGAACTTGAATTCCATGCTCTAAACCATTCCACCATGACATCCTATTACTTGGTGGAAGAGTTCTGGCGAATAATTGCTTGGTTCATACTAAGTTTAGAGCTGCATTGAGCTACTGATGAACCCCTTTGTGTATTTTATTCTCGTGTAGGAAGAAAGACGAGCAAGTTGAGAAAGAGCGATTGCGGCGTGAGGAGATTCAACTGAAGGCCAAGGAGCTCCAGAAGAAGTTGATTCAGCTACAAGAAGAGAAATCCCAGGCAGAGGTGAAGCTTCTAGAAGCCAGCAGCGAGTCCTTCCAGGTAAGCCCCAGGCCAAATTAATAACAGTGGCTTCTTATATAACGCCTATTTTCGTCACTCGGTGACAGTCAAGGCACTTCAACATTCAGTATTCTCCTGCAAGGTATGTGGGACTACTTTTGAATTATGAGACCTGCTTATTTAACGTAGCACCATGCAATGGTTTACAAGGTGGCGCAATATGCTGCCAATCAAACCAGGAACACTAGCGCAAAAAACCCACCTCTGTTTTTATTAGTGCACAACACAATAGACCAACAGCTGTACGTCCCATCCGAAGGACGAAGCATCTTGCTTAAGGACACAGGTGTCATGACTCGGACTTGAACCCACCCTAACAGAAACACCAGAGCTTGAGTACGATGCTCTTAATCGCCAATAACTTTGATACAGTAGCATCGGAAGGTTAGCATGCCTGTTGCTTTGCTAACGGTTAGCACCGCAATGAAATGAACACTCGTACAGTAAGCACAAATCGTACGATAAGCAGCTCTATGAAATTGGCCCCAAGTTGTTTTTGACTTTCCTACCACTTTTCTGAATCAGTTTTTTCTTGTTGTCTCAATAAGCAACTACCTAAAACCTTTACTTTAACCACGCTTCATCTCTTTGGAAACACGCTTTTGTTATTCCCCGGGAGCTGAGATAATAAGGAATGAATTAAATGGCCAAGTGACCATAGTTGAAAGTGCTCTGAGATGCCCTATGGGTGTGAAAAGCCCTATAGATATAGAAACTGGTTGTAATTATTATTATTATTATTCCCCCTCTATCAGATTTCAGCCAATCTTCACGAGGCCCAGTCGTGGTTTAAGACTCGATACGAGACCCTCCAGAAGGAGTTGGTGGAGGCTCGACAGCGTCAGTCCCAGCTGGAGAAGAACAACACGGAGCAGCAACAGAAGCTTCTAGAGGAGAGAATGAAAGCCGCTGAGCAGGCTCAGAAAGCTAGAAATATGATGAGAGTAAGTGCTTTTGGTATCGCCATTTATCTACTTAGAGCAACTGGACGCGCTAGAAGTCTAAAGATCGACTGGTGCAGTCGTTCAGAACAACTTCCAGGCACCTCGGTTTCAGACGTTGATCTTTTCATGAGCCGAACCCTAATGTAAAAGTTGTGTCAAGTTTGCCTCTCTGAAACCAAAATTTAATTGGGTCAACCCAGAGTCGCTCCTAATCAATTTGGTTCTACGCGACTGTTGAGCGCCTGTCTGAACCGGGTGTTAGCTATGTGTGTGTCTACTTGTTAGGTAGATTATGTTCTTTTGAGAACTTCTATTCTATACCGCGAAGTAGATTTTTGTGATTCCGACGACTACTCAGCTCTGAAAAGAACTGTTCTGTTTATAAACTACTACCTGGAGCGAAGGTAGAAAATCGGCCGGAACTACTACTTTTGCTTTAGTGGATTGGGGGGGAATTCTCGTTATTAATTAGTTCCTTGCTTTCACAAGTAGAATTAATAGATTTAATTAAATTTCCTTCTCCTTAATATTTTCTTTTTTTTCTTTAGGCTAGCAGACACGCTCTCAACCAGTTGTCCAGACAGGCAGAATCCGACGCTCAAAAAACTAAATCCCAGATGACAACGATGGTCCAACGATTGCAAGCAGAGAAAGATCACGCGGCGTACACAGACGGAAAACTCAAGAAATTCATGGTGGGTTGTCTTCGTCAATACAGTTCAATCAGAAATTAGTTTTGTTGGGTTGTAGAAGGTGGTTGTGAAAAGTAAACTGTTTTGACAGTAAAGAAAAACCATCTTGAAGGGAAGGTACACGTTTGCTAACTACTCAAAACAAATATTAACTTAAAAACTGACTAAGTAGCGAGCGTTGGAGAGCTGTTGATAGAATAAAACATTGTGCGAAACGACTCCCTCTGAAGTAACATAGTTTTTGAGAAAGGGGTAATTTCTTACTAAAATAATAAAAGACTTCTAGCTAGAAGTCTTTTATTCTTATCTGAATTTGTCCAATAAGGATGTTTTTTCTTTCATAATTTTCTGGCAACTTCGATGACAGATTGAGCCCAAATTTTCACAGGCTTGTTATTTTATGGTTATGATGGGATACACCAAGTGAGAAGACTGGTCTTTGGCAATTACCAAACGTGTACCTTTCCTTTAAGACTCAAAAGACTATCTCAAATCTTCTGATGCCGAAGCCGTCATTTGTCTGGAATTGATAAAAACAAAAATTTATTAGAGCGGGACTTGAACCAACGACCTCCAGAATAATGTGACGGCGCTCTCTTGCAACCAAGCTATCTAGCATGTTGGCAGTCTCCCTCTTTTTGTCTCTATATCTTTGTTTGAGTGTTTTTTTTCAAATAATAAACCACAAGGGAAACTGATTGGGTAGACTTTTAATATGATTTGGGGTTTAACAAAGAAAAAATGACTAGAGCAGGATTTGAACCAACGACATCTGGATTAATGACGATGCTCTTCCAACTGAGCTATCTAGCCGTTTGTTGGCAGTCTATCTATTTTGTCGCTGATTTGTTTGGGGTGTACATGTAAGTCGAACCTGCGACCTGCCCTGGCACTCTACCAACTGAGCTATCTAACCCATTGTAGGTGGTCTCCCTATTTGTCAATATTCCTGTATTTTGTTCTTAATTTGTGCAATGCTTTCATATAAATTCCCTTGTTGGCTTATCATAAACTCAGTGCTGTCTTCTCTTGTTTTGTTGTTCTTGTAGGACGCTAGTGGACAGTACATCGAGGAACTGGCATTCGAGTTGGATCATTACCGTAGTCATGGAGATACACTCTGACCTATAGACTGTTAAGCCCGGTTCATACTTCCTGCGAATGCGAATGGGAAGCGAGTTTTGGTGACGCAATAATCGACACGCACCCCTTTTCCGAGTGTGTGACGCAATGATATTTGGTTCCCATGAGGCATTCGCAGGAAGTATGAACCGGGCTTTAGGCCGTGTCCGAATTGGTGCCTACAGCTAGGGCTACAGCTAGATTTTATACCAAGACCTTCGTTTGTTGTCATTAAACGGTGTATGTAACTTTTGTAGGACGAAAAACACAATGTCCACAGATTTACACTAAACTTACACAGTTTGAAGATAATGATAGTAGAAAGCTTCCCTGAAAATACTGCGTGCTGAGGTGCTGTAGTTTTTGGGAAATGAGTAAAACAATGTCATGAAAATTATTTTCGTCTCATGAGACGAAAATAATTTTAATCATTTACAAACATATTTTCATTACATTTTTTTACTAATTTCTCAAAAACTACAGCACCTCAGTAAGTAATATTTGAAGGGAAGCTTTCCACTATCATTATCTTCAAGCCCTGTAAGTTTAATGTAAATCTATGGACATTTTAAAAAAGTACCCAAATCTTTTATTAACAGAGCCCATCGGTCTGATGTATAATTTGATGTATATTATGAGAGTTTTGTAATATACAGCTATGCTGCAAAATTAACTTATACATTGCATAATTATTTAAGTTTTTTTTATGAACAGAAGAGTAGACTACATTTTTGTTGAGAAAGTCTTAAACTCTTTTAATTTTTTTTTTACATTTGATATGTTTGTAAAGATATTACCGATACTTTACTTTATATGTAAATTGGCTAATACCTTCCAAAAATTTCCAAAGTACCGTTCAGATACAAAATACAGCAGTGGGGCTGTATTTTGTTTTAAGATATATTTATTGGAGAAGTATTTGTTTTAAGATGAACTGAGTTTGAGATAGATTAGAGTCGCACCTCAACCAATTATTCCCCTAAAAATACGCATAAACTTCTACCAGTTCTTTATATATAACAGCATGCAAATTTCCAAATCTTGTTTATTTAGTTTTTGTGAAATTCTGTGCAAGTTCTGTATACAGGGATAATAAATTTCAGAGACTTTCGTGTGATTTAAGAGTTTTTAAAGACTGCCTCGTATACAAAGCAATGCTGTTTTTTAAAAATAAAATGACTCATGCTCAAGTTGATCTGCATCCCTGTATTTTGGTCCCAAAAGCTCCTTTGAATCTATAAAAGTCAATGGGAGTTATCAAAAAGCAGAAATACCATCATTTTACTGTTAAGTTTAGGATCCGACTTTCAGACTATTTTGTCAGTAATGACTCTCACCCCTGAATATTATATAAAATTAAAAGGGCTCAACATTTCATTTATTTTAGATTCAAACAGATAGATTGTATATCTTATTTATCTATGTCTTTACAGAGAGAACTTGCTTTTTTTAATAAAAAGGTTAGCATCTATCCAATTTAAAATTGTCTCAGGATTCAAAATTTTTATATTGGTATTCTGTCAGATAAACAATAAAACCGTCCCATGACGTTTGTCCAATGAGGAGAGCTTTGTTTTGTTATGCTAGTTGGCTCTAAAAGGTTGGGGCTCTTGGTCTGGTACCTTGTCTTGGTCTCAGGTGTACCAGGCTCAATTCCATAAAACTCCTTAAGAAGCAGGATGTTGCTTAACAATTTCCTGTTAAGCAGAGATGTGCAAGATACTAGGCACAAATTGGACATAGACTGGTAGGTTGGCTGGGTAAAGCTTATTCTGGTAAGCAAAATGGCATTGTGCAATGGTACTTGGTGCTTAAGCCGTCTGGGCCCTGGTCTTGACAACAACACTGGCACCAAACAAGAATTTTGGTAAGCTGGGACCAATTTTCGTGAAGAAGTGTAAAGCTCCAAAACATCTTACATTGAGCACAAACGCCCAAACTTCGTAAGCATCACCAGGATCACAAGAATAAAATTACCAGCTTTACCTACGACTATCCTGTTTTATTTTTGTTGGCAGAAAATAATGTTTGTAATATTTTCCGCTAGAGAAAGCAGTTCTGTGAAATTGGGCCCAGGTAACCAGCCAAAGTTTCATAAGTGTCATTGTCTTTTACCACTCACTTGTTCTTGTTGCTCATTATTTGCTATGCAGATTTGTTTAGGCCAGCTGAAATATAATGAAGGGGCAAAACAAAGGGCCATTGCTAGCTAAATTATTGTAAATAAAAGAAATTAGTTCTAGTCCACACAGTTTGTTCCTTCAAAATAAACCAATCAAGATTTTCAATCATTGTTTTCAATTCTGATGGACGATGGAGGTAGAAATATTTCTACCTCCATGGATGGACCATCAGTGATCAATTTGACATCACTTGACACCAGAATTGAGAAGAGGGATGTTTTTGTAAACAACAAGGGAAGGCAGGAAAAGTAGCTTACAATGAAACAATAAGAACTGTCACTTATCCTGAGGGTGTTGGTTGATACTCCGGGTTTGATGGACAGCCTTGTTTGACAAGGAATCTTTTGGTCATGTAATAAACATTGTCTGAAGTTTACAAGGGAGTTTTTGCTTGCCCACGTGCGTAACGCCGAGTTGACTGTTGACACTACTGGCTAAAACAAACTAGGGAGGGCGCACTCCACAAATAGCCCGAACACTTCTACATTTTTACGTTTATCACGTTGATTATTTTTCGTCTGATAACTTCAGGCAAAATGTCTCCTTCAAGACCATCCATAGGATTCATGTAGATGTGGCTGTTCATCAGAGGCTGGCCGGAGCTATCAAGGTATGTTTTAGAGTGATATATTGAGAAATGCGCATTTACTGATACTTTTATGTTTGCATGTTTGCATGTTTTGATTTTAACGTGTACTACACGACCCTTTACCGCACATGATCACCGTACATCCCTGACCGGTGGTACCTGACCATAGTACGGCGCGGCTCTTCTGGCCTGTGGTCTGTTTTCAGTGTACACAATTTTTTTTGTGAGAAATTGTGGGAAAGTTCTCTCCTCTATCAAATTCAAGACTCTATAGGCTTGGAGTCTAGGACGCTTTGTTGTACTTATTTTGAAGAAAACTATTGTCGGGGTCTTTGATGCGGAAGTGTTGGTCCTGCCCATGATCCTGCCTCAATTAAAGGTCTAATGTGTTTGTTGTTTTCTCAAGAGATTTCACATAGTGATTTCTTTTACGGAGTTTTTGCCTCTTTCGCTCTTCATAGATTAACCCCTTTGCTTTGGCGGCAGTTGGTATCCCATAATCCTTTGCTTCAAATACACTACAGTCACACGTTTTGCCGAGTTTCAATTTCATGTCGATTTTGATCAATGTTTTGGCTGGAAATTCACTTTTTTGGCAGGCTATTTTCAGAGGAAGAGGTGAACAATAATGTCGTGCGCCCACTGCACACAGGTTTGAACTGTGTTAACGTGAGTTTATGCCATTTTGACACAGAAAATTGTCTATGGAAAACGTTAC
This sequence comes from Asterias rubens, assembly GCF_902459465.1. Taxonomy (NCBI): domain Eukaryota; kingdom Metazoa; phylum Echinodermata; class Asteroidea; order Forcipulatida; family Asteriidae; genus Asterias; species Asterias rubens. Next base: position 9,999,859 of record NC_047079.1, read on the forward strand.
GTGGTTGACGGTTATTTAAATAACTTTTTTCTGTTTTTTTTGCAGATTTTCTCTTAACAAGTTTGTAAATAACTTAGTAATTTTTTCAGGTTTTCCCTTTTTTCTCAGGTTTTTAAATAACGTTTTCCATGTTTTCTTTTTCTCTGCCAGGTTTGTTAATAATTATTAACTTATTACTTTTTTGTTTTCTCTACAGGTTTGTAAATAACTTATTGACTTTTATTTTCTCTACAGGTTTGTTAATAACTTATTATTTTTCGTTTTCTCTACAGGTTTGTAAATAACTGATTAATTTTGGTTTTCTCTACAGGTTTGTAACTAACTTGATAATTTTCGTTTTCTCTACAGGTTTGTAAATAACTTATTGATTTTTGTCTTTTACAGGTTTGTAAATAACTTATCAATTTTTATTTTCTCTACAGGTTTGTAAATAACTTATTATTTTTCGTTTTCTCTACAGGTTTGTAAATAACTGATTAATTTTGGTTTTCTCTACAGGTTTGTAACTAACTTGATAATTTTCGTTTTCTCTACAGGTTTGTAAATAACTTATTGTTTTTTGTCTTTTACAGGTTTGTAAATAACTTATCAATTTTTATTTTCTCTACAGGTTTGTAAATAACTTATTACTTTTTGTCTTCTCTACAGGTTTGTAAATAACTTACTGATTTTCGTTTCTCTTCAGGTTTGTAACTAACTTATTAATTTTCGTTTTCTCTACAGGTTTGTAAATAACTTGTTGATTTTTGTCTTCTCTACAGGTTTGTAAATAACTAATTGCTTTTTGTTTTCTCTACAGGTTTGTAAATAACTGATTGACTTTTGTTTTCTCTGCAGATTTGTAACTAACTTATTAATTTTCGTTTTCTCTACAGGTTTGTAAATAACTTATTACTTTTTGTCTTCTCTACAGGTTTGTAAATAACTTACTGATTTTCGTTTTCTGTTCAGGTTTGTAACTAACTTATTAATTTTCGTTTTCTCTACAGGTTTGTAAATAACTTATTGATTTTTGTCTTCTCTACAGGTTTGTAAATAACTTATTACTTTTTCGTTTTCTCTACAGGTTTGTAAATAACTTATCAATTTTTATTTTCTCTACAGGTTTGTAAATAACTTATTACTTTTTGTCTTCTCTACAGGTTTGTAAATAACTTACTGATTTTCGTTTTCTCTTCAGGTTTGTAAATAACTTATTACTTTTTGTCTTCTCTACAGGTTTGTAAATATTTTACTGATTTTCGTTTTCTCTTCAGGTTTGTAAATAACTCATTGCTTTTTGTTTTCTCTACAGGTTTGTAAATAACTGATTGACTTTTGTTTTCTCTGCAGATTTGTAACTAACTTATTAATTTTCGTTTTCTCTACAGGTTTGTAAATAACTTATTGATTTTTGTCTTCTCTACAGGTTTGTAAATAACTTATTACTTTTTGTCTTAACTACAGGTTTGTAAATAACTACAGGTTTGTAGATATTTTATCTACAGGTTTGTAAATAACTTATTACTTTTGTCTTCTCTACAGGTTTGTAAATAACTTATTCATTTTTGTTTTCTCTGCAGATTTGTAAATAACTTATTACTTTTTTTTCTCTGCAGGTTTGTATTTAACTTATTGACTTTTGTTTTCTCTACAGATTTGTAAATAATTAATTAATTTTCGTTTTCTCTACAGGTTTGTAAATAACTTATTAATTTTTATTTTCTCTACAGGTTTGTAAATAACTAATTAATTTTTGTTTTCTCTACAGGTTTGTAAATAACTTATTACTTTTTGTCTTCTCTACAGGTTTGTAAATATTTTACTGATTTTCGTTTTCTCTTCAGGTTTGTAACTAACTTATTAATTTTCGTTTTCTCTACAGGTTTGTAACTAACTTATTGATTTTTATATTCTCTACAGGTGTGTAAATAACTTATTGATTTTTGTCTTCTCTACAGATTTGTAACTAACTTATTGATTTTTTTTTCTCTACAGGTTTGTAAATAACTTATTGATTTTTGTCTTCTCTACAGGTTTGTAAATAACTAATTCCTTTTTGTTTTCTCTACAAGTTTGTAAATAACTTATTGATTTTTGTCTTCTCTACAGGTTTGTAAATAACTTACTGATTTTCGTTTTCTCTACAGGTTTGTAACTAACTAATTAATTTGTATTTTCTCTACAGGCTGGTAAATAACTTATTAATTTTTATTTTCTCTACAGGTTTGTAAATAACTTATTGATTTTTGTCTTCTCTACAGATTTGTAACTAACTTATTGATTTTTGTTTTCTCTACAGGTTTGTAAATAACTTGTTGACTTTTCTTTTCTCTACAGGTTTGTAAATAATTTATTGATTTTTGTTTTCTCTACAGGTTTGTTAATAACTGATTAATTTTTGTCTTCTCTACAGGTTTGTAAATAACTTATTACTTATTTTTCTCTACAGATTTGTAACTAACTTATTGATTTTTGTTTTCTCTACAGGTTTGTAAATAATTTATTGATTTTTGTCTTCTCTACAGGTTTGTAAAATAATAACTAATTCTTTTTTGTTTTCTCTACAGATTTGTAAATAACTTATTGATTTTTGTCTTCTCTACAGGTTTGTAAATAACTTACTGATTTTCGTTTTCTGTACAGGTTTGTAACTAACTTACTGATTTGGTTTGTTATAATTATGTGTCCCTGGGCAGATAACTTTTCATCGTGCAAATACGGTGCAATCTGGGGTCAATGCCACAGAATTTCTTTAAATTTGCTCACAATTAGTTTGGTCCTATAGGAAACTCGAATTTTAGATTCTGGGTCATGAGGCTTTTGAGTAACACAAACAGGTCCTTGAACTCTTGACCTTGTATTTTTCAGCTCTGAATATCGGACAAAGATGATTTTTTAGAGCCCGTGATGTAAGAAATTAACTTATTAATGTCAAATATTTTGTTGAAAAAAAAATAATTTTGAGAATTTGACCTGATGGTTTGACCCCCCTCCCAGTGGTGCAATTTTTTTGTTATTCAAACACTTGGCCAAAAGAGGGCTTTAGGTGTTAACCACACCAATTATAAAAATAGGACCTCGTTTAGGCGGGACATTAGTTTGTATTATGTGGGTAGTAGGCCTGCAATGTTGATTGGGTTTTCAGTTTGTTAGTAAATAAACTCAGTGTTGTCTTCTCTGTTTTTTTTCCTAGGTTGTTGAGGGACAGATCGCGGAACTGGTATACAAGTTGGATCATTACCGTTGTCATGGAGACTCACTCTGACCCAAGTGGCATACTCAGTATTGACCTATGAACTTTTTATTGCGATGTCAAAGCAACAGTTTTTGCCAAACAGGTTTGAAAAACTATGGAAAGCCATAAGTTCATAGCATAAGCAGATAGTCATCGTTTGTACGAATGTTACAAAAAATCAAAAATAATGTTCAATTGTTTGGAAACAAACTCAAAAAGAGGTTTTCAGCGCACGAATTTGTACAGAAAATGTTGAATTTGGTCAAAACTATTTTAAACAAGATTGATTGTTTTGCTTTACAAATTAATAGGTGACCATGCCAGCGCCAACTGGCGCTCTTTGATCAACAATAGTAAGGTCTATAGATCCATTAAATATGACCTCACACTCTCAAGAAGAGCCATCCCTGAGGCCAAAAGGAGGCAGATGATTGAACTAGCTGTTCTTTGTGCGTTAAAACTATGTAAAAATAATTTGTGTACATAATATGACACTATTGTAATAAACAGCTATGCTGCAAAGTTAACTTATACATTGCATAATAATATTAAACGAAAAATATAAACAGAAGAGTAGACTACATTTTCTTTCTTTTTTTTCTTTTAAGTCTTATATCCTTTCAAATTTTTATTATAAAGATATTACTGATACTTTGTATTATGTAAACTGGCTATCATACCTTAAAATTACCTTAAAAGTACCGTTCAGATATACAAAATAAAAGCAGATAGTTATCTTTGCTGGAGAATAACCAAGTTTCAGATAGATTAGAGTCTCTACTCAACCAACATAATTATTCATAAAAGTTACCCTTGGCTCAGACATTTGAAGCCAGTTTCAAATATCTTTCCTTTTTTTAGGGGGGGGGGGGGCTGCACAAAGGGGATCGAAATTTAATTAAAGTTTTTAGACTCAAATAGCTAGATTGTATGTGTTTACAAAGAGAACATGCTTTTTAAATAAAAGGTTAGCGTCTTTTCTATGAAAAAGTGCCTCTGGATTCAATTTCATATTGGTGTCCTATCAGATAATAAATAATAAAACCGTCCAATGACGATTGTCAGTTATAAAGACAGCTTTGGTTTGTTATGCTGATTAGTTTCTTGTAGCCTGGGCACACTTTCATAGAGCTGCTTAAGCACAAAAAAGGTAAGTTTTAGCGCAACATAATATTTTGATTACCAGAATGGGGTTACCATCCAAAATAGCGTTCCACATGTATAATTTATGACTGGTATCCTTTTTGCTTAGCTGAAAATATTGCTAAGCCAAATTTCCTGCTTCAGCAGCTATAAACAATTGGTCCCTGGGGTTGGCATGAACACATGGAAAGACACAAGTTGCTTCGGCCGGGCGGGCCAAACGCATTCTGAAATAAACCTTAGGTTCTTAGGAGGGGATATAATAAAATACACTTCACTTTTTGTTTGATTTATTTTTCACCCAGATGTCACCATTTTGCGCATCATTCTCTAAGATCTCTAAATTATCTTGAATAATAACACTTGTACCTAGGCATACCAGTGTTCTCGGGTATTGGACCTTTCTTGGTCTCAGTTGTATCGGACTGGTTGCTTAATGAAGGATATTGCTTAAAGATGCTATGTCAGATTTTTACCGATTCGACCCAAAAATTTTGATTTAAAATTCAATAGGTATTTTGAACGGGGTCGAGAAAGTTACAAGCTTGCATTCGAGCCATTGCTCGGAAAAGTCCGCCAATTATTAGTAGCAGTGAAATAAAGTGCTCAAAAATTTTTGTCGGGACCCCGACAATAATTATATCACGTGACCAATTCTTATGTGTTTTATAAGAAACGTTTTAAATTTTGGTCATGGTTCCTAACCATTAAAGGGTCTATGTAACTTTTGTAGGACAAAAAACACAATGTCCACAGATTTACGCTAAACTTACACAGTTTAAAGATGACGATAGTAGAAAGCTTTCCGTGAAAATATTACGTGCTGAGGTGCTGTAGTTTTTGGGAAATGGGTAAAACAATGTCATACAAATAATTTTCGTCTCATGAGACGAAAATTTATTTAAGCATTTACAAACATTATTTTCAAGGTTTTTTTTTCCTCATTCTCAAAAACTACAGCACCTCAGTAAGTAATATTTTGAAGGGAAGCTTTCCACTATCATTATCTTCAAACCCTGTAAATTTAATGTAAATCTGTGGACATTTTGATAAAGTACCCAATTCCTTTAAAAGTAAAAGTTAAACTTTTTTTAAATAGAGCGGGTAATACTCTTTGAAATACCATTCACTCAAAAAAAAATCAGTTTTTTAATGTTTGGGGCAAAAAATCTGACATAGCATCTTTAACATTGCTCAGCAGAAATACTAGTCACAAATTAGTTTTACTTAAATTAATAGTGTGTCGCTCGAACATTATTCTGGTAAGCAATAATGTTATTGTGCTAAGCTACTTTTTGTGTTTAAGCAGCTGCATGAATCTGCTTAAGCAGGAAATAAGCAGGAATGCTCGGGATTCTTGTTAAATTTAGTTGTACATAATAACATGGTAGTTTGGCGCGTAAAGATTATTCGGGTAGGCAAAGTAATGTTATTATGCTAGCTACTTTTTTTTATAGCAGATCTGAGTCTCTACAACACTGACCCCAAACAATAATTTGGTAAGCTTGAAATTTTCATGAAGCATTTAAGCACAACAAATCCTACTGAGCACAAACAGGACCAAACTTATATGCATACCAGAATATTTAATACCAGCAAAAATGTCATTAATTGTCGTTGGCAAAACAATTGTTATGTATTTTTGGAAGCAGTTCTGTGAAATTCGGCTAAGGTAACAGCCAAAGTTCCATCACGTTTACAGGCCTAGTGGTGCAACTCACGTTTTGCTCATTATCTTTGCTAAGCAGATTTTTATTTTGCTTAAACAGCTTTTATGGAAACGAAGAAGACAGTTCTAGCTAATTGAATATTAAATATTAATAATTATTATAAATAAAAAAAAATTAGCCACACAGTCTGTTTGTTACTTCAAAGTAAACCATCAAGATTTTCAATCATTGTTTTCATTTTCTGAAACTGTCCATAAATATTACTTACAAAAGTCTGAATAATACGGACTTGGGCCCTTTTCGAATCCATGGCTTCGGTTAAAGATTCGGCACTGATGGCTAGCTTGCCCCCACCCCCAGAAAACCAATTTTAATGTGTTTAGCGTGAAATTTGTTCTTGGATAAAAACACTGTAGGCCTACCAACCAAATTTCCATATTTTGTTTCATATTGCTTATTACTGATAGTCAGCTGTTGTTTGCTTATCCTGAAAATCACGTGGAAATTTGTTTTTATCAAGGAAGAAATGTCATGCTAAGCAAACTAATTGTGTGCTGAGCAGCTAGAGCCCTAATGACTAGCACCCGAGCCGGCACTTCTTAATTGGAGTGCGCCCTCTGTAGCTCAGTTTAGGCAGGTAGCAACGAGGGAATTTTTGACGTTGATCGTGTTGTTGTTTTTGTCATCTAAAAACTCAGGCAAAATGTCTCCTTCAAGACCGTCCATTGGATTCATGAAAACGTAGCTGTTCATCAGCGGCTGACCGGACCTATCAAGGTATGTTTTAGAGTGATATATTGAGAAACACGCATTTCACGATACTTTTAAATTTGTAGTTTGCATGTTTTTATTTTAACGAAATCACGATCCTTCTCACCGTACACACCGGACCGGTGGTACCTGACCATTGTACGGCGGCAACCCTCTGGCCTGTGGTGGGTGTTGTACGTAGTTGTACGTGGTTGTACAGCTAGATACAGATACATACATATGATTCGACTACAAACTTGAACTGATTAGTTGGCTCTGCTTACACTTTACAGTAGATTTTCAACAAATTGATCGTTTATTATTTCAACCAAAGATTCCAACCAACCATAGACCAAACAGGGTGTTTTTTTAAGGAGGTCCCACAAGTATTGGGTTTTTTTCGTGGGAAATTTTAAAGACTTTGAATTAAATTTTTCGAGTTTTTCTAACATTTTTATGCCAACTTAATTAAATTGCCGCTGGTCAAGATTGGGACACAATAAATAATTTGACATTATTGTTTTGGTTTACTTTTGACAATAATTCTGTCTTTGCAATTGATCTGCAATTTTAGCATTTTAATTTTGAGAAACACAACTTTATTTAAGGCCATTTTGATGCCAAGTAAAATTATACATTTTTGGCTGTGACTTCATAGTATTTCATTGTGATCTGTTTATGAATACATGTTTCACATCATTACAAGGTTGGTTTTACAGTTTGCATAAACAAAACAAAAATCCGAAATTTAAAAAAAGTACTCTTTTCAATTTTTTGTTGGGACAGGCAGAACTTTAGTGGGGGCATTGATGCCAAATTGTTGGTCCTACCTCCACTAAAGGTCTAATGTGTTTTGAAGTTTTCTCTTGGGTTTAAATTATTTACATATTAACGAGAAACACAATTTTTTGCCTCAAACATAAAACCTTTAAATTTGTGAGAATTGTTTTTTTACAAATTTCTCATGTTTAAATTTGTTCACATAGTTTTAAGAAACACAATTTCAGGTCATTTGATACCAAGTTAGAAAAATTTTCGGTCCTGCCACAGACATTAGACCTTTAAATTATTTTAAAAGTTTCTCTCTTAGGTTCAAATTTTTGGACACAATTTATGAGAAACGCAACTTTTTTCCCTAGGTTATAAATTTGTACCTGGAGTAGATCTCATAATTCAAACCTCAAAATACAGTCCCACTTACCTTGCAGGAAAAACTGAATGTTGAAGCGCCTTGAGCGTCACTGGGTGGCGGATATGCACGCTTTTTAAGAAGCCAATAATAATTATAATAATAATTATATATTATTATACCAAGCTGGAAAATTGCTGGTCTTGCCTAAAACATAAAGACGCTTAAATTTGTGAGAAATTTTCAAAAGTTCTCTCTTAGGTTTAAATTTTTTTAAGTTCTTGCCATGCCCAATCAAACATTTTATGTGGACTGAATGTTGTTTTGACATTACATTGTTATATTATTATTTTCTTTTTTAATTGCAGATCTCATGTGGATTTTTGGAAAACCAAATGCAGCATGGATTTCACACTTGTCAAGCGACAAAACTACCCCGTTTGGAAGAATATACATTGTGGAAGGGACATCTGATTCATACATGGACAGCAATTTCTGATCCCTGCATGGACAGCAACATCTGATTGTTACAGCGTACATCAACATCAAATTCCTACATGGACAGTTATTGAACAGCAACATTTGATTCATACATGTGCAGCAATGTTTATTCTTAAATGGACAGGAATATCTGATTCATGAATGGACAGGAATATCTGATATGTGAGGTTAATGGTTACATCAAGAACGATCATCACAAACATCTGTAATTCAGGATTTTTGCAGACAGTACACAGTTGAAGGACAAGCTAAAAAGTTTCTTTTATCATGTTTATTAAATCCTTAAAAAGTCCCAGACATTAAATAATTCAGTGTTTAGTTATCCATTTCAAACTTGCATCATCGTAATGACACTGTGAAATTATGAGGTTTAAAACTTAAGAAACTGTACGGTTATTCATGATCCTTGAAATCAGTTTAGGTTAATTAATTGATATGCGCAACAATGAAGTGTCAATGACTTTCTAAATACTTGGGCCTACTGATGTAACAGCCAATATTATTTTAGTCTTAGTTTATTACTGATCTTTGAAGTAATTGATGATGTTTTTTTGTTTTCAAGATTCTTAATAAAAAAATGATAACCTTTGAGAATATAATTTTTATTTTCAGTGTAGGCCTACTTATTCATGATCCATGTCATTAATGTTGCCACAATTATTTCCACGTCAGAGTGTTAGTAATTACTTGATGTCAATAATTTATTGGTAAAAAGCTGATTATATATATTCTAGATTTAATTAAGAATGAACGATTAACATAAACTCATGTTATAGCATTGACACATTGTAATTCTGTGCTATATTAAAATTGTTCATTATTATTACCGTAATAAATAAAAATGGTACAATATTATAATCTAAACCTGTTTTTGTCTGATTGTCATTATTTTGTTGTCAAACCTGTATTTATTTGTTTAAAAAGGTTTATTTGACTTCATAAAACGAAACAAACATGTGCAAACCATGCAATCTTAGCGTATTCACATTTTATTAAATTTTATAAAATAAAAATAAATTAATTAAATTTTATATTAAAATAAACAGACAACCAAGTTTATGTTTCCTTGTGGCCGAGTAGGCTTTTGATGGTAGTCTTGATTCAAGAATTTTATTCTTGAGAAAGCGCCCTCTTGTGACATTATTAATTACTTGTGGCAATATAACTACATATTAATCAATATCGCCACAAGAGGGCGCTCTCTCGACGACTGATCCAGAGACTAATCGCAACTTGGTAGTACACGTGTATACACATGTGTACGTCAAACTTCGTTCTAATGTTTACCACCTCAAAAAAAATTTTTCCAACCCGGAAGACGCCATAGCCTAGCGGATAGGGAGACGGCTTCGAAGACATCTTGGAGACATCTGTGCGGGTTCGAGCCCCGGCCTGGACACCACCACCATGGAGACACGCTCACCAGAGGAACGCCCATGGACCCCGGACCACGACGAGGAGGCAACACGGCGGAGATGCAACAGGGGGAGGCGTGGACCCGGAGAGAGAGAGAGAGGTGGAGCGGTGGACCAGGCAGGAAGGAAAGTGGAGACGAGATTTTTTTTTTTTATTAAATTTTATTTAATTTTAATTAAAAAAAAAAAAAAAAATTAAAATTAACGGTGAATGGTTTTCTTAAAATCGCCTGAAACGCACGCTCGTTAATTTATTTTATTTTCCATCAAAGAAAATCCAAAATTGTAAAAACTTGCAAAAATCACCACTAATTTTTTCATTTTTTTATTTCTTTTTCTTAAAATCGCCTGAAACGCATGCTCGTTAATTTTTTTTGAAATCTAAATTTTTTTGGAAAAAAAAACATGAAAATCACTGAAAATTACCAAAATTGAGAGTTAAAACACTTAAAACAGCATTAAAACAGTGCGTGATACAACACTCCAGAGTATCTCTGTTGACATTCTACATATAATAGGCATTCTGGTGACAAACAAACTTACAGGAAATGGTCGTTTCAATAAATAATTGCTTAAAATTACTCTAAATTGGCACTTAGCGTAAGTTATAGGTGCTTTATAACTCTCTTTTTACGACAATTTAATTGCACAAAACACACGTTCGTAACTTGTAACCTTCAAACTTCTTATTTTAAGTATTACAAAATAATGTATGCGCAGCTTAACTGTGAATTACGAAGCTGGCATATTAAAAGCTGTTGTTTAAAAGGGGCATTTACACACATAACCTTGATAACTTATCAGCTAAGTGTATACACATAATACATGTATAGGAGAAATCAAACAAGTGTGTGAAGAAATTAGTCTGGCACCTAAATTAAGAATAAGTGTTGTATAAGCACTAAGAGGCTTGGAGCCAGACTTCAAAAGATGGTGCAAAAATTGTATGGAAGCTTACAAGGACCATCTGCATTGCCAAGTTTCCACATTAAATACATCAGAAAATCATAAAAAAATACTATAACTATTTATTTTGGGGTTCTCATGGATTTGCGAAATCTAGTTTTCAAGATAAAATGGTAAAAAGATACGGTACTGTACTTTCAATGCTAAGAATAAAACTTTATGGAAATGCAGATGTTCACTCCAAGTTTCCATATATTTGAATTCCATTAAAACAGAAGGGCCTGCTCGGTTCGTACAATGTTTTGCAGATAAATATAATCACGCGTGATACAAATACATCACATTTACCACATATAAATATCAAACTAAGTATTTAAAACATGTTTCAAACTCTGACATCTGTGTAAAGTTATGTTTTAAAACTGTACATGTTAGCCTATATGTTGCATGATTGTTCACTACACTGCTGATATTCAGTAACAAATGTTAGTCGTAGCTTTGTTTTCTGCATTTCATTACCCATTCTTCAGGCCTGATGCTTCATTCTCGTAAGGGCAAGGCAACTTTTTCTCAGTAAAATGCCAGAGTGTGAGGGAAATTTGAATTAGTACCAGAACATTTCAATGGGCACCAAGGCAATGACCAAGGCCGCGTGCATGGGGGCAATTGCTGCGTAACTTGTCTCTGCAAGGCCTGATGATTCAATGGAGCTACAAAATGCACACAACAATATTCAGCAAAGTTTTTACTTCATAACAAAAAAAGCCACATAGGGCTGTACATGGTAAAGATCTGTTTACGAAGTTCACCTTTGCTTTGAATTAAAATTAATAGCTTTTGAAATAAATATCAGCTTTGTTTATCAGGTTGTAAACAGTACAGATTGATGTCTGAGTGGTTTTATAAGAATCCATGTAAACAGATCTTTTTACAATAGTTAAAACGCACTACGTGAGACGTACCTTACAATCTTAGTGTTGAATGAATCACAAAGTTGAACTGAACTAGCTTGAGACGCTGAGAAGATGACGTATTTGAAATCATGATGAGGCAGCATCTCACAGGCTCTCGTCAGTCAAGCTGGCGCATCTCATACCAAGGCCTTTTATCATCTTGAGTGTTCTATAAAAAAAAAATCAAAGGACAAAAACTTAAACATGAATTACATGTCCTTGAGGTAAAACAAGTGCATATTGTTATATGAAATTCAGTTTGCCGCATGGGCTGATGATTGGTGGTGGATCCAGATTGGCAAAAAGCTGTTATATCCAAAAAGGTGATAATATTGGGGTTGGGTCTTTAATAACCGACACTTGGTGTACCAGCTCTTCTCGCAGCCACTCTCTAGTGTAGTCTCACCCCCATCCATCACATTAGGTGGTTTGAACAGGGGGCAGGTTGTAATGATATGATCTGCCGTTTGTTCTGCTGCACCATAATTGCAATGGTACAGACTTGAAGTACAAGGGGGTAAAAGTATTGGCAATGGGTCTAGAAAAAAAGTTGGTGTTTATCACTTTTGGCAGTGATACAGATTTGTGTACAAGAGGTTAAAGTATTGGGGACGGGTCAAGAACAGAAGACAGGAGGGTACAGACTTGAAGTTCAACCACAGCCCCCCCCCCCCCCCTTACCCAAGTCTATGAGATGATAGCGTATCATTGTACCCTCATATCTAGTTATGAGGCGAGATTGAGAAAGTGTAGGGGAAAAAAACAATTAAATTGTTCAATTTGATGTACAGTGTCACTTTCTTTACATTATTTCACTGAAAAAGTACCAGTAGACCCCATTCACTGTCAAGGGTAAACATTTGGAGTGGGTTTCTGAATGGCAGCGGAAGGGTTGCATCTGAGCTGATACAGATTTGAAGTAGAAGGGAAACATTTTGGGTGGACCCTGAGATGGCAGACAAGAGGGGGGGTGAGGGGTTGCATGTTTTGGGTTGATACTGATTCAAAGTAAAATGGGTAAAAATGTTGGGGTTGGTTCTGAGTGACAGACAACAAGTTGCATACATAAACTTTGGGTTGATAAAGTAGAAGGGGTAAAATTTTAGGGGTGGGTCCTGAAGAGCAGACAAGGGGTGTGTATGTTTTGCTTTTGGCCTGAAACATATTTACAGCAGACGGGGTAACATGTTGGGGTTTGGGCCTAAATGGCAGACAAGGGGTAGGCCTACATGTCTTGGTTGATACAGATTTAAAGTTTAATGTTAGGGGCGGGTCCTGAATGGTAGAAGAGTGGGGTGCATGATTCAGATTGGTACAGATTTGAAGTATTATTTATTTATTTATTTATGTTTACTCTTACTTAAAGAAATGTTTTGCTTTACTCCGTAATATAATGTAACTGTTGTTATTCTTTTATGAGAGTATGGAAATAAATGTATTCTTGAATTGAATTGAAAAGTAAGTAAAATGTATAGGGTGGGTCCTGAAAGGCAGACAAGGGGAGTGCATATTGAATTGATACAGATTTGAAGTAAGCGGGGTAACATGTTGGAGGCGAATCCTAAATGGCAGAGGAGTGGGGACAATGGTGATTGATACCTTAGATCACCTAAGTTAACTGCTGCTTCAATAATGCTTTAATATTGTTGTGAATTATTTTTTATCAGAAAAGATTTTTTTTTTTTTTTTTACATTCTAATTTTTTAGCAGTTTTAAATGAGTGGGAATTATGGACATGGGAGTTAGATGCCACTTGGGTGAGGAAAAAAATCATATTTGTGATTAAAAAGGTGGCCTTCTTCTTTCTTGTACAAAGCCAAAACGAGAAACAAAAGGAACACGTTGCCCTGGATTGGACGAGTTGGTCTTTGGTGTAATCCACACACATTTGCCTTGAAATTGCATGGTTTCCCTTTTACTGTGCGAACTAAGGTAAAAGGAAAACCACGCAATTTCGATGCATGTTTGTGTGGACCATTGTATTCTACTTTTAAAACATCTTTCTAACCATATGCATTTTATAACAAACGGTTACAAACGCTTTTCAAAGACCAACTCGACCGATCCAAGGCAACGTGTTCCTTTAAAGTAATGTATGTGGGCTTCAGATTGAAGTACAAGGGGTTACATGTTGGGGCGGATCCTGGGAGGTAGAAAAGTGGGGTGCATATTTTGGATATACTTTAGATTGCCGTGAAAACTATAACACTTTTTTTTCACTGCTGCTTTAATATTGTTTTTTATGTTGTTTGAAATAAATTCCCATCAGAAAACATACCTTTTTTAACATTTTCATTTTTTAGCAGTTTTTATTGAGTGGGAATTAAAGAGATAGGGGGTTGACCTAGATGCTAGTTGGGTAAAAAAAAGCTATCATGGATTTACAAAGTGTAAAAAGCCAAAACGAGAAACTGTTTTGTTTTTTTAAAGTATGTGGGCCTAAGATACATTTTGAAGTAGAAGGGGTATCATGTTGGGGCGGATCCAGCAAGGTAGAAAGTGGGGTGCATATTTTGGATTTTTCACTGCTGCTTCCATTATGTTTTTAATGCTGTTGTTAATAAACTTTTATCAGAAAAACATCTGTTTGTTAACATTCTCATTTTGTTAGCAGTTTTCAATGAGTGTGAATTATAGACATAGGGAGCTGACCTAGATGCCAGTTGGGTGAAAAAATGCTATCTTGGATTACAAAAGTGGCCTCCTTTCTTGTAAAAAGCCAAATTGAGAAACCTTTTTTTTTGTAAGTATGTGGGCCTCAGATACACCTTGTAATGAAGGGTATCATGTTGGGGGCGGATCCTGAGAGGTAGAAAAGTGGGGTGCATATTTTGGTTAGATTACTGTAAAAAACTTTTTTGTTTCACTGCTGCTTTAATGTTGTTTTGAATGTTGTTTTAAATAAACTTCATCAGAAACATCAATTTTGTTTACATTGTTTACAAGTGGGAATTAAAGACATAGGGGGTTGACCCTGATGCTAGTTGCCTGAAGTAGAGAATGGCTAAGGTATTTGGGTGGGGCCACAATGGCAGACAAGTGGGGGGATTTGGGATTGGTGCTTTTAAAGTAGAAGGGGTAACATGTTTGGGACAGGTTGAGATGGCAAAAAAAGGGTGCATTATGGGATAAAATTACAGATTTGACTTGATAGGGTACCATATTTGGGGGGGGGGGTACAAAATAGCAATCAATTATTGGGGATCTTGGGATGGTTGCATACTGGACACTAGGAGGGTAATGAAATGGAGAAGGGTCAACAGAATGGCAGAAAAGTGGAAGGTTTGGAGTACTAGAAGAGGTAAACAAATTGGGGAAGGGTCCAAAAGGACAAGAGGGGATTGCTATGTCAGGGGCGTGGCTTGAGATTGGCAGAATAGAGGGCCAGGGCATGTTAGGAATAGGGGCTGGTTGACAAATTAGATGGTTGGTATCTAAATTCAGACAATTGGTGATGAGAGTATAAAATTTGAGAACTCACCATTATAATTTGAAGCAGGGAAGTTCAAAACTGATTAATGGTGAAACTGCTAGTCCTTGAATTTGATAAATTCATATTCACCGTGAGTTGAACAGTCCAGGGCAATGCGATCCATCTGGAGTAAAACAAGGAAGCAACAAAATAAAATACCCTTCAATACAGAGTTTGCCTGTGTTTACTTTCCCAAGTGGTAATTCTGTTTTTATTAGGGGTGGGGGAGGGGGAAGGGCGGTAACCCAAAACAGAAAGGAGAAATTTAAGTACCGTTAGCTTAAAGGGGCAAGACTATTTTAATTTAAGCCTATAACAAACTTTGAAAGTGGCACCAGGGCAAAGACCAAAAGGCAATAATAGAGGTATTGGCTTTTGTGTCCTTTGCTTTTAGTTTGTAATTTTTTAGCCTCAGTCAGCCGAGTTGGGGTTGATCGGGTGCAGGTAGGTAAATATAAGGGTGACTTTAGTAGACAGCCAGCCACATTGACTCATTATGAACACAGAGTGAAGCCAGAGATCACAAGTTTTCCAGAGGGAGGCAAAACTCTCATGGCATGGACTAGAGAGAGAACATGCAACACCAACTCTCAAGCATTGAGTCAAACCATGGAGGGTTCTACGGGCCAGTCACACTGCAGTGATAATGAAACGATGTTAACAATGCATGCCTTCAAATAAGCATTCGGCGCAGAGCAATTCAACCAATGGAATGCATTCTCTTTGCCTCATGATCATTATGGTTTTCTTTATCGCTGCAATGTGACTGGCTCTTTATTTCTCCATGGTCAAACCAAATATTTTTTAGCTCTATGTTCAAACACTAAAACAGGGTCATCTCCCTAGCTAGGAATCAAACATGGGCCAAAGTACATTTGACGGGGTGAGATCGAGAGACGTTGGGGGTGGGTCCTGAATGTCAGACAAGTGGGGTGCATAAGGATCGATACAGATTTGAATTGAAAGGGGTAAAATGTTGGGGTGGGTCCTGAATGGCAGACAAGTGGGGTGCATAGGATTGGTACAGATTTGAAGTAGAAGGGGTAAAATGTTTGGGGTGGGTCCTGAATGGCAGACAAGGGGGTGACTGTTTTGGGTTGATACAGATTGGAAGTAGAAGGGGTAAATTGTTGGGGGTACATGGCAGACAAGTGGGGTGCATAGGTTTGGTACATATTGGAAGTAGACGGGGTAAATAGTGGGGTTGATTGGACTGAAAGAAAATAGTTCAAACAAGTTTTGGCAGGTTCAAAATGGCAGACACATTTGAAAGAAAAGGAATGGAGAACAAAACTGGTTCTATAAAGTGGTTCTTGTGTTCTTTTTGTTATGTGTAATACTTCGGGCAAGTCACCCCACCCCCACCCCACCAAGGAGTGTCCTTACGTCCATGCAAATAAGTTGGTGCATATTACATGTATATAGGGATGAAAAAACACCATCAGACAAACCTTAAAGTCCTGAGAGTGAACTAAATAGCCAAGCTGAACTGAAGTAACTTGAGGCAGTGTGAAGATGACGTACTAAATGCTTGATGATGCTGGATCTTTTTTAGGCTCTTTTCAGTCTTTGATAAGTGAGGCTTGCCATCATCATCTTGAGTGTTCTGTAAGCAGAAAGTCAAAGGACCAGAATAATGAATGAAGTGATGTATTGTGTTAGGGTTTATTATGTATTCGAGAAGGGGTGATAATTTGCAAGCCTGTATTCTTTATTTTATTTTGAAAGGGAAAGGGCACCAAGGCATTTTCTCCTTATTAGGGTGGACTAAGATTGGTAAAAGTGGTGAAAGTTAAAAGGACAAATTATAAATATTAGGAGGAATATTATTTGGTAGGTCCATAAAGGCAGACAAGTGGGGTATGTTGAAGATTTCAAGCACAACCGGTCAAACATTTTGGGATTGATCCAAATTGGCAGAAAAGTTGAGTGCATATTTGTAATTAAAAATTACGTAGGATTTGAAGTTTGCAAGGTGAAAAAACAATATGGAAAGGTTTGCGGTAACACCACGACTATCTCTAATGAGTTGGGGTGGTTCTTCTTGACAATCAGAGCATACTGATCGACCACCGAGTTGAAACCAAAGAGCCACCCCAATTAGAGATAGTCATTTATTACCGCAAACCTTTCCATATGATTAAAACAAATTCAACATCAATTGTACCTTATCCTACTGTTAAACAATTAGCCAAGTTGAGTTGAAGTAGCTTTAGGCAGAGAGGAGATGGCGTTTTTGAATTCATGACGATGCTGCATCTCATTGGGGCTGTCTCATTTAAGCTGTTCGAACCAAGGCTTGTCATCATCCTGAGTGTTCTATAAACAAAAATTCAAAGAACAGAAAATAGTTGCATGAATAACATTTTAATCAAGCAGGAAAACAAATCAAATATTTGGGGCAATCACATTTTGATTAAAGGTCAATAACAGGTAGAATAGAAATCTGGGTGGTTCCCTTTAAAGCCATTGGACACTTTCGGTAAATAGTATTGTTCACAGGCCCACACTTTGTGTATCACAACTTCTATATCAAATAACAAACCTGTGAAAATTTAGGCTCAATCGGTCATCGGAGTCGGGAAAAAATTACGGGAAAACCCATTCTTGTTCAGTAAATCTGTAAACTTTTAATTTTTTTTCTGTACCGAAAGTGTCCAATGGCTTTAAACGCCCCCCCCCCCCCCAACTATAGAAACTTGACCAATTTGAAGTGAAGAGTAACAATGTTGGGACGATCCTGAATGGCAGCATCTGGGGTGCACCATTTCAATCATTCAGGAAAAGCAGCTTGAGAATTCTTAAATTATGTTATCCTCTCGTTGCCTCCATCATGAAGTTAAGTTAAGTATCAGCTGATCAGCCTTGGCCCAAACATCATTTCATCAATTATCCCAAAAACTTTAGGGATGATTGATGAAATCTCACTATTATTCAGATTTAATGTTTACTGTGAGTCCAACAACTTACAATACAATACAATACAATATAATACAATACAATACAAGGAACACATAGCCCATTTTTGGTGAGATCCAGTTTCAAAAAAGAAATGGAGAGGACTATAGAACTACGTATACCGCAGTGTAGTAGGCGCATAAAAAAGGCACAACGCTTCGAATTTTGCACAAAAGTTATACATAATGAGTTACGTGGAGATCGACAACATCAGACATTGATGATCGGATGGACCATCAGCCCATCAGTGATCAATCACCTCCCTGAGTCCATGGATCAATTGATTGACAATACATGACAGCAAAACTGAGAAAGGGATGCTTCCTGTAAAAATGTAAACAACAACTTCCAAAGAAGGAAACGTAGCTTATATTCAACAATTATATAACTAACTTACCCTGAGGGTGTGGGTTGATACTCCGGTTTTGATGGACGGGCTCATTTGACGAGAAATCTTTTAGTCTTGTGTAAGAAACATTGTCTGAAGTTTACAAAGTTGAACAGTTTTTGCTTGCCCACGTGCGTAAACGCCATGTTGACTGTTGATATTCGCTCGTCCCCAGCGCCTTGCTTTAACCAAAGGCGCTGGGATGGGCAAACGTAACACGCACTGTCATTGGCTTAATATAATGCGCAGTCCCATCATGCATCACACTCATACTGCACCATATTGCTATGCACTGTACGCGGGCGCGTGACGTACTTCCTGAACAAGAATCTGTGCAAGCGATTAGCCCATCCCAGATTGGCCGCTGGGGCCGAGCGAACTGTTGATACTACTGACTAAAACAAACTAGGGAGGGCGCACTCCACAAACGGCCTCGTGAAAAACATTCATTGTGTCACTGCTCATGTTGATATAATTTTATTGTCATCTAAAAAGTAAGGCAAAATGTCTCCTTCGAGACCACCCATCCGGATCATTTGATGCGAAATTGTTGGTCCTGCCTCAATTAAAGGTCTATCGTGTTGTGTTTTTTTATTTTCTCAAGAGATTTCCCACGGGGATTTCCCTTATAGGGAGTTTATGCCTCTTTCGCTCTTCATTAATGACCCCCTTTGGCCGGCCGTGTATCCCACAATCCTTTGCTTCAAATACGCCATAGTCACACATGTTTCGCTGAGTTTCATGTCGATTTTGATCAATGTTTTGGATGGAAATTCACCTTTTTGGCAGTCTAAATTTTCAGAGGAAGAGGTAAAAAATATCGTGCGTTCACAGCACACAGGTTTGAACTGTTTTTACATGAGTTTAATGCCGTTTTGAGACAGGAAATTAATGTAATGTGGTTGACTAGTGTACATGTGGACACGTATGTAATTGGTACATAAGATATGATGTACATGAGAGATGTATCATGATTCGGGTTTTTTTCTCTACAGGTTTGTAAATTATAAATAACTTATTAATTTTTGTTTTCTCTACAGGTTTGTAAATAACTTTTAATTTTTGTTTTCTCTACAGGTTTGTAAAGAACTTATTCATTGTGTTTCTCTACAGGTTTGTAATTAACTTATTATTTTTTATTTTCTCTACACAGGTTTGTAAATAACTTATTGATTTTTGTTTTCTCTACAGATTTGTAACTAACTTATTGGTTTTTGTCTTCTCTACAGATTTGTAAATAACTTACTGATTTTCGTTTTCTCTTCAGGTTTGTAACTAACTTATTATTTTTTGTTTTCTCTACAGGTTTGTAAATAACCCATTGCTTTTTGTTTTCTCTACAGGTTTGTAAATAACTGATTGACTTTTGTTTTCTCTGCAGATTTGTAACTAACTTATTGATTTTTGTCTTCTCTACAGATTTGTAAATAACTTACTGATTTTCGTTTTCTCTTCAGGTTTGTAACTAACTTATTATTTTTTGTTTTCTCTATAGGTTTGTAAATAACCCATTGCTTTTTGTTTTCTCTACAGGTTTGTAAATAACTTATTGACTTTTGTTTTCTCTACAGGTTTGTAAATAACTAATTAATTTTTGTCTTCTCTACAGGTTTGTAAATAACTTACTGATTTTCGTTTTCTCTACAGAATTGTAAATAACTTATTAATTTTTGTTTTCTCTACAGGTTTGTAAATAACTTGTTAGTTTTTATTTTCTCTACAGGTTTGTAAATAACTTATTGATTTTTGTTTTTTTCTACAGATTTGTAACTAATTTCTTATTGATTTTTGTCTTCTCTACAGGTTTGTAAATAAATTACTGATTTTCGTTTTCTCTACAGGATTGTAACTAACTTGTTAATTTTTGTTTTCTCTACTGGTTTGTAACTAACTCATTGCTTTTTGTTTTCTCTACAGGTTTGTAAATAACTTACTGATTTTCGTTTTCTCTACAGGTTTGTAACTTACTTATTAATTTTTGTTTTCTCTACAGGTTTGTAAATAACTTATTACTTTTTGTTTTCTCTGCAGATTTGTAAATAACTTACTGATTTTCGTTTTCTCTACAGGTTTGTAACTTACTTATTAATTTTTGTTTTCTCTACAGGTTTGTAAATAACTTATTACTTTTTGTTGTCTCTACAGATTGTAACTAACTAATTAATTTTTGTTTTCTCTATAGGTTTGTAAATAACTTATCAGATTCTTTTTTTCTCTACAGGTTTGTAAATAACTTATGACTTTTGTTTTCTCTACAGATTTGTAAATAACTAATTAATTTTTGTTTTCTCTACAGGTTTGTAAATAACTTATTACTTTTTGTCTTCTCTACAGGTTTGTAAATAACTTATTGATTTTTGTCTTCTCTACAGGTTTGTAAATAACTTATTAATTTTTGTTTTCTCTACAGGTTTGTAAATAACTTATTGATTTTTGTCTTCTCTACAGGTTTGTGAATAACTTATTGATTTTTGTCTACTCTACAGGTTTGTAAATAACTTATCCATTTTTATTTTCTCTAACGGTTTGTAAATAATTTATGGATTTTTGTCTTCTCTACAGGTTTGTGAATAACTTACTGATTTTCGTTTTCTCTACAGGTTTGTAAATAACTAATTGTTTTTTGTCTTCTCTACAGGTTTGTAAATAACTTATCAATTTTTATTTTCTCTACAGGTTTGTAAATAACTTATCAATTTTTATTTTCTCTACAGGTTTGTAAATAACTTATTACTTTTTGTCTTCTCTACAGGTTTGTAAATAACTACTTTTTTCTCTCTCTACAGATTTGTAAATAACTAATTAATTTTTATCTTCTCTACAGGTTTGTAAATAACTTATTGATTTTTATCTTCTCTACAGGTTTGTAAATAACTTTTAAATTTTTTGTTTTCTCTACAGGTTTGTAAATAACTACTTTTTTTTTCTCTCTACAGATTTGAAATAACTAATTAATTTTTGTTTTCTCTATAGGTTTGTAAATAACTTATCAATTTTTATTTTCTCTACAGATTTGTAAATAACTAATTATTTTTTATTTTGTCTACAGGTTTGTAACTAACTTATTGATTTTTATCTTCTCTACAGGTTTGTAAATAACTTATTGATTTTTATCTTCTCTACAGGTTTGTAAATAACTTATTGATTTTTATCTTCTCTACAGGTTTGTAAATAACTTTTAAATTTTTGTTTTCTCTACAGGTTTGTAAATAACTACTTTTTTTTCTCTCTACAGATTTGTAAATAACTAATTAATTTTTGTTTTCTCTATAGGTTTGTAAATAACTTGTCAATTTTTATTTTCTCTACAGGTTTGTAAATAACTTATTACTGTTTGTTTTCTCTACAGGTTTGTAAATAACTTATTGATTTTTATCTTCTCTACAGGTTTGTAAATAACTTATTGATTTTTATCTTCTCTACAGGTTTGTAAATAACTTATTGATTTTTATCTTCTCTACAGGTTTGTAAATAACTTTTAAATTTTTGTTTTCTCTACAGGTTTGTAAATAACTACTTTTTTTTCTCTCTACAGATTTGTAAATAACTAATTAATTTTTGTTTTCTCTATAGGTTTGTAAATAACTTGTCAATTTTTATTTTCTCTACAGATTTGTAAATAACTATTTATTTTTTATTTTGTCTACAGGTTTGTAACTAACTTATTGATTTTTATCTTCTCTACAGGTTTGTAAATAACTTATTGATTTTTATCTTCTCTACAGGTTTGTAAATAACTTTTAAATTTTTGTTTTCTCTACAGGTTTGTAAATAACTACTTTTTGTTCTCTCTACAGATTTGTAAATAACTAATTAATTTTTGTTTTCTCTATAGGTTTGTAAATAACTTGTCAATTTTTATTTTCTCTACAGGTTTGTAAATAACTTATTACTGTTTGTTTTCTCTACAGGTTTGGTAAACTAACTTATTGATTTTTATCTTCTCTACAGGTTTGTAAATAACTTATTAATTCTTGTTTTCTCTATAGGTTTGTAAATAACTTATTACTTTTTGTTTTCTCTGCAGGTTTGGTAACTAACTTATCAATTTTTATTTTCTCTACAGGTTTGTAAATAACTTATTACTTTTTATTTTGTCTACAGGTTTGTAAATAACTAAGTAATTTTTGTTTTCTCTATAGGTTTGTAAATAACTTATTAACTTTTGTTTTCTCTACAGGTTTGTAAATAACTTATAAATTTTTATTTTCTTTACAGGTTTGTAATTAACTTATTATTTTTATTTTCTCTACAGGTTTGTAATTAACTTATTGATTTTTGTCTTCTCTACAGATTTTCAACTAACTTATTGATTTTTGTCTTCTCTACAGGTTTGTAAATAACTTACTAATTTTCGTTTTGTCTACAGGTTTGTAAATAACTTATTAATTTTTATTTTCTCTACAGGTTTGTAATTAACTAATTAATTTTTCTTTCTCTACAGGTTTGTAATCAACTTTTTATTTTTTATTTTCTCTACAGGTTTGTAAATAACTTATTGATTTTTGCCTTCTCTACAGGTTTGTAAATAACTACTTTTTTTTTCTCTCTACAGATTTGTAAATAACTAATTAATTTTTGTTTTCTCTATAGGTTTGTAAATAACTTGTCAATTTTTATTTTCTCTACAGATTTGTAAATAACTAATTATTTTTTATTTTGTCTACAGGTTTGTAACTAACTTATTGATTTTTATCTTCTCTACAGGTTTGTAAATAACTTATTGATTTTTATCTTCTCTACAGGTTTGTAAATAACTTTTAAATTTTTGTTTTCTCTACAGGTTTGTAAATAACTACTTTTTGTTCTCTCTACAGATTTGTAAATAACTAATTAATTTTTGTTTTCTCTATAGGTTTGTAAATAACTTGTCAATTTTTATTTTCTCTACAGGTTTGTAAATAACTTATTACTGTTTGTTTTCTCTACAGGTTTGGTAAACTAACTTATTGATTTTTATCTTCTCTACAGGTTTGTAAATAACTTATTAATTCTTGTTTTCTCTATAGGTTTGTAAATAACTTATTACTTTTTGTTTTCTCTGCAGGTTTGGTAACTAACTTATCAATTTTTATTTTCTCTACAGGTTTGTAAATAACTTATTACTTTTTATTTTGTCTACAGGTTTGTAAATAACTAAGTAATTTTTGTTTTCTCTATAGGTTTGTAAATAACTTATTAACTTTTGTTTTCTCTACAGGTTTGTAAATAACTTATAAATTTTTATTTTCTTTACAGGTTTGTAATTAACTTATTATTTTTATTTTCTCTACAGGTTTGTAATTAACTTATTGATTTTTGTCTTCTCTACAGATTTTCAACTAACTTATTGATTTTTGTCTTCTCTACAGGTTTGTAAATAACTTACTAATTTTCGTTTTGTCTACAGGTTTGTAAATAACTTATTAATTTTTATTTTCTCTACAGGTTTGTAATTAACTAATTAATTTTTCTTTCTCTACAGGTTTGTAATCAACTTTTTATTTTTTATTTTCTCTACAGGTTTGTAAATAACTTATTGATTTTTGTCTTCTCTACAGGTTTGTAAATAACTAATTCCTTTTTGTTTTCTCTACAGATTTGTAAATAACTTATTAATTTTTGTTTTCTCTATAGGTTTGTAATTAACTTACTGATTTTCGTTTTCTCTACAGGTTTGTAAATAACTAATTAATTTTTGTTTTCTCTACAGGTTTGTAATTAACTTATTATTTTTTGTTTTCTCTACAGGTTTGTAAATAACTTATTAATTTTTGTTTTCTCTATAGGTTTGTAAATAACTTATTGATTTTTGTTTTCTCTACAGGTTTGTAAATAACTAATTAATTTTTGTTTTCTCTACAGGTTTGTAATTAACTTATTATTTTTTATTTTCTCTACAGGTTTGTAAATAACTTATTGATTTTTGTCTTCTCTACAGGTTTGTAAATAACTTATTGATTTTTTTCTTCTCTACAGGTTTGTAAATAACTAATTCCTTTTTGTTTTCTCTACAGATTCATAAATAACTTATTGATTTTTGTCTTCTCTACAGGTTTGTAAATAACTTACTGGTTTTCGTTTTCTCTACAGGTTTGTAACTAACTTACTGATTTGGTTTGTAATATTATGTGTCCCTGGGCAGATAACTTTTCATCAGGCAAATACGGTGCAATTTGGGGTCAATGCCACAGAATTTCTTTAAATTTGCTCACAATTAGTTTGGTCCTATAGGAAACTCGAATTTTATCGTTTTGGGTCATGAGGCTTTTGAGTAACACAAACAGGTCCTTGAACTCTTGACCTTGTATTTTTTCAGCTCTGAATATCGGACAAAGATGATTTTTTAGAGCCCGTGATGTAAGAAATTAACTTATTAATGTCAAATTTTTTGTTGAAAAAAGAAATTATTTTGAGAATTTGACCTGATGGTTTGACCCCCCCCCCCCCCCCCAGTGGTGCAATTTTGTTTTATTCAAACACTTGGCCAAAAGAGGGTTTTATAAAAATGGGACCTCGTTTAGGCGGGACATTAGTTTGTATTATGTGGGTAGTAGGCCTGCAATAGTGATTGGGTTTTCAGTTTTTTAGTAAATAAACTCAGTGCTGTCTTCTCTGTTTTTTTTCTTAGGTTGTTGAGGGACAGATCGCGGAACTGGTATTCAAGTTGGATCATTACCGTAGTCATGGAGACTTACTCTGACCCAAGTGGCATACTCAGTATTGACCTATGAACTTTTTATTGCGATGTCAAAGCAACAATTTTTGCCGAACAAGCTTGAAAAACTATGGAAAGCCATAAATTCATAGCAAAAGCAGATAGTCATCGTTTGTACAAATGTTACAAAAGTATTCATTTTATTGAATTTGAGTATTGAATTTAAACACGATTGATTGTGTGGTTAACATGTTAATAGCTGGCCATGCCAGCGCCAACTGGCGCACTTTGATCAACAATAGAAAGGTCTATAGACCCATTGAATAAGACGTCACACTCTCAAGAAGAGCCATCCCTGAGGCCAAAAGGAGGCAGATGATTGAACGAGCTGTTCTTTGTGCGTTAAAACTATGTAAAATTAATTGGTGTACATAATAATATGAGACTATTGTAATAAACAGCTATATGCTGCAAAGTTAACTTATACATTGCATAATAATATTAAACGAAAAATATGAATAAAAGAGTAGACTACATTTTTGTTTTAGAAAGTCTTATATTCTTTCGAATTTATATGTTAAAGATATTCTGATACTTTATATTATGTAAGCTGGCTATCATACCTTACATAAATTTCGTGAAATACCGTTCAGAAAAGCAGATATTTATCTTTGTTGGAGAAGTATTGGTTTTGAGAATAACCAAGTTTGAGATAGATTAGAGTCCCTACTCAACCAATCTTGTTATTCTTTAAAGTTACCCTTGGTTCAGACATTTGAAGCCAAGCAAAGTTTCACATATCTTTTTTTTGTGGGGGGGGGGGGGGGGGAAGGGGCTCAAAATTTCATTAAAGTTTTTAGATTCAAATAGATAGATTGTTTATTTTATTTATCTTTGTGTTTTACATGGAGAACATGCTTTTTAAATAAAAGGTTGTCTTTCTATTAAAAAGTGCCTCTGGATTCAAATTTATTATTGAGGTCCTGTCAGATAATAAATAAACAAATAAAGAATAAATCTGTTCAATGACTATTGTCAGTTATGAAGAGAGCTTTGTTATGCTAATTAGTTTCTTGTAGCCTGGGCCCACTTTCATAGAGCTTAAAGGGAAGGTACACGTTTGGTAGTTACTCAAAACAAATATTAATTTAAAGGCGGTGGACACTTGGTAATTGTCAAAGACTAGCCTTCACAGTTGGTGTATCTCAACATAAGCATTTAATATAACTAACCTGTGAAAATTTTAGCTCAATCGGTCATCGAACTTGCGACATAATAATGAAAGAAAAAACACCCTTGTCAGACGAAGTTGTGTGCGTTTAGATGATTGATTTCGAGTTCTAAATCTGAGGTCTCGAAATTAAATTCGTGGAAAATTACGTCTTTCTCTAAAACTATGGCACTTCAGTGGGAGCCTTCTCACAATTATTTATACCGTCAACCTCTCCCCATTACTCGTCACCAAGTAAGGTTTTATGCCGATAATTATTTTGAGTAATTACCAATAGTGTCCACTGCCTTTTAAAAACTGACTTGGGAACGAGCATTGGAGAACTGTTGATAGTATTACATGGGAAACGACTCCCTCTGAAGTAATGTAGGTTTTGATAAAGACGTAATCTCTCACTTAAATTCCTATCTCTAAAAGCACAAAAATTCGTGTTTTTTTTCTTTCATCTTTTTCTTGCAACTTCGATGACCAATTGAACCCAACTTTTCACAGATTTGTTATTTTATGCATAATAAATTGGGATACACAAAGTGAGAACACTGTTCTTTGACATAAGGCCAAGTAAAAACAGAAACATATTAGCGTCCCCGCCCGCTTCCTCTTTACAGGCCGCCTCCTTTTTTATTTTATTTTTATTTTACTTCCCCCCCCCCTTTTTTTTAAATAGGATTATTTTAAATGATCTCAGCAAAAACAATTTGAATGTCTTGTCTGAATGCCTCGACTAAATCGTTTCCTTTATGTTTTGTGTATTTTAGCAGTAGAAAAAAACAATGGATATTGACATTTTAACAAAAAATGGCGGCCATCTTGAAATAAAAAGCCCCTCTTCCTCCTCGTTTTTTTTTCGGCTTAACCAACCGTGTACAGTGCCTTTAACAGCACAAAAAAGTAACTTTTAGCACTATATAATTATTATGATTACCAGAGTGGGGTTACCATCCAAAATAGCATTCCACATGTATAAATTTATGACTGGTATCTTTTTTACTTAGCGAAAATGTTGTTAAGCAAAATTTCCTGCTCAGCAGCTTTATAAAATTGGACCCTGGGGTTGGCATGAACACATGGAAAGACACAAGTTGCTTCGGCCGGGCGCGGGCTAAACGCATTCTGAAATAAACCTTTAGGTTCAAAGGAGAGGATAATAATTATACACTTCACTTGTTGTTTGATTTATTTTTCACCCAGATGTCGCCTTTTTGCGCATCATTCTCGAGATCTCTAATATCTTGAATAATTGCACTTGTATCTACCAATGTTCTTGGTATTGGACCTTTCTTGGTCTCAGGTGAATAATCATGCTAAATTTCAAGGGTTGCTTAAGAAGGATATTAAAACCATGCTCAGCAAAAATGTTTAGCAGAAATACTAGTAAAAAAAAAAGAAGTGTACCTAAGTCTGAAAAAAATGGACTTGGGCCCTTTTCGAACCCATGGCTTCTTCGGCTAAAGATTCGGCACTGATGGCTAGCTTGCCCCCACCCCCAGTTGCTCGTGCTTTGCATACGCGCTCAGGGATAAATGAGAAGACAGAGCCTGAAGTCGGATCCAAAGCTAAAGCCATGGTTTCGAAAAGGGCCTATAAGTGACTCTTTTGCCACCTGGGCCCAATTTTAAGAAGCTGCAAAAGAAGTACAAAATTGAATGTTCTTAGCGTGAAACTTCTTCCTTGATAAAAACACTGTCCTAAAACCAACCAATTATTTTCCATTATTTTGTTTCATATTTCTTGTTACTGGTATTCAGCTGTTAATTGCTTATCCTGAAAATCACGTGGAAATTTGTTTTATCAAGGAAGAAGTTATATGCTAAGCAAATTAATGTGTGTGCTTAGCAGCTTCAGCCCTATGACTGTGCCTAGCACCCTAGCCCTTCTTACTTTGTTTACGGAGTGCGCCCTCTGTAGCCCAGTTTAAGGCTGATAGCAACGAGGGAATTTTTGACGTTGATCATGTTGTTATTTTGTCATCTAAAAACTCAGGCAAAATGTCTCCTTCAAGACCGTCCATTGGATTCATGTTAATGTGGCTGTTCATCAGAGGCTGACCGGACCTATCAAGGTATGTTTTAGAGTGATATATTGAGAAACACGCATTTCCTGATACTTTTATGTGTGCATGTTATTGTTTTGATTTTAACGAGAACACGACTCTTACCGCATGATCGCCGTACACCCTGACCGGTTGTACGTGACCATTGTACGGGGGCAACCCCCCTTGCCTGTGATGGGTGATTGTGCGTTGTAGGGAACGTACAGATAGATCAAGATACAGATACATACATACGGATACATGTACATATTATATAATTGACTGAACAGTTCAACTGAGTTGGCTCTGCTTAAACTTTCCAGTAGATTTTCCACATTATTGGTCCTTTATGTCAACCAAAGATTCCAACTAACCATGAACCTAACAGCTGACACTGTCAGTGACAGTGTTTAAAGAAAGGAGTTCCCACATGTGTTGTGTTGTTATTTGTATATTTTTTTTTCTGGGAAAATTAAACAAAAGATGGTGTTCAAATAGTATTAGTTTTTCTGACATTTTCAACTATTGTTAAGTTGACACGACTCAAGCTTTTTATTTAAATATTATTTTTTGCAATAAATTGATCAAAAATAAAAAATAGATAAAAACTTCCCTCCTTGGTTAAACATTTCCATAATTTGGAGAAACATAATTTTTAATGCCATTTTGATGCCAAGTAAAGTTGGCTGTGACCATGGAACATAGTTTATTGCTCCATGCTGTGACTATAATAGTATATTGTGATCTGTATTTCAATACATGTTTAAAATCAACAATTTGGTTGGTTTTTCTGTTTGTATAAATTGTTGTCGGGTCATTGATGCCAAATAATTGTTTGTCCCGCTTCCACAAAAGGTCTGAAGTATTTTAAATTTTCTCTTAAATTAAATTATTTACTTTTTTTTTTACGAAAAACAAACATTAGACCTTCAGATGTTTTGAATATTTTGTTTAAAAGTTCTCTCTTTGATTTAAATTTGTGGACATAATTGTATGTGAGAAACACAATTTTTTTCTTCAGGTTTTTGGTATCTGGAGTAGATCTCATAACGGCGCTTAAATTTGTAAGAATTTTTACCAAAGTTCTTTCTTAGGTTTAAATTTTATGAGAGACACATTTTTTTCTTTCAGGTCATTTGATGCCAAATTAGAAAAGTTGTTGGTAGTGCCTCAAACATGGGATTGAATGATGTGACATTGTTATATTATTTTCTTTTTTATTATTGCAGATCTCATGTGGATTTGGGGAGTCAAAATGATCGACAAAACTGCCTGGAGTGAAAGAATATAAAAGGGACATCTGATTCCTACATTCATGGACAGCAACATCTGATTCCTACATGGACAGCAACATCTGATTCCTACATGGACAGCAACATTACTAAATTACTACATGGACAGCAATGTTTTTATTCTTACATGGACAGCAACATCTGATTCATACATGGACAGGAACATCTGATATGTGAGGATATTGGTTACACATCGAGAACGATCATCACAAACTTTCGTCATTCAGGATTTTTGTTAAGGGCAGACAGTACACAGTTGAAGGATTCGCTTAAAAGTTTCTTTAATCATGTTTATCAAATCCTGATCTTTGAAGTAATATATTTAGTTTTTTTTTTAAAGATTCTAAATTTAGTTTCAGTGTAGGCCTACTTATTAATGATCCATGTCATTAATGTTGCCACAATTATTTCCATGTCGGAGTGTTAGTAATTATTTGATGTCAATAATTTACTGGTAAAAAAAGCTGATTATAGATATTCTTGATTTAATTAAGAATGAACGATTAACGTTAATTTGTGTTATAGCATTGAGACTTCATTGAAATTATTGCTATATTAAGTTGTTTATTATTATTATCGAAATAAATAAAAATGGTACAATATTAATCTCAACCTGTTTTTGTCAGACTGTCATTATTTATTTGTCAAACCTGTATTTATTTGTTTAAAAAGATTTATTCGACTTCATAAAACGAAACGCAGTCTTAGCGTATTCACACTTGATTAAATTTTTTTTAAACTAAATTTTATATTAAAATAAAAAAGACAAACAAGTTTATGTTTCCTTGTGGCCGAGTAGGCTTTGACGTGTAGTCTTGATTCAAGAATTTTATCCTTGAGAGAGCGCCCTCTTGTGGCAATATTAATTACTTACGGCAATATAATCACATATTAATTAATATCGCCACAAGAGGGCGCTCTCTCGACGACTGATACAGAGACTGATCGCTACTGTGTAGTATACGCGTATATGCAGTGTGTACGTCAAACTTCGTTCTAATGTTTACCACCTCGAAAATTTTTTTCTCCAACCCGGAAGACGCCATAGCCTAGCGGATAGGGAGACGGCTTCGAAGACATCTTGGAGACATCTGTGCGGGTTCGAGCCCCGGCCTGGACACCACCATCATGGAGACACGCTCACCAGAGGAACGCCCACGGACCCTGGACCACGACAAGGAGGCAACATGGCGGAGATACACCAGGGGGAGGCGTGGACCCGGAGAGAGAGAGAGGGGGGAGCGGTGGACCGGACAGGAGGGGAAGTGGAGACGAGATTTTTTTTAAAATTAAATTTTATTTAATTTTAATTAAAAAAAAAAAAAAAAAAATCAAAATTAACGGTGAATGGTTTTCTTAAAATCGTCTGAAACGTACGCTCGTTAATTTTTTTTTTTTTCCATAAAGGAAAATCCAAAATTGTAAAAACTTGCAAAAATCACCACTAATTTTTCGTTTTTTTAATTTCATTTTCTTAAAATCGCCTGAAACGCATGCTCGTTAATTTTTTTTGAAATCAAATTTTTTTTGGGAAAAAAAACTTGAAAATCACTGAAAATTACCAAAATTGAGAGTAAAAACATTTTAAACACCCTTAAAACAGTGCGTGATACACTCCAGGGTATCCCTGTTGACATTCTACATGTAATAGACATTATGGTGACAAACAAACTTACAGGAAAGTGTCGTTTAATAAATATTGCTTAAAATTACTCTAAGTTACACACATAACCTTGATAACTTACAGCTAAGTGTATACACATAATACATGTATAGGAGAAATCAAACAAGTGTGTGAAGAAATAAGTCTGGCACCTACATTAAGAACTAGTGTTGCATTACCACTAAAAGACTTGGAACCAGACTTCAAAAGATGGAGCAAAAATTGTATGGAAGCTTACAAGGACCATCTGCATTGCCAACTTTCCATGTTATATAGATCAGAAAATCATTAAACAAATACTATAACTATTTATTTTGGGGTTCTCATGGATTTGCAAAATCTAGTTTTTCAAGATAAAATGGTAAAAAGGTACAGTACTGTACTTTCACTACTAAGAATAAAACTTTATGGAAATGCAGATGTTCACTCCAAGTTTCCATATATTTGAATTCCCTTAAAACCGAAGGCCCTGCTCGGTTCATACAATGTTTTGCAGATAAATATAATCACGCGTGATACAAATACATCACATTTACCACATATAAATATCAAACTAAGTATTTAAAACATGTTTCAAACTCTGACATCTGTGTAAAGTTATGTTTTAAAACTGTACATGTTAGCCTATATGTTGCATGATTGTTCACTACACTGCTTTGGTATTCAGTACAAAATGTTAGTCGTAGCTAGTAGCCCTTGCTTTTCTGCATTCTTCAGGCCTGATGCTTCATTCTCGTAAGGGCAATGCAGCTTTTTCTCAGTAAAATGCCAGAGTCTGAGGGAAATTTGAATTAGTACCAGAGCATTTCAATGGGCACCAATGCAATGACCAAAGCCGTGTGCATGGAGGCAATTGCTGCGTAATTTGTCTCCGCAAAGTATCAGGCCTGATGATTCAACGGAGCTACAAAATGTACACAACAATATTCAGCAAAGTTTTTACTTCATAACAAAAACAGCCACATAGGGCTGTACATGGTAAAGATCTGTTTACGAAGTTTGCTTTGAATTAAACTAATAGCTTTTCAAATAAATAACAACTTTGTTTCAGTTGTAAACAGTAAAGACTGATTGTCCGAGTGGTTTTATAAGAGTCCATGTAAACAGATCTTTGTACATTAAATAAAACTCACTACGAGAGACGTACCTTAACATCTTAGAATTGAATGAAACACAAAGTTGAACTGAATTAGCTTGAGACGCTGAGAAGATGACGTATTTGAAATTATGATGAGGCAGCATCTCACATGCTCTGGTCAGTCGAGCTGGCGCATCTTTCATACCAAGGCTTGTCATCATCTTGAGTGTTCTATAAACAAAACATTCAAAGGACAAAATTAATGCATGGAATATATGTCAAGAGGGGTGATCATATTGGGGACTGGTCAAGAACAGCAGACAAGTTTTGTTCATCTTTTGCTTTGATACATATTGAAGTCGAAAGGGTAATATTAATGGAGATGGGTCTAGATTAACAGACAAGTTGTGTGTAAATCTGTCATTGATAGAAGTACAAGGGGCAATAGTATTGGGGGCAGGCCTACAATCCCAGCCAAAATGCTTGGGCCACCCATTCCTATATTGTTACATTAAACCATTCCCTGTACACTTTCCACTGACAATCATTCACTCCCCCGTCCCCCGTTCAATGTTGACTGTAACGTAGAAGACCGTGCAATCAGAACCAACATTGAAAGGGGGCAGGGGGGCCCAACGAGATATGGCCGGGATTGTAGAATAGGGTTTGCAAACGGATATTGTTCATATTTGGCTTTGATGCAGATTTGAAGCACAATAGGTCAAAAAATGTTTTGATGGGTCCAGATTGGCAGTAAAGCTGATTTGTTATTGAAAAATTTCATCATTGCACCTTAATATCCAAGTGTTGAATAACTAGCAAAGTTGAACTGATGTAGCTTGAGGCATGCAGTGAGGAGATGATGTACTTGAATTCATGATGATGCCGCATCTCATAGGCTCTCTTCAGTCAAGCTGACGCATCTTTCATATCAAGGCTCTTCATCACCTTAGGAGTGTTCTACAAACAGAAAATAAAAGAACAAATAATTGATATTCTTTATCCCGATGCAAATTTAACATATTAACAATAATTGCATGATTACATTTTTAATCAAGAACATAAAACCCCACTGTTTAAGGTCAATAGCCGTGAGGCGAGACTGGGTGGTCCCCCCCCCCATAGAAACTTTGCCCACTCCCAATCCCTCCCCCTTTCCCCATTATGTGAATCATGAGGCCAAATTCACTAGCTGCTATATGTTAGTATTTAAGGTTTGTTCTGGTTACTAAGTATATGAAGATATGGGGTTGGGTGAGGCGGGGGGGGGGGGGTGGGAGGTTGGGGGGGGGGTTAAGCAATGGCAAGGGTGTGGGTTGTGATGTTTGGAGGACACATTGTTGTTGGGCGAAGTTCCCAAAAGAGAGACCAGTGGGTCCATTTTGGGGAGAGAAAATTTTTTGGGAGGTTGAAGAAAGGGTAGTTACGGTCCTGAGCCCAGAAACCGTGGGTTGCAATCGATACCTATTTGACGAAGAAGAGGTGTACACCTCTGTGGGCAGGTCTAATGGCAGACAAGTGGGGTTGCAATTGGATGATTTGTATTTGAAGTAAAAGAGGTAAACATGTTGAGGGTGGGAAAAGTGGGGTGCATATTATGGTACAGATAGTGAAATAGAAGGGATAAACATTTGTGGGTGGGTCTAGAATGGCAGAAAAGAGGGACGCATTATGGATTGATTTAAAGTTAAAGTAAAAGGGTAAAATGTTTGGGGCGGGTCTAGAATAGCAGAAAAACGGGGTCAATTGGGATTGATACAGATTTAAAATAACCTTTAGCCTTCGAGAAACTCTG